>NW_015150470.1:681866-741453 GCF_000732505.1 Cyprinodon variegatus
GTTTGGTGAACGGCTCCAAATTTTCTTCAACTGAGAGTCTCCAGACTGATTAACGAGTGAAATCTTGAAAGCTCGCAAGATCAGGATGGTCTCACGAGGCTAGGAATATTGTCCTTTTAACATCCTAAGCAAAATAAACAAAATCAAAGAAGTGTCCTACCATGACTTTAAAGCTGATCCCAGTGGGAAATTAGTCCCACTGGGATAAACTACACTTCTGCCTACATTTACCCCTTAACAATCTTATATCCCCATTTTTGACAGATGTAATTTCCCATCTTTGCCTCTGCAGTTTAAACAAAAGGCAAAAAGCTCAGTTTTTTTCAAACAACACAACGTTCTTGATGTATTAGTGCTCTGCAGCAGGAGGGTGGGCCATTTTGAAGAGGCTTCTTCTACACTTGCTCCCTCTTTCTTCCTCTCATTATATGTTCATTTTCCCGACCATCCACCATCTCCTTCAATCCCTCTCTCAATTTGCCCCAAAGCAGAGGTCCATCTTGAAGTGTGGCATCAGAGCGAGGAGAGCCCCTCTTTCCCTCAGCAGCACAACTTCTTGCTACAGTAACAACTTGCCGCTCCATCAACTTGTCCCTCCCCACCCCCAACCCTTCTCTGTCGCCTCTTTCTGTTTTCCAAATCGTCTGTTTCAATAGTGTTGGCACTCTGGGGAGAAAACTTCCTCAGACTGCAGTCAGCTCCATCCAAACTATTCTCAACTTTGTCACTCTGATTGTTTGGCTCCTATTGTTAAGTGCTAAGTTAGAGCATGAGAAAGTCTCCACCATGTCTTCTGTGTTCAATTCATCAACAAATAAAAAATGTCCTCCCTCCATCTGCGACCCTTTCTTTTCTTTTTTATTCAATCTTATCCAGTGTGTTGTGCGATGCAGGAATATAGGAATTTAGAATTCCTTTATTTGTATCTTTTTTAGTCTTTCAGTTTGTTCTGCTATAAATAAATAATTAAAATAAAACTTCTATAAATAAAGGCGAACATAAACAAATCACCTCCAGTTTACACACCTATCTTTCAAACAGAGCTTTTATAATAGAGCTGAGACTGTTAATCTTTAGCACAGCTCTTATAATTGGAAACATTGATGGACTTTAATTCATCAGTCTCCATGTTTTGTTTGTGCCTTGTGTTTTCTTTTGTTGCATTTATCGAGTGCTTTTCAGCAATGACACAATAGCCTGCTGTTTTTGCTTTCTCATCGCCCTGAACCTTTTCGCATCAACAAAGCTTATGACCCCTTTATGTTGAAAGCGATTGTTGGTGCCTTGTTTGACATCAGTGCAGCAACAAGGCTCTTAATTACAAATCGTTGGCTGAATATTAGATTTCTACAGAATTGGAGCTTAAGTCTGATGTTTTCCTTTTTCTTTACAGGGCTTTCGATTTGCCGAAACCATTAAGATATCGCTGCTGTATGCATCTAAGGGGATTTTACTGCAGTCAAGATGATTTTCAATATTCCAAACAGTGTTTTTGTAGCTGCAGCATTATTTCCCTCCAATAAGTATTTAATTCTGGCATTCACCAACAGAGTTTAAGTGTAATAAATGATTATTTGTGAAGATTTTTTTCTACACTCACATTTACATTTAGGGTTGTTTTTTTTTTTCACAGCTTTTAAAACCAAATGGACAACAGACCAACCTGATAACTACAGTGTGCAATTTTCC
Organism: Cyprinodon variegatus; assembly: GCF_000732505.1. Classification (NCBI taxonomy): domain Eukaryota; kingdom Metazoa; phylum Chordata; class Actinopteri; order Cyprinodontiformes; family Cyprinodontidae; genus Cyprinodon; species Cyprinodon variegatus. The sequence goes on from NW_015150470.1 coordinate 683,556, forward strand.
TCCACAAACAACTCCTGTGGGAAGTTTCTGGATAAAATCATGGTTGTGGCTTTAAATCCGAGCTCCTATGTCGCGCTGTGAGGCAGGTATGGCTGTTGTTAGATTCTTGTGAGCAAAAATAACCTGCGATAAACTTCTGACAGTGTTTGATATTTAGACATACTATGTCACACTGTTGCAGCTGCTACTATACGAGCTTTTTTGAAGGATCAGCCAATAGGAATACAGCTGCAGGCTGAGAAGTGCCACATAAAGATTCAATAGAGGAAACAAATGCAAGGTGATCTATTTTCAGGATTTTGTATGATCTGCAGGATAGAACTATGTACAGAAAGCTGTGTAACATATAGACATAAACTTAAAATAAATCAGTAGCCTAATAAATGTAGTGGTGTTGCATTGGGTGTGTTGAACTGTTTTTAAACATCAAACAATGATTTATAGAATAGATTTTCAACGATTGGAAACCTCAATCATTTTAATCATTTGGATCACAGAACAGTGATAATTTATAAAAGGTAAAGTGCTTAGCATGGGATGTCGATACTGCCAAGTAAACAAAAAAGTCTCTCTCCAATCAGACAAACATATCTTATCAAATCAAATAAACATGGAGCTTCGACCAGAGCTACTGGCAGATGGCTCTGGTGGCATCTCCATCAACTATGCATGTGGGTCTGCATCTGTAGTCACAAATCGGTGAGAGCTTTTATCATTGTTCTCTTACTGTGGAGATAATTTGGGCCTCAGCATATTTTTCTTCCTGTTGGATTATTTCTTTATGCAACTGAAACCCATTTGTCCATTTGGACCAACTTATTTCTTTTCCCTCACTTTTAAAAAGGACACAGGGTTTATAGAGGCATGACTAACTCTAATTCAATGCTATTTAATGCCCTTTTAATGCTCTTAGAAATAATTTAATGCCATCAACAAGTACCCATTACTCTCAAATAATACACATATATATAAAAGAGAACAAAATTTTTCATCGACAGGCTGCAGCCATGTCCCGAATTCCACGTTTTCCAGCCACTTTTGTTGAAATGAGCATTTTCTAATTCTCTAGCTTTTTCTCCGCCTCGAGCTTCTTTTCCAAACATACGGATTTACGATCAACCGGAAGCAGTTCCACGAAAACACATGAAACAAGTTATATCTGATATGATATATCTGACAAAATTGTTTTTAAAAACTTTTTTTTTTTACATTTTAAATGCCATGATAATCACATTAAATGAATTATAATGCCAATAAGACCTTAATTTAAAAAATAAAAATTGAATGACTTTTAACAATTTTTAATGACCCTGTATCATAGTAGAATGGGTCATGAGGGGAGCAGTCTCAGAAGAGATGCCAAAGTGTCACCAGACACCCCCTTCAGCTCTTTTGGGGAAAGCCTGGGGCGTTTCAGGGCCAGAAGAGAGACAGAGTCCATCCAGCATGTCCTGAGCCTTCTCTAGGAGGGATGTTTCTGGAATAACTCAAGAGAGAGGCATCAAGGGGACATCAGAAACAGATGTCTGAGCCCCACTAGCTAACCTCTCTCGATGTGGAGAAGCAGTTCTGCTCCAAGTCTCTAACGCATGGCCCAATTCCTCATGCCCGGCCACCCTGCAAGGAATCTCATCCTAGTTGCACCCAGACCTAGTTCTTCTCTTTTGGTAAATGTATACTGAGCGGTAATTCGAGAGGTTTGCCTTTTGGTTAAGCTGTCCTTACCACAGCTTAGATGTGCAGCGTTGATAACAGCAGCAGCCTCACCAATCTGTCTGTCGATCTCCCGCTTCATTCTTCCCTCAAACACAAACAAGCCACTGAAATATACCTGAACTCCTCTATTTGAGGTGCGAAGTTGAATTCCATCAAAAGAGGACAAGCCACTCTTTTTTTTGGTTGAGGACTTTGGATTCTGACTAGGAAGAGTTAATCTTCATCCCTGCCCCTTAATAATGAGCTGCAAACTGCCCTGAGTGCATACTGTAGCTTTCCAAAGAAAACACTTTAATTTCTTATTGGACTGTTTCTTATTAAACCTGTTTGACTGTGGTTTGGTTTTGAGGAGGATTTCAGATCGAGGAGTAAAACATTTAGCACTAACATCATCACCAAGCCCGCCAACGTGGGGGGGCAACCAGGCCAGTTGTCCCAGGAAAAGGGTAGAGGGCCCCTGAATCAGCCCATACATCTTTTACCGCAAATATTATTTTTTTGAAGATGTTTGCTAGCAAATTTTAACTTTATTCTTAATTTTCATAAAATCTTTTCCAATTATTCATTTATTTTGATTATTCACTGCAGTATTGGGAAGTACCCCCACCAGCCATTCCTTCTACGCAGTTCCTCTGATGTTTGTCAAGCTGCTGTACATAAGGCTGGCTTCGCTGCAGGTTGAGAGAGAGAAATACAGAACCTGAATCTTTCCCTCCATTCATGGTCAGGCAGAACGCTCCATCACTTTTACATGAAGGGTAAAGCAGCTCTCACTTGAAGCTGCAGGAACAGCTTTAGATTGAACAGAACTTCAGATCATCCTCACCTGCAAACGCATGAGAAAGGCGGTCATAGCTTGTAAGAGCTTTGATGGAGCAAAAGACTCAGCCGCTTCGGTCAAGGGTTTCTTCCCTATTTTGTTAGATTAGGTTCTAATTAAGGACGGACCAATGGGTATTGTTAAGAAGTTGACAAGTTTTGAATCTGACTGAGCTGATTACATGGCGCATCCACAGCTGCAACAATGCTTTTCATTTTCACTTTATTTTTTAGAAAATAATCCAACATTAAACAACAATATCAAAACAAAAAAACCAACAATTTACCAAAAAAAAAGGAATAGGCTGAAGCAAAGCTTATTATTGCCTACCCTATTTTCTACTTACAACCTTTACAACCTACCAAGTTCTTTACTGCGTATATTAATATTCAATTCTACATAACATAGGATTTTATCATTTTACATTTTAAAGCCCTTTTAAAATTCACCAAGAAAGGACATAACTTTAAATCATCATTCAATTCATTCCACATTTTCACACCAATAACTGAAACACATCTAGACTTTATCTGGATTCCAATATAAACAATATTTATTCTCTCTTAACTTAAATAATTTCTGAATACCAGAAGGAAGACTTTTGTTCACTGCTTTATGCATTATTTCCAGTATTTCTATATAAACAATGTCTTTTAATTTTAATGTGTTGCTTTAAATGAAGAGTTTATCAGTTGGTTCACGGTATTCCACTTTATTAATAAGCCTTATAGCTGTTTTTTGCAACTTAACTAACTTATCAATAATTGTTTTATTTGCATTTCCCCATACTTCTGAACAATAAGACAAATAAGGCATAACCAAAGAGGAATATATAATATGCAGGCCTTTAATATTTATTAAATCTTTTATTTTGAATAATATTCCAATAGTTTTTGCAATTTCATTTCTAATATATTCTATGTGAGGCTTCTAACTAAGTTTGTTGTCTATAATAATCCCTAAAAAAATTTTCTCATAAACTCTTACAATTATAACTCCATATATACATAACTTTACATCGTTATAGACCTGATAACCAGAGAATACCATAAATTTAGTTTTCCCTTCTATAATCAAACCATGTTTTCAACTTAGCTAACTCTTTTTCTATCGTTTTTATTATTTAATCCAAATTTTTCCCAGAAAAAAATAGATTTGTATCATCAGCAAACATTATAAACTTTAAATGACTGGATACAGCAAAAATATCATTTAAATAAAGGATAAATAATATATGTCCTAGGACGAAGCCTTGAGGAAGACCAAATTTTACTATGCCTGTTTGTGACTTTGTGTTATTGCTTTGTACATATTGTAATCTATTACTTAGATAACTTTTTAACCACTGGTATGTATGTAACCCCCTGTAGGCCATACAGTTCACATTTACCCAATAGTCTTGCATGATCAATGGTAACAAATGCTTTACATAAGTCAATAAACACATCTACGGTATTAAGTTTCTGGTCAACAATGCTGCGGTGGAAAGGAATAGATAGATAATAAAGGTGTTGACCAGAACATTTTGTGGTCCAATTTAAACGTGTCACACAAGTAGAAATCACACAATTTAAAATCTATTAAATTGATCAAATGCAACTGGAGCAGGTATGGAAAGCCAAATGTGCCACAAATTTCATAAATTAAAAACTGGAAAGATCTCTATTTCCTGCCAATTCTGTCAGCTGGCCTGATCACCACCATCTCTCTCTGACAACATCCTAGGTTCTTCTTCTTTTTGATAAAGTTACTTATTGGCATTCATTATATATCACACAATGTGCACACGTCAAACTTAATGTGGTACCAAAGATGATTAAATCCATGCAGCATATAGTGTCCTAGAATAATCTGATTAAATTTCTCAAATGCACACTATAAAATGGGTATAATGAACAATTCTAAATTTGTCCAGTTGGAGTTATCCAGTGTCGGCAGGAACAGAGGTAGGAAGCGGCCAAGGATGGCCATTGGCCACCTCTGTTGCCATCCCTACCAGGGGCTTCTTTAGACTGACTAATTCAGCAATTTAAGAAGAACCATTTCCCTCAAAAAACAGTGAAATCTCCTAACTGATTTTAATTGCATAATTTGACAAACTGATAGCAGAAGTACAGCAATTAATCATTTGCATCAATATATTAACATAAAGATGACAAATACAGATTTCATGCTCTTCTCAAAACTATATTTTGTGTTTTGTGGAGGAGAAGGGAAGTTATGTCTCTGCATTTGTCAGATACATTTTATGCATATATTATGCACAGCCATAAATGATTAATTCAGACAGAATCAATGCATAAATATGTGTGTAGATTTATTTCAAAGAGCTTTGTGAAAATCTAGCCTGTTCTTGTGATTAATTTGAGAAATATGGATGTTGTACTCTTTCATGTTCCTGCTGGTAGTGTGGGATTAGTGTAGACCAGTGGTCTCCAACCCTGTTCCTCAAGATCTACTGTCCTACAGATTTTAGATGCATCCCTGCTTCAACACAGCTGAATGAAATGATTGATTACCTTTTTCAGCATGCCATCAAGTTTGATGAAGGCTTGGTTAAAAAGCCATTCATTTAATTAAGCTCTGTTGGAGCAGGGGTGCATCCAAAACCTGCAGGACAGTAGATTTGAGGACCAGGTTTGGAGACCACTGGTGTAGACTGACCCTGAACTGGTTTTGGCATCTATCAGTTTTTGGTTAAACCTTCAAGGCACATTGCTCCCTGCCTGGCAGCCCTAGGGAAATTTTTCTGGCTCCACCATGCGTGTCAGATCAATGAAAAAGCTCAATGGATCAAATATTTTATACTAACAACAAAACTTTCTTTGAGAAATGTTCAGAGTTTAGGGAGGAGAGTTTTTCTAATGTTATTTTGCATATTTATATCATTACTATTTACTAAAAGATAATTTTAAAAAAATGTCAAAGCATTTTTTCCTCCACTTTGTTTAGTCTAATTTTGCCATCTGGGTTTCATGAATGACTGAAGCAAGCCCTTGGCTGGATGTAAATGATTTTTCCGTCCAATAAATTGTCAATTCCATTTTGAACTCACTTAGCATTCTCAAACAACTTCTGAGCATCATCTTCCAAGCTGGTCCTCTGTACTGTAGTAACAAACCATCTGGCACGTTACATCATGTTATCACTCTGGCTAAAACAAAGGTAGCCATTTGTCTGAAACAAAGGAGGCGGCACAAATCTGCTGTAGTAATGTAATGGGGAACAGATCGACCACATTATGTAGAGGCAGAAAAAAACAGTATTCCTACTCATCTTTGATACATAAATGTGAAAGCAAGTATTAGCTTTAAAAATATAGTTAGCAGCAGTGGCAGCTGGCCAATAGAGGGCGCTACGGCGCTGCCCAACCCACCTGATGACCCTGATTAAGACATAAAAAAATATATATTTTTTATGATTTAATTTTAAATTAACATTTAAAACATTCCAAAATATATTTTGAGATGTGCAAGATACATATTTAATATTTAAAGAGGTACAGCATCATTCCATTTTTCGTCAGATTGGTGACATATTTCCGCCCTCGGGCGCTAAAATCTTTGCCCATTGACTCTCGTTAAAAGTTGTAAATGCGCAGTAGCTCCTCTAGAATACAAAGGTATAGGAGAGCTTGGGGCGCAGCTCTGGTGCGCCCCGAGTTGACAGGAAGTGCGTTTGCTCACCACCTCCTGACACAGTGGAGACTTTTTACGGGTGATTGACAGGTCGAGTCGCGGGAGTTGGAGAGAGAGAGATAGATGGCGCAAGAACCGTCCTTTACCAGGACCTGGTTGATCAAGAAGGCTTGGCTAACTGTATTTAGCGAGGCTTATGCTACGTTCACACCGGATGCAGCAGGAGGAGCAAAATCGCGTCTGCTGCTTCCTTTTTGCTGCTTACACCAGTTTAGTTCTGACGCCTAGCTGAAGCAGCTTTGCTGCCCTGGCTGCGCTGACCAAAAAGTGGGTCTAACGCGCGTTCGGCGGAGCTACTTTATCCTTTCTTTGCCTCTTTGCCTTGCCTAGCGTCGCGCGCGTCAGATGCTTAAACGCTCCCGACGCGCTGCTTAAGCTGCACAGACGCGCTGCGCCTGCTGCTCAAAATGCGCCGCGGGACTTTTTGCTGCGCCTTGATGCACGTCAATCATTGACTTTGCATGTAAACTCGCTACTTCTGCTGCGTCCGGTGTAAACGCAGCATAACACTTTATTCTGCTCTCCCTGCCACCTTTTTCAAATGTCAGGATCTGACCCAGCATGGATAAAAACAGGCAGGACTGATTTAAAGCACTTTTTTTGATAAACACATTCTTAGAAAATAAATACTTTTTATATATTAAAAAAATAATAATAATAAAAAAAAGCTGACTAATACCTTCTCCATTATTAAACTTGTAGATATTTTTTTTTTTATTTTGCTTTGTGACACAATATTGGACCATGCAAAACACAAGTTTATCTTCACAAAGCCATAGAAGGGCAAGATTTATGTACAAAAATTAAACTCTACATGAAATGATATTTTGTTTTCATAAAGTGTTTTTATACTGTTTTTTTGTTGTTGTTGGCATTCATATAAATATACTGGTGTGATAACTTAGTATACGTTTGATTGTTTTTTTTTATATACGTCTGTTTTGAATTCATAGATCCCCCCTGTGGGAAACTCCACCAGCCGCCAATGGTTAGCAGTGGATGCTAATTGCTGCGATAAAATGTATGATGTTTCTCTTTCAAGTTTTTTATTTAAAACCATGCAACCAAAATGGACCCCACCAACATACCTCTTTTCTCTCCAAAGTACAGAGTCTGTTGTGCAGTGTTGGACCACTGCAGCGAAGAGTTGTCGGTCTCTGTCACCGTACAGGTCAACGTCACCGTGCCACCGACGGACACCGTTTCATCTGAGGTCGTAGGCTGTAGCGGATCCTCATCTAAGCAAGAAGAGGAAGAAGACACAAAAAACAGTTAAAGTGATTGCAACACTACCCTTAATTGTAAATACAATCGAAAATAGTATCACACGGCACCCGAATCAGATAAACCCACAAACTGCGTTACTCGCCTCCCTCCCTTTTTTTTTTCTCTCAGTCTCCCACTGCCCATGTCTTTCTCTGCTTGTCAGATTATCTATACATCTCTATCTGTCTTTCTGAGAGCACAGACACAATGTGCGCACACACTGACATCTTGTCAGAGGGACAAAAAAAAGCTGACAAATGGTTATCTGGTTGTATGTCTGCAAGGCCAATGTAGGAGCAATGAGTCAGTGGCACCCAGAGCCTGAACGACCTGGGGGACTTGCAAAGATGAAGAGGCTGTGGCAGACATTGGCTCTCCACAGGTCAAACAAACAACAAAGCCAACTCATATCGCTAATGAGTTTTTTTTAACCCTTTTTCTTGATAGACACGCCAGGTTTTAAAAGGCGTTTATATGTATCAGCTGCAAGCTCAAAGTTATGGAAATGAGTGGGTCGGAGGAAACAAGATTGAGAATACAAATGACCCCCTCATAATGAAGGGATTCAGAGGGCTGGAGCTGAAACGGGAAAACTACTTATAAATGAACCGTTGGGGTGTGTAACAATATTCAAATTGGCTCAAATTATGGTATTTAACAGTGCTCCCTTGATAACGGTTGATGGTGCAGGCTAATTCTACACTGCCTTTAGTGAGGGTGGCAAATGATTTTGTGAATCAGAGCAAGAGATGTTAGCAAAATATGCAAGCCTCCATTTATAGTGAGTAATGATAAACATAACCATTGATGCACCTTTTCCAATGTTTAGGTATAGAGGCTTCGAGCTCAGTCTCCTATACTGGAACATGTTACTGACTTGCTGAAATTGCAGTAATGCTTGGGCAAAACAAAAAAAAAGGCATAAGTGAAGAAAAAAGACCAAGTCAAAGGAGGGAGCATCACATAGGAGAATACGCCTGGAGCGGTCTTCTCACCCCTTAAATACAGCGTGTATAAATAGTTTAATTGGAACCAAATTGTCAAGCAGGAGACGGGTTTATACGGAGCGTGGGGTGTTATCACATCCGCGCACGGCTGGTGGAATTGAATTTTTTTCTTTTTTTCAGAGGAAGAACATCTGCTTAAATGTGCTCCAGCAGAACTCCCATCAAGACATGAAAGAGGATGGGGAGGGGCTCACGAAGTGAGGATGATGAAGAGGAGGTGAGAAAACCATCTACATGTAGCATCAAAAACACATATTTGCCGAACATGAGCCGAGAGGCGCCTGCAGGAATTCTGGACATCTTTTAAAGATGGGAGACGGGTTCAAAATCAGAACACATCAATTATTAGAAGAGGAAAAAAACTTTCGCATTGCCTCTGGGTTGTGAAGATTAAGAGTGATAACAGCCTGTGAGGTATGGCCGCTGCTTGCCAGCAGGATCCAAAGGACTGTTAGACACCAGAAGCCACACATGTCAGGAAATCACTTTACGTTTCAGTGCAGCTCTGACCTTGTGGTAAGTTTATCAAAGCAGCGTGATTGCCGAGGCCTGAATTTGTGGTCAAGTGCCTTGTGGATTAGTGTCTCCTTTAATAGCATCCTGGTCTAATTCTTGTGGCTGATCGCATGAGCTTCTCTACTTGGCATCAACACTTTGAGCAAATTGGCTGTCCCGGGGCATCAGTCATCAAGCCAACCCACAATGAGCTGCGACAAATTACCCAAACTTATGTTGTGCCTTTGGTAGCTACTGACTGTTCCTTCTCAGAATAACTCCTGTTACATTTGTCCAAAACAAAACTCCAATTAGGAACATTTTAACAAGAGAGATGGCATTTAAGACATGATTGAGTGTATGCTTCAGGAATATTCCTAATATAATACGGCCTATTTATTATGAGGGAGCTGTCAGCTTCAGCTTTTATGATCACTTAATGAAATATGTAGATTTATGTTAGTTTTTGTTTTTCTTTCTTTAAAATGATTCTCTGAAAGTAAAACGGTGTCTTGAAAAAATATTTTTTCCAGTATTTTCTAGACTTTTTCACAACATACCCACAAATTTTAATGGTTTACAGTAAACAATTATATAGGGTTGTTGCTTTTTTTTCTAACAGAAAAATAAAAATGTGTGGCATACTTTGGTTTTAATGGGGTCCAAATTTAGTCTGTTAGGATAATAATCATTGATGATGTGTGAGTTTATTACACCTGAATATTAGCTGCCTGTTGCATGTCAGAACTGATGTTTTCCACAATAGTTTATCTAATTAAGACAGTTAAGACAGTATAATCTTCATCCTGTACGCGGCAAAGCTTTGGAAATGGAATGAGAGCGGTGTCCTTCAGCTAAGAACAAAATGTAATATTTTGATAAGGCTGGAGACATGGATGTCTCCTCATCTGCTAAAGTGTATGATGTAAAATGTGATGATTTCGCAGACTGGAGATGTTTAAAATGCTTCTTTAACTGTTTATTGGGGCCACTTCCAAAGAAGTGAGCCCGCTTGGTAAGCAGCTGCCTTCTGTAACTCAAAGCAACTTCTACAATCTGAGCAAAATTACAATTTCTATCAAAATCTGTTGTCATGTCTTGTGGTTATTTAATACATATAAATTATGAAGTGTTATTTGAAGAGTTTGTTCAGAATGATCTATTTTCAGGAAAAAGAGCCGGAGAGAGAAAGCTCCAAGGTGCAGACACAGAGAGCCTCTCTTTAACAGTCCGACCACCTATTGCTGCAATTACAGCTTCAAATCATTCAGGTTAAGTCCCAATCAGATTATCTAGAGACTGAAATTGTTCCTCACTCTTTGCAAAACTGCATCAGAAGGAGTCAGAATTAAAAAACAACAGTTTTCAAAAATGTTTAAAGATTTTCAATGGATTTTGAGTCTGGAGTTTGATTGAGAACTTTTAAGTGTTTTGCAGCCTCAAAGAGACTTTCTTCATATATAAACATCACCACAGCATGCAGCTGATATCACCATGTTTTCCAAGGTGATAGTTATTCAGGGAAACATGTGATATTAATTGACCGGCCTAGTATAGTTTTTATTTTGCATGTACTGTAGGCAAAAACTGTACATTCTGCTTTGATGAACCAGTGTGTGTTTTTCCTTGGTTCACTGTGTTCCCATCATTGCTGGTAACAAGCAGTGAGGAAGACTTTTTAAGGCTTTATTTGGTGCATTTCTTCTTTCCACTCATCTGTAAAAGTCCTATTATTGGATCACATGCCTAAGAGTTGTTCCGTTGACAAATTCTCCAATCTGGCCTGTTAATCTGTGCATTCCTTCTAAAGTTATCACAGTCCTCTTTGGTGCTTCTTTTCCACAGGATTCCTTACATGAATGCTTGTGGATATCAAGAGAAAAAAGTTGTCATGTTGCTGTCAGATTAACAGAGATTAGGCGTAAATTTAATCGGGTTCTCTAACAAAGTTTTGAAATGAATTTTAATCTTAGCTCTAAATGGTTTTGCGGTCGAAGAAGCAAAAATCTGAAAGCAGAGGTTAAATCTCATTCATTTAATAGCAGCATGTCTGAGCAAAGCATTCAGGTTTTATCAACTCCAGCTCTACTCCTCACCTAAAGATCAGACTGCAGCTCGTCACAGGACTTTTTTTTTTCTTTTTTCAATTAATGTACGCTAATAAATAAAAGGTTAATCTTCCTCAATGGACTCATAAAAGCTGAAACAATTTAATGATGATGAAATGGCCCTCTGCATATTAAATCTGAAGGTCCATTAATGCATACAAATCATTCAGAAGTTAGGCAGCATATGAAGATGGCAACTTTGTTAGCTCTAACGGTCAAAAATTAATCAAAGATAAATTCTGTCTTAATTAAGCTGGAGCACAGTGTGGGTAGAATCAAACCACATTAGGATAATTTATCAAACACTGCAAAATGTTTTAAATGGACTTGAGCCATAGCTTATGAGATGGGATGGGTGGAGTCAGCAAGGTCCAGATATGAGTGGGAGCCACACAGATTTTTAAGTTCATAAAAAGTTTGTTTGTTTGCAAACTTTATAGGCTGTAAGTGCAAAGGAGGAGCATCATCTGCCTTTTCACAGAAATGTTCAAAAGTCATGGCTGCATTGGGTACAGATGTAGAGCTGTTTGTTTATTTGAGGAGCCCAAACAGCAAAGTTTAAGGAGTGGACGGAAGTTCAGTGTTAGTTTAATCTGGCTCAACTCTCAAGCTGCAAAAATAAGAGGTGCAACCTCTCCATCCTTTGCAGATGTTGAGGTTCAGCGTTGGCCTCTTTTATTCTCTCTTTAAATCCCATTTCTTCATCTCCAACTAAAGCTGTAAGCCAGAGGAAGACACGGGTATTTAAAGCAAGTCAATTTACACCCTCCCTATAGCCAGCAACAAGGTGAGAGAACGCAGAGGTAGAAGGCTGACTGGGATATCAAACGAATCGAGGCAGGGAGGGAGCGCCAACAGACAGGGAAAGATGGATGGATAAGGGTATGCAGAGGAGGCTGGGTGGCAAAACGAGGTGGGAATCCGGGACTGTGTGAAAAAGGAGGGAGGGTAGAGGAGTGAGACAACAGAGGGAGCATGAGGAGCTTGAGGGCTCTCCAGCGTCGAGAGACTGAAAAATATAAAGACAAGATTTTTACTTTGAAAAGAGGATTATTTGTTTCTGTTTCTTTTTTTTATCAGAGTTAGATAAGACGACTTCATACAGTATGAGTATGTTTCCTAAATGTCCTCTCCTCTTCATACAACACAAAGGTATATAAATTTGCTCTATTTGATTTTATTCTAATGCCTTAACAATTACAACGGAGAAGCACATTGAAGGATCGTCGCACATCAATACATGCAACTAAAAAAAGAATAGTGAAGCATTTATGGTAAACAGCCTGTGCTTCTTTAGCATCATCAAATCTGAGGATTCGACAGTGCTTTACATTATAAACAGTAATTCCCTTATATTCTAAGAGTAGAAAGCTACAGTACCATGTACCAACCAGGCACTCTGACAAACAACAGAAAGGACTCAAACCAGCAACCCAGCAGCTAGAAGCTAACCCCTACCTTCTGAGCCATCCTCATATTTATGATCTGCTTACTAGTAAATAGTCCACAAGTGCGCAGTTACAATGCTGATGCTAGATATAAAGTTTTATGACAGAGCTTTTAAAACTCATGGGGAATAATGGGCAGATCATGAAGAACAAAATGGAGGAGGAGAGGAAATGTGGCCTAACTGCTACCAAATTTGTCAATAAAAGGATGCTGCAGTTTTTTTTGCATATTTGCAAACAACTCATGTTTTTCATTTTATTCTTTATACATTATCCTAATATGTTTACCTGCAGCTTCCCTGGTATGAGACTGTATCATATTCTACTTTGTGAAATGCTCTTTCTAAACTTTCTAAAGCCCTAATCTCACTGATTTTAATTCAATTCAATTTCAATTCATTTTATTTCTATAGCGCCAATTCACAACACATGTCATCTCAAGGCACCTTACAGTTCACCAGATCATACATCAAATCAAATCTATTTAAAGTTTTCTATGTAAGGAAAACCAGTTGACTGCATCGACTCATTGACTCGAATGCAATGCCTCACACTAAGCATGCTTCTACCGACAGTGGAGAGGAAAAACTCCCTTTTAACAGGAAGAAACCTCCAGCAGAACCAGCTCAACGTGAGCTTACATTTTAGGATTAACTTCAGGAGCTTTATTCAAATTCTTAACAAAAAATTTCAGAGCAGTATTTTATTACATTTTGGAAAGAAACTGCTTATTTTTTTACCATTTATCACAATATACAACCAGTTATTTTTGTAATCATAATAGTTTGAAGGGTTGGAAATTTAGACTATTTTATTGGATAAGGCTTTAACTAAATATTATTTAACTAAAGATGAACTAAATACATCTCTAAAATATATTGTAATGACTGTTTTCAATGCAGATTGTTTTCTTTCCAGGTTTAACCCTCTATGCAGTTTTCCAGCATGGAAGGTAGCCCTACAGTCGAAATAAATTTGTATTCAGTGTTTTAGATGGCTTTATAGTCTATTTGAACATTTCTAAAGCTAAAAATGCTTATTCACAATATCAGCGAATCTCATGTGACTCATCCTTTGCATATTTAAAGAAAATTATGTTTAAAAAGATCATAAATCATGCAATAAAGTATGTAGGCAGCCAAAAAAATCAATAAAGTGTTATACAAACACAAGAATAGAGAAAGCGTCTGCACTTGACTCCTTCTAACTAAAGAAAAGAAAGAAGAAAAAGAGAAAAAGAATTCTTGACCCGGTATGCTGTTTTCAGTATATTACTTATTGATAAGGTTTATCCAAAGTAACAGTTTCAAGTTTTTGAAATACAAAATAAAGTTGTTGTTTTTTTCACATAAAAGATTATGATGCTGAATACAACTTGTTAACCAGGTTGGGTTTACAAGAATATTCATTGCTCACAAAATGCTTGTGTCAAGTCTGTGACATTGTTTTATAACTAATATCTCATATACATGTATTATATAAAGGTGTTGGCAGGTATTAAATGTTAATATAACTGCAAATTCATGCTAAATATAAAATAAGTGCCTACTTTGTGTCACAGAGGCCATGTCTTGAACAGAACAATGGCAGTTTTTACAAATGTCAACAACATAACAATTCTTGATCAGCTAGTCTAAATCTGCAACTCAATCACTTCAACTGTATTAAAACTCTATGCTGCTCCTTCTCTGTTAATGTTCCTTTTTTTTGTGTTTTATGCAAAATTGAAAAATACAAACAAAAAAAACTCTAAGCTGCTGATTGCTCTTCCAGAACTGAATATTGCCAGTAAATAACTGGATCCATATGCCTTAGACAGAAAACGTTTTACAATTTTAAATGCATTTTTTTATAACAAGGGTTAGTTTGAATGTGCATAATTGACTTTAAATCTGGTTGTAATATTAAACTGAAATGGCCTCTTTAATAAGTTGTCTGGAAGAGATATTTGTTTTTAATGGGTGCTATATCAGTTAACAGAATTGAATTCAATAATAATAGCAAGTCATCGCTTGATAAAATTAGCTCTATTCTAGAAATTTACCAGCAGCTTCATTGATTTAAACGCTTCATTTAAATCTTATTTGGTTCCCTAATTATAATTATTAGATGTTTATTAATAAACTAATAAAATGAAAATTCATCAGAGGTTATAATAAACCAGCAACAGTATCTATTTTACATTCATTAGGTTTTTAATAAAACTACATTTCCTGCTATTAGTATAATTTGAAAGTATAAAAACAGAGTAATTTTACTTTTTATTGAGGCTAAGAACACAGTAAAAAGACTGATAGGTATACCTTTTATTTTTCATAAACTTTTCTTCAGAGCAGTGTTGCTCAGAAAAGGTTTTTTATTTCAGTTTTCCACTACAGTGCTACAGCCGGAGTAATCTAAGGGAAGGCTGACTTTTAGGCCCACATGAAGTCTTTGGAGCACAGTCATTTAACAGCAGTCTTGACACACAGCAATAAGGTTAGCAGAGTATTTGCTGTTGCGCCTGAATTAGGAGCTCTCTAATCTTACTTGGCACTCCATATCAGCAGACGCTGTGCCAAAGTACAGGCAGAATAAAGAAAGCTCTCCTGAAATGAGTCAGTTCAACATTCATGCTTATGTTTTAGCTGAAATGTATTGTGTAGATAAAAACATAATCCTAATAAGAAATGCTCAAAGATTTGGATTTGGATCAGCTTCAGTATACAAGCTGGGTTTTTAAAAACCATTCCAAACTATGAATTTGATTAAAAACCACTTTATCTTCTACTTCATGAAAAGAACAGATATTAAATATTTCTAACCACCTTGGCAATTAACATATTCACCCCCTTCCTATTTCTTCTTCCATCTGTCTCCCTGTAACCCGTAACCCCCCCACCCCTTAGCTCCATCTGCCCTGATCTCCTCCTCAGCTTCCTCCCATCCTCCCTCACCTCTTCGTCCTTCTGTCGATCCTCCTCCTCTGCTCCAAGCCAACCCGTTTACTTCTTCCCATCCCCTTCTTCCTTCTCTCCCTCCTTCTTTTTGTCCTCCCAGGGTGGCTCTGCAGTGCTGCTGCTAATTAACTCAGGTTAATGAACTTTATTTATTGTAATACACGTCTCTCTGTATGTATGTGAGTCCCTACAGGCATACATTTGGAGATTTTTTTAATATTGTTTATTGAGCTTTTGGTGTAGAAGTGTGTAGCTGTTGCTTTGCAGGGAGGTAATTATCTTAGTTTGAGTGACTCTCTGTTTATGTGCATGTGTTTGAGCCTCCAAAAGATTATTATCAGTGTGGTTTGGCTTGCATGCATGTGTGGTTGAGTTCAAGCACAGTTATTTGTTTTGCCGGAAGGAATTTATCTATTTGTGCACGCGTTGGTGGGGCAAAGTATGTGCACCTGTGTGATTTATGAGATTGTATTTTATCTGCATGTGGGAGTGTGTGTGTGTGTGTGTGTGTGTGTGCGTGCTTTTCTTTGCATAGCTGCAGGGAATTGTGCGCGGCAGACACAGTCATGTGTCACAATGCCACGGATGCTGTACACATTTGATGGGAAACTCAGCCAACAGTGTACGGTTTGATACGGCGTGCTGTGATACAGTCCATTACACACATACAGAAGCATCTTCTCTTACTGCTAGGATGTGCCCCCTCCCTGCCTCCATCCCCCAGCCCCGCCCTATGCTCCCACCCTTCTTCTCCCCCATTACCGTAAGCACACACAGATCCTCATAAAAGTTAAAAATGATAACATGTACAAATTTTCCTCATTCAAAAAGTGCTGAAATAAAAAGAAATCCTTTACAAAATGTTATTTAAATAATACCTGATTCACAATGGCCATGCAATGTTTTTAAGAAAAAAAAAATGCTGGACATCTTTACACAAGTACACATATCTGCACATACGTGCACAGAGCAACCTCCCCCACACCATCTATCTCTGCCCAGCTGTCCCCCCCTCCATCACCACCCATCCCCTGGGTAAGTGTGTATGTCTCTGCCCTTCTGCCCAACACTAGACCCTACAGCAAGAACCCTATCCCCTTATATATCCTCTTTGTTTATAGTTCTTAGCCTCAGCACTCCAAGCCCACATTCTGGGGTGAAAAATACCAATTTGAAGCAGATAGCTCTCACTTAGAGGAAGGAGATAATAGGACATTTATAACAGATCTCCTCATTCGCTTTCTGAAAGGAACATCTCTTTGGTTTTCGATGTGCAGTAAAAGGCTTTGTTTTCTGTGAAGATCTTTGCAGCTTCGCACACTTTAGTGATACCATGAAGTGGGAAATCTTTTTCACACCTAAATGCACGCTGCCAATAAAAACACAGCTGGGTTATAATATAACACATATTTATGAAATAAGAAAATGTTGAAAGGGGCACTACAAAGACAAACTGTTAGCTCTGTTTAAAGTGTACTTTGGGATTAATAAAATCATAACAGGTGCAAGAATCAAGCTGTTCGAATGCCATCAGTAAACATTATGAACATGAAAATACGTTTCACAAGTTTGATGTAGATTTAGAGACATTCAAGTTGCATACGAGCTTAAGGAGCTCAACTTGACTTGTTTGAGCCAAAGACGTACTGCAGAGACCCTAAATCCATGAAACGAAGCAAGGCAAGTTTCTTTATATAGCACAATTCAGTGCAAAGAATATTCAAAGACCTTTACATGGATTAAACAATAGAAAATAAGAAAAATAAAAGCAAAATAAAAGCAAGTAAAGAAAAAATCAGGGATCCTAGAGTGAATGAAGGATCTAAAGCAAATGGTGATAATGAAAATGAACCTTAGAACTGACACAAAATGAAGTATTTTTCCATTCCTGTTTAATTTCCCTGGTTTTCCTTTTTACCATTTAAATGCATGTTAGTGTAAAAAAATCTATATCAAACACCTGAACTAAAAACAAGAGATGCTACGCTGGTAAAGTGTCATTATCCACAGCAAAAAAAGTGTCCCATAATGACAGAGGCTGAAAGGCCGCTCCTTGAGGAAGAAGCCATTATTACAAACAAATACAGACTTTTTCGGGGAGTGATTTGCAGCATTTTATTTTTGTCTTTTCTTTGAGTATTTTTGTTGCTGCAGGGACTGGGGAAGTACCATTTCTAACCATCAGCCAAGAGGGAAAATAATTCAAAGTATACTGCTAAATTAGGAAGGCATTGAGTTGGATGTTTTTAAGTGGCTACCATGATCCGATAAAAAAAAAAAAAAAAAATGTGGGTTGAGTCAAGGCCGCCTCTAAACCTGAGAGTTACATCGGTTAATCTTGAGGGGGATTGGTTTATTTCTAGGAAAAATATCCTGAAGCTTCTAATTTCTCCTGCATCATTCTAATATTGAGCTTACAGAAACTTTTTATTTAGGTTATAAGGGCAAGTTACTTGAAATCTTTGAGATAAGTGGTGAGAGGCTTGGTGGACAGGATTCAAGAGATGCTTGGGGATTTGAGAACCCCCTGCCTGCAGTCTTAGCACAAACAAACTCCTTAACCTTTAGTTTTTACACCATCCCGCCTTTTCTCTGAAGCCTGAGCATTTGTGGGGGATTTTTACCGCCCACTCAAATCAAGACCCCCCTCCTTACTATCACCTCCAGCAACCCACCCTTCCTCTGGTGCCTGTCAAACTTCATTAGCTCAGAGCTTAGACCATCTCCCTCCTTGTTCACATCCTCCACCACCGCTTCTCACCCCCCCTCGTCTCACTATACATACACACAAGCATTTAGGCAGCACACCAACAACATCACATCCTAACAGTGTGTCTGCAGTAGCAGCAGAAACATCGAGACGCCTTGCCGGCCGCCCCACCCTGCCACAGAGCAGCGCAGTGAGAAAGACAGAGGAGTGTGGAGTGAGCGGCAGAGGGGTGGGGGCTCTGCTCGCGGAAAAGGGCAAGCAGCATCACTGCTGACAAAAGAGAAAGAATAATGATTTGCCAAGAAAGAGAAAGACGGAGTGAGTTGGAGGGGTAGGACAGAGATGGAGAAAAAGCACAGGGGAAAACCGAGGGAAAATGGAATGAAAGAGGCCAGCGCAGAGTGAGAGGTGAACGAAGGACATGGCAGAAATAAGCATATATAGATAGATGAGAGCAATGAGGAGATATGACAGGGTGACTTAGAAAGGGGTGAAAAGACTGAAAAAAAAAAACAATGAGAGCAAAACAGAGCGAAGTGGAGCACAGCAGAAAGGGAGCTGAAACAGAGGGATTGGAAGAGAGGGCAAAGAGCAACAATAGGAGCTAAGAGGACTTAAAACAGGTCATTTTTTAAGCAGTTCTGCCCATAGTTATCTTAAGGAGCCTTGTGAAGGTTACTCTGCAATAAGAGATTGAAGAGCTCATCATTGCTGTTTAAAATTAGCTGTTTTACAGCATGAGTTAGCCAAATCGACAGAGCATCTTCTATAAATTTGTAGCATGAGAAACACTGAGACTGAGCCAAACCCTGATCAATACTGCTCTGGATTCATGTTCCCTTTGATCAATCAGCTACAGTGCTCATATTGTTTCTTACATCATGTGTGCTTTAGGAGGGGATCTAAAGGAACTTTAAAGGTTGTATACCTGCCAAATGTCAGACCTACTGAGCTCATTCAGTCATACCCGGGAAAAGTATTCATACCCTCAAAACTACCAGCTGCAATGAGGCGAATTGGATGTAATAAACCAACAGAGTTATAAATAATCGTGGTGACGAAGATATAAAATATACTGGAGAGATAATTTGATTTATTTGTTTATTTATTTATGTAGAAATCATATTTGTTTTCAGTATTCTCCACTCAATACTTTGAAGATCCACCCTTCAGTATAATTTAAGATTAAGTCTGCATGCAGACTGGTTTGTATAGATTTTTTGTCTTTTACTAAAGGTAAAAACTTTCATTTGAGGCATTTTTTGGTTATCAGTACTATTAAGGTAAATCATTTGACTGGGCCATTTTTTTTATGAGCATGAATACTTTTACAAGGCCCAACAGACCTAATAGTAGAAAACCTTTCATCTGATCACTGTGTGGTCCATAACTACAATAGATAAATAGAAGATAAATCCTATTCCTAAAGTGCATCAAAGTAATGTTTAATTTGGTTTATATTCATGTTTGGTACATGCAGGCTGCAAAATATAAATAGAAAAAAAAAATATATTCCCTTCTGTTTTATTTCAGCTGTAAATCTGGCCCCCAAAAAGGTTCAATAACTTGTAAAATTTGCTCTGTACTAGTCTCCGCTTTTTGTGGCCTTGTTGTTGGCCATGCAGAATCAGTCTGAAAAAGACTTTATGAGAAATAATTCACACGCAAAAAACCCCGGGCTATGTTGAGCAAACAAGAATGTTATTTTTTGCAGCTCCAAGCAAGTTGGTAGCATGGCCAGTCAGCAGCAATAAAGTATCAGCGAGGTGAAAGCAACTTCATTTCACTCAGAGAGAAAAGCCTTTTCAATAATTACTGTTTTCATATTCTTTTACAGCTCAAAATAAATCGCTGGTGCTTCTCTGTCAGTTGCTGGACTTTTACAAGAAATATCAAGCTCCAATGTATATTTTAACGCTGCAATTTAACCCAACATGCTACCTTTCCTTTCTGTATAAGAAGTATTTTTGTCCATAGAAAAGTTTATACACCTGCTGAAAAGATACAATTTAGTACAGATATTAGGACTCAGAACACGCAATAAATAAAAATGAATCATATGGATTACTGCAACATTTAATTTCCCTTTGGGATTAGTAAAGTATTTTGTAACAGATGTTTTTGAGTTTAAATAAAATAAAAGATCCCCCTCTGGTAAAGTTCTATTAGATGGAGATATAAAAGTTTCCTTTTTCGGCTCTTTGCAGGTTTTAAGTCTGAAAGAATGCAGCATCCTGCAAAGGTCAATGTGCCCTGTAAAGCTTTGCACATTTTTTTACAGTTAGGAACTGTATTAAATTGAGATTGTATGTGATTGACCTACACCAGATAGTTCATTAATATGACGTTTAGCGTTGTCCTTCTAACATTGTTTGAAAAAATACTGCAGGTTCAGATGCAAGTTTTTTAGGGTGTGGCCAAATAAGCTCTGAATATCTAGAGACAAAAGCTGAAAATCATCATCCTCTCCAGAGATGCGTCTTTGCTGCTTCTCCAAGGTTTTATCCTAGGCTTGCTCTTCATCTGAGCTCATCTCTCATGTCTCTGTTAATTCTGAGAAGTTTCACTGTTGCAATTTAAGAAAAGCATCCCACAGCATGGAGCTGCAAACACAATGTTAGCATAATGAGATAGAAAGGCTAAAAAGTAAAAAAAAAAAAAAAAGAAATTAAAAATATCAGCGGATAGCCATGGAGAGAAATAAAGGGTTGTCCTGACGCAACACACCGGCTGTTTGTAGTCTGAGCTAGCACACAGTGATGCCATGCAGCTAATGACCATCTTCCTAGTTATGAAGCAATATCTAAAATTTCCCATGAGAAAAATGTAATACCTGAAAAGGTTTTTCTTCTTTTGTTTCTCTTGCAAAGCCACCAAAGTTACTCAATTTCAAGATTTGATTTAAGGATAAAAAACAAGTTCTGTTTCCTTCCTCTGTAACTATGTACAACATAACATATGCTTCCATCATTTGGTAATCATCTGTATCTTAGTTGCTTTACGTAGTTAACACAACAGCATTATGCATACTTTCCAAATATCACTTTAGATAAACAAATTAACAGAAACCTTACCGGTCAGCTACTTTTTGTTGCACCATATATCTAAGCCAACATCTTGGCAGTGTTTCTTCCTTATATTTTAATACAGTTCAAAGCCCTTTGATAATTGTGTTCACTTTACTGCAGCTGTGCCAACTGAGCACCTTCAGAATCAAAATGAATTGGCCACAGACTGACTGTGAGGAGCTCTTTTCTGCACCAGTAAGCAAGCCCACTTCAAAAGAACCTCAGCCATCAGAAATCATCATTTGATAACAAAAAGGGAAAGCAAGCTTTATCTCTCCATCTCTAGCCGCACACTCAAAGAGGTGCACACACACAGAAATACAGGAAAGTAAAGA
This sequence comes from Cyprinodon variegatus, assembly GCF_000732505.1. NCBI lineage: Eukaryota > Metazoa > Chordata > Actinopteri > Cyprinodontiformes > Cyprinodontidae > Cyprinodon > Cyprinodon variegatus. The sequence continues at coordinate 705,166 of NW_015150470.1, forward strand.
GAAAAACCTTTAATGTCTTGGCAAATGCACTGAGCGCCCCTGCCAATAGACCCCTTAAAGAAATGAGTAGTCAATTACCAGAAGTCGGCCCTTTTGACTAAGATCTCTGAAACTGTAGTCTGGAGCCACAGTGGCTGCTCTGTCTGCCTTAACATAAACATCCAGTTTTCAAAACAGCAATCATACATGGAGGCTGGGTGATAACTTAATATCAAAGTTTGTGTTGGAATTTAATTACATGCTGATAAAATTACTAGTTCACCAAATTGTTCACCATAATCAAAACAAACCTTGATTGAATGTTTCTTCATGAAAAACCTAACGTTGCATTCTTTCTATTCTTAATAGGAAGTTGTAACTTTTCTTTCAAGTTCGGAAAAATCAAAACAAAAACCCCATAAAGTGGGAAATCCAACTTGAAAAGTTGGAAACCAATTCTAAGTTCCAATTTAAAATGACCTCTGTGCTTTAAAATGCTGACATAAACTATGTAATAGAAATAAACCAGCGGCACAAATAGAATAACAACGTCTTGATAGCATATTGCTAGTAATAATTAGTGGCGCAACAATTAGTAAACTTCAATATGCAACTAGGATGCACTCAGCGGGGATGTGAGGTGATTCCTTAATTCCAACCTCTTACAGCAAACCAAAAAACTATTGATATAATAATTACATTATTTCAGAAGCACTAGGAATAATTGCTGCTTTTGTGTTTATATACATGTAAATAGAGCATTTTTGTTTAAATCTCAGATACCGTGATACTGAGGTAGTTTTACTTAAGGTGAGTATACAGATAATTCCATATATCACTTTTTGGTTCCCAGCTATTGTGATATAGTATAAAATAACCAATTGATTCATGCTACATTGTTCAGAGAGCAAGTCTTGCCTTTTTCATGCTTTTTGCTTCGGACCAGGGCAGTTTTCACATTCTTTGATGTGAAGCAATACAGACCTTTTGTTATGACAAAACTAAGCTGTGGCCCATATATTCGGCTCCACTGCTCCTTGAAATACCTCAAACATTTGAAAGGAGTCCAACGGTGCCTAACAGAATTTTGTGAAAGAAGACAATGATTAAAAAAAAAAACACACACACACACACCTGTCTATGAAGGGCTCACATTTAATTGTAAAAACGGTATGTTGAGAAAACTGTTTGCAGACCAGCAGGGCAGTGTTGTGTTGACATGGAGTTTTCAACATTCACATGAATGACCACAGAGCAGAGAGAAAAATAGACTTGGATCTGATGAAATGAAGTTTGAACTGTTTGGCCGTAATTTCCAACGGTGTTAATGGGTGGCATAGAGAGATGAGCATCTTCTCATTATTAACATCCCTACAGAGATGATGTTATTTTGCCAGAAATATACTCCAAGCTGCTATCTTGCAGCTGTGATCAGAAGACAACAATGACTTTAGGCAGCGAGCACACTATCTGATAGCTTCTACATTAGAAACAGGATTATGCTGTCTAAGACTAACTCTAGAAACTAAGGAGCTTCATGTATGTAATGTATAATAAGTAATGTTTATTTCAGTTTATGCATATAACACCAATTCATAACAAATGCCATTTCAAAAGATTCATCTAATTCAGATCTAATCATTGAAAATTTAGTTTTTTAAATACCAGTTTCCTTACGTAAAAAGGCAGATCCAGATACATTAAAATATATTGTCATTTAACTTCAGCTATCATACAAAAGATCAAATTTATTGACTAATATGTCAAACTAATCATGCCTGACCAAAGTGATTTAGAATTACCCTTAAATACTAGCAAATATTAGAAACACTATAGTTTATAGCAGATAGTCAGAAAAATAAAAGTCTTAAGCTGTTTTTCAATTACCCCATTAGAGAATGTACAGTTAAAGGTGGAATCCTGTGCCACAGCCTTAGAACTACTGCAGTGAAGGAAGGTCTTTCTTACTGACCAGTCTCAAATGGCAAAAGTAACATAGTACAGTCATGTTTAGTTATCATATTATGCCATTTGGTAAAAAAAAAAAGTTGTCAAAGGAGGCCCAGCCAACAGCATTGAGTCACTGACTTTGCCGGAGTCTCTGACTATAAGGTAGATGTGCATGTACTCTACTAACCAATGCCACTAATTAAATAATTTACCAACCTAAGGCTGACAGATTACTCATTGCTGGCTTTAGACCAAACTTATTATATCCATATTATGATGAGATTGCTTACATAAGAAAACATCTAAAAAAAAAAACTGCAAAAAAAAACTGCACACACATATAAAAAATATATATATATATATACTCCATATACATATATAATTACATAAATTACTGCACAGGCACATTAACAGCTGATTGAGCAAACAGAGTCCTTCTCAGAATGTCTCATCCTGCATAATTAGACAGACACAAATGCAATAACACACTTATAAAACCCTCTGATAGCTGTAAGAACTTACAGGACAGTCATAGGGATTGGGGATTGGGCTGTCTGTGCCCTGGGTATGGCCAATATTTAGGAAGGGGAGAGACCTTAGGCTGAGGAACATAAAGGAGATGAGTGAGGAAGGGATAAATATATTGAGACGACCAGAGAGAGGGGGGATGAGCCAGTAAGCCAGGGTTTATGTGGGAAGATATGCCTCAAATTAAAACATTTTGAACAAAAGAGGGTAGTTGCCAAGCAACCCCACCAGAACAGGGTTTCCTGGGCAACAGCGATGACCCGAAGCTTGACCTAAGAAATGGATTTGCCCTCGTTGTCCAAGGGTACATTGGCATCGGCACACACCTTAACCCCCGGTCTCTGTCTCTGCTGCTTTCCAGGTCCCCGTCAACAAACGCAAACAGACAGAAGGTTCCCCGTGGAAAAACATGGAACACAGCCGAAATGTCAACGGAACGAAACACAAGGCTTTCAATCAGGGGCGGCTTTTAAAACAAGAAGTGATGGGGTTAGGAGGGTTAATGGCTCAACTTTGCCAATAGTAACAACTAGTGAGGCGCAACACATGGCCTGTGCAATTTCCGAGATAAGTTCAAGGAATAAATTATGAGAGCTTCATTTTGGCAGTCCTTACTGTGCTAGGAGGTGATGGATATTTCTTGGATTTCCCCTAAGGAACACAAAGAATGTTTTTAATGGCCTATCTTAAGGATAACACTAAGATCTTAACACTTTTTGATGATGATTTACTGTAAAAATAACACAGTATTACTTTGAAATTAGAAAAAAAGAAGAGAACCTAAAGAGTGAGACATTTTTGGCTAAAAAGAAAGTTGCCAGACAGTTGGCTGTCTTTAAGATGCTGTCCTCAAACACAACTCTGGATTACTGTTCTGCAAATCTGATCGAACAAATATGGCATGAAAATCCTTTTACACTTACTGTAAAGTAAGAGCACACAGTTTAAGGCGCCTGTGTGCTTCAAAATAGACCGAAATAGCCTCTTTGTCACCTCTTCTTGAATTCAAAAGATGGCTAAAAATGTATTCTTTCAAGGAGAGACTAGATATTGGATAGTTAAAATGAGTCTTTGAGTACCCTATATTTTCAAGAAAATCTTTTATAGTTTCAATCAACACCCTCCAAGACCACCATTAGGTTGGAGTGGATCAAAAGATTGATAGAAGTTCTTTACTTTAAGGCTTTCATTCTTTTCCCTGCACAATTAGAACATCATTTGAAACCTGTTCTGATACAAACTTGCTACAAATCATGAAACTTGTAGATGCCTTTGAAGCCTGTTTCTCTGGTTTCATGTCATCTCTCCTGTCAGACTGTTTCCACTCAAATTTAAAAAAAAAAAAAAAAAAAAACATTTCTCTCTTCTTGACATGTAATTGCTCCGGAGCTACAGGAGACTGGATGTTTCTCTGGATGCTCCTTTTTTCTTTTGTTTCAGGCAGACCGTATTCTTGCTTTCTTCATGTTTCACTCCTCTTGTTGTTGACTGCTCAGCAACAACACATGAAAGAACCAAGAAGTGTTTCTTGTCAGGAGCTTTTGTGGCATTAGGTGGATGGGAGAGCATGCACATTTGTGCGTCAACATGGAAATGCACAGTAGGACAAAGAAGGGCTGGGGGAAGCAGAAATGTTAATGGGGTCTAAACTTTGCAGAGCGTGTACTCTGCCCTGTGCAGTGTAAGATTGGTCTCCCCTGCATTGAAACTATTAGTAAATACAAAAAAACACTTTTCCCCATACATGTTTTTCTTCCCCAGTGGCTACTTTGGGACAAATTGTCCTTCCTTTGTGTGTGACCATAACACCCCCGTCTCTCCATCTACAACATCTGCAGGAATGTGTGTACGCTATGTAGCAGCAAGCACCAACTTAATGAACATAGCCTTTCAGATGGCCCCCAGGGTTTGTCACTCCCAATCAAGACAATGGAGATCAATGGAACAGTACGCAATGGGTGCAACGATGAAGAAGATGATAAAAAAAAGGGGAAGGGCTTCTTGTTTCAGACGACAGCCCAGACGCAGACAGTGAAACAATAGATGCAGGACAGTGGCAGTTTTATCTCTTTTTATGGTAACTGGCGGGGTGCCTCAGCACATTGTTGGGGCACCCATCCTGGGTTAATTGACTAATTGGGGTCACTTCTTGTGGTCCTAACTGCCATAACCCCCTGCATAACAGAACTGGCACAGCCGAGTGACCATCTGTTAGCCGTCGATGCCCAGTGTCAAGGCATTGTGTATAATTCATATTTTAAAAGTGGCTGGAATATTAAGCTTCAACCACTTTTTTCTGCTGACCTATTTACAGTATACTGCTTAAATTATCTTCATTTTGTTACTTTACTGGCCTTCTCCTGGGCATGCATATTTTTTTAGACTGACTCCACCCGTTCACTGAATAACAGGTTCTGACCAAGAGATAAAGCTTCTCTTTAGATCTTAATGTTCACAAATCATGGCAGAAAGAATATTTTAGTACAAAGATTGATGTTTAAAGAGACACTGTAGGGGACCAACCAAGGGCCAATCAAGGAAAGTGGGATAATTTTGAATGGCTAACACTGCAAGTAAAGGCCATTTAGAGCAAAAGAAATATAACATATGGTTTTACCATTTCATTCTTATAAAAAAGCAGGAATTGTTCTAAAAATGTACCTTGATATCCCCAAATAAAACCCAGCATTTGTCTCAATCTAACCTTGGTATAAATCCACCTGTTCTGTGAAGGCCTGTAAGGCTTGCAAAAAACATCAATGAACAAAGGGTATCATGAAGACATAAAAGCCGCAGACAGGTTTGAGATATAGTTGTGGAGAAGTATAAAGCAGATTTATGCTATAAATCAATATCCCAAGTAAAGGACATTTTACAGGCCGGTTTTCAATCCATTATCACACAGTGGAAAGAGTATCACCCAAAAAAAAAAAACAATCAGCACATTGCTATCCACTAGACTAAAAAGCTGAGTATTAATCAGAAAGATTAATTCTGATTGCTTTAGAGATGCTGCAGAGATCCAAAGGTCCAATGGCAAAAATCTGCTAACAGGACCCCTAGTTATGATGCTCTACAGAATTTTAGCCATTATAAAATATTAAAAAGGAAAAAAAATCCTCTGTTAAGACACCAATTTTTAAAGTTTACAATAAATGGAATGGGTGAAAAAATCTTAAGTCATTTAGAAAAGAAAATTACCTTTTTACAAACACGAAAAAATCAACATCTGTAATAAATGTTAGGATAATTATCATAGATGATGTGTGAGTTTATTACACCTTAATATTAGCTGCCTGTTGTGTGTCAGAACTAATGTTTACCACAATAGTTTATCTAATTAAGACAGTTCCTCTGTCCGGATATACATTTATAACCTTCATCCTGTACTTGGCAAAGATTTGAGAATGGAATGAGAGCGGTGTCCTTCAGCTGAGAACAAAACGTAATATTTTGATAAGGCTGGAGCCATGGATGTCTGCTCATCTGCAAACATGTATGATGTAATGATGTGATGATTTGATGATGTGCCTCTTTAACTGTAAATCGGGGCCACTTCCCGAGAAGTGAGCCCGGAGGCGAGCAGCTGCCTTCTGTAACTCTAAGCAACTTTTCTGATCTGAGTAAGATTACAATTTCTTTTGAAATCTGTTGTTATTCCTCATGGTTATTTAATACATTTAAGATATAAAATGTTATTGAAAGGGTTTGTCCAGAGTGATCCCTTTTCAGGAAAAAGAACCAGAGAGAGAAAGCTTCAAGGTGTAGACACACAAAGAGCCTATCTGTAACATAAACTAGCTATATTTCACCCTCAATACATCATCTCTACCATGAAATGTGATGGTGGCAGCATCATGCAGTTGGGATTCAATAGGATGGAGGAACAGGTCTGATTAATGGGAAGATGCATGGCTTTTAATGCAGGAAAATCTGCAAGAAATTAAAAAACTGGACAACAGGTTCACCTTCCAGAAATGCAACTCTAACCCCACAGCCTGAGCTACAATATAAACCTTTACATCAAAGCATTTAATTTAGGGGTTAGCATGGACCGATTGGAGTTGGGAAAATCATGACGAGAGGGGGGTTAATTTTTAGAGATTTTTCAGATTCAGATTTTTGTTTTTAAAACTGTTTTTATTCCACTTCATTTTACTCTTGCTGTGTGACATAAAATCCAATGACCACACTAAGGTAGTTGAACGATGAGAAAATGTTAAAACATTCGAGGATAACACATACCCTACAGCCTCCCTGTCTGTTAAATATATAATTTTTTTCCTGAATTAAATGAGAATTAAATTAACACCTCATTTAGCTGGGAGCTTAGAGATTGACCCTTGAACCACAGTGGCTCTAAAATTGCGAGCAGCGGTGCTAAGCAAACACCCACACACCACATAAAGAAAACTACAACACTGTAACATCACTATAAAAATAGCAAATAGGTGTCGTAGATTGGCCAAGGGAGAATTTATTTCACGTTAAATTTGAGCTCTCATAAATAAATAAAAAATAATAAAAGAATTATTTCTAAAAGATTCAATGTAGGTAACATCCATTTGATACTACTTACTGTAATATATTCATACAGTTTATTCAAACCGAATTCATCACTGCATGGTAAAATGTAAATTTTATTCTCAGCAGTGTCGAGAATCCACTGAAACATCACTCGGAGCCTTGCATAACACTACATGTGATTTCCTACCCATAAAACACTTAACATCTCAGTAAGATCAGATGACCCATTACTCTGATGCTAAGGAGGACTGAGGGATGAAATATATTAGCTCCTGAAAATACAGATGTCTGCAAACCCGCAGCTGAATAATTAAAGCTATGAGAAATCCCTCACTGCAAGTGCTACGAGTTGGGTTTTTTTGTAACTTAGAACTAGAGGCAGCCGTCTGATAATCTGATACCCCTATATATATATAAAAGTGAAATGCTACTTGGATATATCTCTCAGCCTCCTAATGTTTGCCATAAATTCATATCTTAAAGGCAAAAAAATGGATGAACCACAAACAACCATCACTATATCTTCATCCATGCAGGCCCAGGTGGCACGATGGATGTAGAGGAGACAGATGTGCACACATGCTGTACTGTTCAATGTCATTTCAAAGCCCCTTGGAAACCCAACTGAAAATAGAAGTCACTTTGAAAAACACCTCAATGTTAAAAAATAATCCCTACACAGTCATAGGAACTGTAGATGAAATATATATATATATAAAACAGTCATTTCTCCTTTAGTTCTTCTGTCATAGCTCTTTTTAACCTTGTATTCTAGGGTTTTTGTGATTAGTGTTTTACTTGGACAAAAACGGCAACATTTAAAGGCAAGGCAAGGCAAGGCAAATTTATACAGTATGTATAGCACAATTCAGTACAAAGACAATGCAAAGTGCTTCACATGATTAAAATATAGGAAAATAAAACAGAATCAAAGCAAGTAGGGAAAAAAATGCAAAGACAAAAAACATTAAAAACAGTTGGACTAAAGAATATAAGAAGTTTGAACTAATGATGTTTCAGTTGAACTGTTTAACTAGACAAATGTGTTTTTAGTCTTGATTTAAAGGAACTCAGGCTTTTCGCACTTTAACAGTTTTCTGGAAGTTTGTTCCAGATAAGTGGAGCATAGGAACTAAATGCTGCTTCTGCATGTTTAGTTCTGGTTCTAGGTATGCAGAGCAGGCTGGAGCCAGATGACCTGAGTGTTCTGGAGGGTTGATACACTGATAGCAAGTCTGTGATGTATTTAGGTGCAAAACAATTTATAGACTAGAACCTATTTTAACTTTAAAAAAACTGCAAACTGTGACAACAACTTCTAGACTCTTAAGCGGCAAATCTTCACGTCTTTGAAATTTTGAAAAGTATGAAGAGATCTTTCTGACTCTTTTAATAGTGGTCGTTTTTGGTCAAAGACATCTATTCATCGTCCTCCATTTATCTGAACCTGCCCTCTTCCCACTGACAATCTCCAGATCATTCTTGGAGGTCCCCGGCTGTTCCCAGGGAAGAGGCGATTTATTATCCCCTGAGGAAGTTCTGCTCTACCTTAGAGATTTATTCCTTTTGGAGTAAGCAAAGGAGATGAACAGTAGGTCTGCTGAATCTGAAATCTATATCAGTTCAAATAACTCAATTCAGCAAAGCAGAAGTGTTTTGCTGAGCTTCTCCAGGGTGATGGAGCTTCTCCCCTCCATCTCAAAGGCTAGCTCCAACTGCTCTACAGAGGAAGCAAATTGTTGGCCAATTAATCATTATATTGCTGCTCAGTGGTGCAGTGGGTAGCACTGCTGCCTTGCAGCACGTAGGTTCTGGGTTTGATTCCAGGCCTGGGGTCTTTCTGAATGGAGTTTGCATGTTCTCCCGGAGCATGCATGGGTTCTCTCCGGGTACTCCGGCTTCCTCCCACAGTCCAAAAACATGACTGTTAAGTTAATCGACTTCTCTAAATTCTCCTTAGGTGTGAGTGTGTGCATGAATGGTTGTTTGTCCTGTTTGTCTCTGTGTTGCCCTGTGATGGACTGGCAATGTGTCCAGGTGTACCCCACCTCTCAACCGTAGACAGCTGTAGATAGACACCAGCACCCCTTGTGACCCCGCTTGGGATAAGCGTGATGGAAAATGGATAGAATGGATGTATTAAATAAAGGTCATAGGGGAGAGTTGGTACATAGACAGATCTGTAAATCGTGAGATTCACTGTTTGTCTCAACTCTCTCTTCACCTTGACATACTAAACCAGTGTCCACATTGGTTCTTTGACCAGTAATCCCTCAGATTACTGTTGATGAGGCTTCAGACTTTGTATACATTTACTGTGCTACTACATCTCAACATCACCTGCTGGAACTCCTCTGCGGTGACTAAAGTCCTCTGACCTGAAGGGATTAATCCACTTTTCCAGGAGAGAGAAACGCAATCAGACTTAGAGGATCTTACTCTTATCCCGGTCAGTTCAGACTTAACTGTAAACTGCTCAAGTGGACACTCCAGATCATGGCTTGAAAAATGCCAGGACATCACATAATCTGTAAATAGCAAACTACAAACTGCAAACTACAAACTGGTTTACAAAACAGACATTACCTTCTCTACCGCCTACCCTGGAGATCCTCTCTATTCACCACAAATACCCCTTACTTGGGTTGCGAAATATAGACAGCTTTTCAAGGTGGACAGTAACTAGTAGCATTTATTTTATTAACTAGAGTAATATTTTGAAAAAAATTACTTTTAGGAGTAGTTTTACAAAATTTGACTTTTTAGTCTTTCTTGAGTAAAGTTTCTGGTTGAGCCGTCTAATTTTGAGTAACTTAACTCAATGAAAGCAAATTCATTTTAAACAAATATGCACCACTGAGAGACACGCTATCTCTTTTATTGTAGTCAAGTCTTATTAGTTAAATCAGGGGTCTTCAACGTTTTCCAGGCCAAGGACCCCCAAACTGATGGCAAGATGGAGCGGGGACCCCCTACTTACGTATATATATTGTATCAAATTGTGTTATATCAAAGTGGTCCTATACTCCCTCTATTACATATAGAGTAATGTAACGGAAGTAATTTCACCCTGGGATTATTAAAGTATCTCTTATTCCTGGTTGATGGGACAGGTGTTGTGAATGAAACGGTGCCCAGCTTGAAAGAGCTCCTGTGTGTCACTAAATGTGTGCATTGATGACTGAAAGACATCTTCTGCCTCTATTTATCTGTTTACTACAATGTGTTCAATTCATGTTAATGTGGATTTAAAGACATTTCAGTTAGCGGGAAAAAATTGCAGGGAGCAATATAAAAAAAAGTCTAATCAACCAAAACTTTCGCGACCCCCATGCAAGACCTCTGTGGACCCCCGAGGGGTCGAAGGACCCCCTGTTGAAGACCTCTGAGTTAAATGTTATTTTCCATTTGCCAAGTCTGCCGTGTTATTTGAAGCAAAAATATTCTTCTGTAATGTAACCTATGCTAACTTACTGTAACTATTGATTTTTTTTATTTTCATAACTCAAAAAATCATAATTCATACGGTCCTAAAATTCAACCAGATCATACAGTGAAAATGATTTAAAGTTTTCTGTCTAAGGAGAACCATTTGATTGCATTGACTCATTGACTCTAAAAAAATCCCTCACACTAAGCATACTTGTAGTGACAGTGTAGAGGAAAACTCCCTTTTAACAGGAAGAAACCTTCAGCAGAACCAGAATTTGCATATCACTTAATATTTTGTTCAATTTAATTTTTAAAATATTAAATCAGTTGTGATCATGGGTCAATACTCGAGTAGCCTTCTTACAAATTTTTTTTAAACTCCTAATTATGTGATTTCTTTAAAAGCTCTTTTTTTTTTTACTCTTTTTTAACTTTTATTCGAGTAAAAATACAATGATATAGAGTTACTTTTACCTAAGAATGATTTGTGTGTACCCATCTTTGGAGATTTTAAAAATATTATAATGAAATACAAGATGAGCTATGTTGTTTATATGTAGACCCTCTACATTGTATTAAGATTACACTTTCAACCTAAAAGTTCCTGTTTCCCTTTTTCTCCTTTCATTTTTGCTAAACTTCCCAGCCTCCTCCCCTGAACACAAATCACCCCACCACCACCTCTTCACTCATTTTGTTCAAGGATTTTCATTAGATGTAAACCAGTACTTGATCTTTAAGCAATTTGTCATCTATATCTGGAGCCTTTTGTTAATAAATGTACCAATGTGACATTGGGGCCAATGCTTTGATTTATAAAAGGTGTCTTTTATCATTGTTTTATCAAAGCTTTTAAAGATATGGAAATATGTATATGCATTATATCACCAAACCCATATATATTGAGAAATGATTTGTAGTCGATATCACCCAGCTCTAGGCCTCACCCATACTAGGAGCAAATTTGATTAGCTAAGAACTAGACCCACCTCATATTATGGTTCTACCTTTTTGGGACTCTGAGTTTTTAGTTATCAGTTATTCTGTTTTGTTGATCTTCGGTTTATTTTTCCATTATATTTAAGCAGTCTTTAGTTACTTTCTGTTGCCCCCTTGTGCTTGTTTCCTTTTCCCTTCGACTTCCTTCTAGTTAATTTCACTCACACCTGCTCCATATTCAGCTCATTAAACCATCCTTTGTTCTGTTCCCCATATATACACCATCTCTGTAGTAACTCAGTGCTGGTTCCTTGTTTTTTTGTTGCTTCCTCATCTCTGGCTCCCCACGTGAGTTTCTCCCTGACATTTGCTGATTTTTTGGTTCTTATATTTGGATTTATGGATGTTTCTTAATTAAACTTACAAGAACTCATCTCTGCCTCCCTCATCTCTGCATTTGGGTCCTCAAGCAACCTCACCCCCCTTGTTGGCACCTCATGTCAACAACAATTGATTACCATGGTACACTATATTCCTGCAACACATCTCTCCAGAATACCTTAAGCTAAATTTTTCTTGGCTTTTTCCATGTGCACACAAGAATATGGATTGGACAATCAAACTGTCAGACAGTATCCCCATGAACAAGCCCAGACAAACCCACTGCCCTCTGAGGAAACCTCAATTACTTTGAGCTTCTTTTCCTGTAAGGCACTTCAACTAATTATATATAAATTAATACTTTTAGTTAGTCTAAAAACTCTTTTTTGTGCTTTTCTTCTTCAATATGATGTCTCAAGTGGAACTTAAAATCTTAATATCACTACTAAGTCTTATTTTTTTATGGCTATGCTTTTGTGGGTTTTATTGCCATGTTTTAGTGCCTGCTGTTTTTATATACCTTGACTGCTTCGAGGAAACACTATATCATGATGCTGGACATGGTTATGGAAAAAAAAGGTTTGACTGACAGCCTAAAACAAAACACAACCAGCTCCCCCAGCGTGTTTTCACTTGAATTTAAGGAGGGGGTACTCACAGAAACATCTGATGCTGTCATTTTTCTTGTGTGAAACTGTGTCAAATTTGGCAATCCAACAAACAGGCTGTCACAGCTAAATGTGTGGCGTCTGTTTGATTTCTTTACACACAGCATATTTTTTTTTTCTATTGCACCGCTGTGAGTCAGTTAGCCAGCAATTCAGTAATCAGCCCCTAGTGTCTTCGGCCGTAGTATTACTGGGGTAGGTGGTGAGCCCCAGTCCTCAAGAGCAACTATCCTGCAACCTTTAGATGTATCCTTGCTCCAGCACACCTGAATCAAATGGCTAAATTACATCCTTAGTATGCAGCTTCCCCAGAGGCCTGTAATCATCTTATCATTTGATTCAGGTGTGTTGGAGCTGAGACGTATCTAAAAGTGTCGGGACACTGGCCCTCGAGGGCTGGAGATCCTCATCCCTGCTCTAGATTGTCGAGAACCCTGTTCTCTTTAAGCTTCCTTAGCTTCATCTTACCACAAGACTTTAACAGAGAATTTGGTTGAGAAACTGAAAAAGTGAAAGTTTTGATGTTCTGAATTCGTTCCAAATAACCCTTACAGTATTTGTATTCATACATTTATATCAATGGATCATTATCCTTCTAAAAGGCCCACTGTAATACTTTTTAATTGTCCTTTGTATTACAATAGCAAAGGCCTCAGGACCTGGCAGACAAAAACTGGTCCATAGCATCAAAATGTTCTACAATACTAAATATTTTACTTGATCTATTATTGTGACTATCCTATGTTTTACACCACATCTATGAAAAATCCCTCTTTGTCTTAATTAATTATACAACATGTTTACAGTCATGTCTAGTGAGCTCCATAGGTTTTAAGTTTGGGGTATGCCTCCCAAACAAAAGGTGCAAAGTATCTAAAGCCAGGCATACACTGTACGATGTTTTGGCCTTTTCAGGCTGACTTTCCAGTCGTACGATAATTTTTAGATCGGGCCAACTTTCAGCCTGATCGTGCGTCGTGTAGTGCACAGGGGGTAACGAGAGGCGATCAGCATCTCACAACCACTCCCCGATCAGGACTCGTAAGTTTGGGAGAAAATCAAACATGTTTGAAATTTAGTCGGCCATCGTGGGCAAATCGCTCAGTGCGCAAACAAGGATTCTTCTTCTTCCTCTCAGATTAAAACAGAAAAGAATGGCGGAGGTACAAGGGAAGTTCTTTCTGTAAAATTGACAGACAGTAGTAGCCACGTTTGCTCAGCCATGTCTTTGTCCAAATACGTCGTCAGCTTTTCTTTTTAGGGCTTTCAGCACAAAATTGCACAAACTGCCAAGGCAGCGCATTAAGTGAGCTTGGTATTCCTCTTCTACTCGTTTGGATTCCGCATAGACGAGTCCGAGTAGCTCCATCTCAGTGCGGAGCTGAGTCCGACACGGTTTTGAGACGTACAGTGCAAGCAGGTAGATTGCATCAGATAGTCAGGTCGCAGAGTGTGAGAACATACATCGTGAGCTGTGAACTTTTAAACCCTGCGGATTTCGTCGTACAGTGTGAGCTGTAGCTGAGTAAAACGATTGAAAAAATCGCACAGTGTATGCCCGGCTTAATGGCTGCTAAGTTGACTATAAAAGCCATTTGTTTGAGTGTCAAGCAAAAGTATTTAAAACTTGGTTTTCTCTTCCAGCTTCTATATCTCTTTTCCAAATCCAAATATCAAATTAATTGCTCAGATCTTGTATCCAGGAAGGCTTAGGAAATCAGCTCTATTCATTCAGCCGTTTCCTCGCTTATGAACAGCCGCGGACATCTGCCTTCTTTTAAGGCCACGTTTTTTTGGCTTTCCAAATCTGAGGAGTATTTTAAAGAAATGAAAATCTGTTTCATATCATATTGATTCCCATAAGTAACATAAAAAGTATCTTACTAATAAAAAGTTGAAATGCAATTTGATCAGCTTCCAAATGTGAATCTAAAACCATTATTTTTCTGGGAATTGTTTGAGGTTTGAATCTATTTGACGGCACAGTTTTTCTTAAATATATTTAAATACATGTTTCTTTTCTGAGCAGACAAGAAAACAGTTAAATCTTTTTAAATATTTCATAGTGAGAATATTCTTTATCAAGGGTGCCAGTAACCATGCATGGTGCTGCAGATAGTCATTAAAATTGGAACCGTAAATGCAACAAAAATACATGAACTGAAGTATTTTAGATCCATTACCATGGAAACAATTTTGGTTTGCCTTTTTTACAAATTGAAAATTTGTTATAAGAGGTTTAGTGATGCCCTTTTTTAGTAGAAAGAGGATTGTCTGTATGTTCTCCAAATTATAAGTACAGTTAAAATAAATTTCAAAATATGCATAAAACATAAAAAGAAAACAAGAAAATGATTGTGTTAAATAACTTAAAAGAAAGAGCTGATTAATTCTTGTTGGAAAAAAATGGGGGGGATGTTAAGATGTTTTACCAGAGAGACAAAGTAAATTCCGTTAGTTTATGTAATACCAGGAAGGAAAAACACATTTCTGTGACTGATTCCCTAAAATCCAAACAATCTGCCTGCCGAGACTGTACTTGCAAAGGCTTCAAAACTATAAGTAGATCTGGAGGCTGAGCTCAAGCAGCAGCGGCAGCAGCAGCACATAACTGTGATATAGTTCTCACCCTCCATTCATAAACTCAGTGATGAAGCTGAATCATATTTAACGTCATGAACTATATTTGCCTAGAGTGGAGCGCCACAAGCTGGGATCTAAGAGGAAAGGACTGAAGTCATTTTTCTTTTTCCTCTTGTCTCTCTGTATCTCTCTATCTGCTTCTCTGCTGCGATCTCCCTCCATCTATGCCTCTCTCTTCCCCTCTGCAGTCAGTGAATTCCCCCGGGTTCGGCAGCGGGAGACTATTACACTCACAGACGGATTCGCTCTCCTCCAATTTCTCTCTGTCCTCTTCCTTCCAGCTCTTGCTCTCTTTCATCATTCCTTTTTTTCCTCTCCCTCTCCTCCCCTTAACCCCCACAATCTCCTTATTCATTCTTCCCATCGTCATGAATGTAAGTATTTGTGTGTGCACAGGTCTTCCAATACTCCCTCCTCTCCCGAGTTGTTCTCCTTCTCCCTTTCCTCAGTCAATATAATTGGCATCGCAGGAGTGCTCCCTGCAGAGTATGCTAAAACAGCGAGCACAAAAACAGAGGGAGAACAGAGAAAGAAGGCACAAAAGGAAAGAAATGTGGCAAAAAAAAGACCAAGAGAAGACACCAAGGAAGGACAGGAAAGCAGAGAGCCTGACGGAGAGAACAGATAAGAGGAAATAAGAGAAAAGAGCATGAAAGTAATAATAGGGGTGGAGATATAAAAATAGAGCATGGAAAGATATAAAACAGAAAAGATAGAAATAAATTGAGAATAATCTGAATAGAGAAGAGGCTAAAATGTAAGGGGAGAAAGGAAAGGATACAAAGGAGGGAAGTGAAGAAGATTCAGAGGGAAAAGAAAGCAGTGAAACAAATGTTATTTGGAAATGATGGGGAAGAGGGGAGAGAAAATGCTTTGAGGTGGGACATAAACTTAAGAAAACAGAAAGCTGGAAAACACAAGAATCAGATTCTGTGCAGATAACATGAAGAGTGGTGCAGGGAAATGAAAATAAGGTAGAAAGAGATGGGAGGGAAAGGGCTTAACCGCAGCAATCAGTGAAACCAGAGAAAGCAGGCTGCATCTATGCAATTATATTCCAAAACCATCCTGCCCCTCAAGGCAAATTCAGCCATGAGCCTCCTTCTAACTGGAAGCACAAGTGGCAAACCACATTACACTGCAAGACAACTATCATAAAACACCCCTGAGCTCCATCAAAGGGTTGCTCTCTGTTCCTGCCTTCGTTCGGCTCATGGCGGGTTTCACAAAGAAATCATTATCCTTCCTGGAAATTAAAAGCAGCATTTAAATGAGAAAAATGCAACATGCAGATCGTCCCTTCTAAATTTGGTACAGGTAGCTCACAGAACCGTCCTCAATGCCTTAAACTTTCAGAATCAAGCATCAAAAAATGTTTAGCGAGTTTAAAAGGTGAGCAGACCGCATTAATCAGAAGCAGGTCTTCATAACAAACACACAGCTGACATCAATACAGGTCAGACAAGTAAAAAGATTACTGAGGGTACAGTACCTACATTAGCGATGATTACAACATTACACGACTTCTGGCTAATGAGTCTCTCACTAATGAGCTCATGTATCTCCTGCTGACAATTGGGGTTGCCAAAAATGAAAACTTACACAGCAGAAGCCTAAAATTACCCATAAAAAGGCTTGAATCCATACATTGGTTATGTGATAAGCTTATCTTCTAACAAAAACAGATTCTTTCCTATTTAAAATATCAGAAAAACTCAATGAAACATCTTCTAAATGTTTATTCATTTATGATCTGGTAGCAGCAGTCTTTTACTAATGACGCAGAGCAGTTCTGTTATTGCATTGCTTTCAGTAGAGGGAAAAATCTGTTTTATAATGACAAAAAAAAAAAATTCTAAAGATTTCAAACTAATAAAAGCAACCAAAGCCTTCTCTAATATAAATATAAAAAATTGATTAAATTGACTATGAGCTTTTAACTAATTAAATATCTTGACAATTTTATGAATAAAAAAAGAATAATGAATATGCTATTAAAGAAAGGGAGATTATTTTGGAAAAAAAGGAAAATAACTACTCACCTAAACCTGATTATATCTACAGTCACAACAAAATAAAGGTCTAAACAATAACAAATAATAAATACAGTATAACCAAAGCAGCAGAAGCTGAGAAATGTATAAAACTTCCCTTTTCATTTACTTATTTCGGCCCGTCTGATATCTAAATGAAATGTTTCTAATTAAAGTCTAACAAACAAGTGTGACACGTTATCTTGTGATTGTGTTGGGGGGAGAAAAGCTGAGAATTATCACCTAAATCTGCAGCTTCACTCAGCTTAAGAGGGGCTTTAGTTTGAGCTGCAGCTCGTGTTTAGCTTGTAGCCAGCAACGTTTCTGCTTTTAGTGGTAACAAGCGGCTCCTTTTCCAAGAAAAATGACTTCAGAAAGGACACTTAATATTCACCACCAAAAGGCAGACAGGTATAGTAAAACTTTATCAGCTAAAGGGCTAATCATTTCCCGCAGGAGCCAGAAGAAGGCAAATAAGAAGTGAATCCTGTATCTGTGTCACTTTGCTTGTAAATAACAACAATGCAGATTCAACTAAGAGTATCATATCAGATTTATTTATGTGTTTATGTGTTTCCTTTGCTTCCACTCTCTCCGTAGAAGGTATAACTTGCAAACTGTTTCTATGTTTACCTGCTTTCCTTTCATAGACAAAACAAAACGTTGCCAATAACCTTGCGTTCTTTGTTTGCTATAATTTTACATTTAAAGCACTCCTGGCATTATCCTTCTATGTTTAACGACGTGTCTTTCCTGGATAGAGAAACTGAGAGATGCTTGATCTTGTTTATTTTGCAAGCTCTATTTTTATATTAGAAAGTCTATCAGCACCTGTATGGTCAACTTCATCTAAAAAATGAGGCATTTATTCAATTTTAAGGACTTAATACTGTTGAAACTTTTAATGATTGATATTATGTAGACATTTCATTTGATAATAAGTTTGTTTTTTTAATAATGTTAAAACTGGACTGTACTTTGTTCTGAGTATTACTATACAATAGGGAAAAAAGTATAAAAAAGTGATTCAGATTGATTTGGACCAAGCTAAATCCCATATAAAATGATATATTTTAATCATTCTGTGAGGTGGAATTTGCTGTTAATTGATGCTTTATAAATACAATAAACATATTTAAATGATTGCAGTTTGTGTCTATTTGGAAACAGTGAAATCCAGATGTGCTGTTTGCCCTTGATACATGAACGCCGTAGCTTGAATTAAAGTAAAGTCAGATTGATTTGGAAACTGTTTTCTCACTGATAAATTATTCTTACAAATTTACCATGCTTATTTTTCTCCCATTACATCATGGCAAATCGCTAGCTTTAAATACTTTTGTACCGTTAGTTCATCTTTAATCACAGAGGTTATGCAGATAAATAGGCATATGAGTAATAAATGTTAATTACGAGACAGATGATAAGTTTTATTCTCAATCTGGAGGAATTCCATTAAAGTCTGACTTGGACGGTGAAGCAAATGCTGCAAAGAAATCCCCACAATCTTCTTCAGTAAAGCTGTGATTTGTTTATGGTAATTACTTTATTGTCAAAACGTAGCAATGGCTTTGGAGATCTTACAATGCGACAAACAGAGTACAATAAAACTGCCAAAAGCAACTCATTTGCAATTCAGT
Source organism: Cyprinodon variegatus (assembly GCF_000732505.1). Lineage (NCBI taxonomy): Eukaryota > Metazoa > Chordata > Actinopteri > Cyprinodontiformes > Cyprinodontidae > Cyprinodon > Cyprinodon variegatus. The sequence goes on from NW_015150470.1 coordinate 723,886, forward strand.
CCAGCGGATAACAATTGTAAAATTATAAATGGACAGTGTAATAAAAGGACAACATGAAATTGTGTGTTGAGGAACATGAAGTCCAATGTTGTTTACTAAAGCAGAAATGATGAATAAAACATTACTCTGCCTTTTATGCTGCTAACTGCAGCCTGCCATGAAATAGCATGAGGGGACACACAGGATAAAGAAACTTATAACACATTTTTGCAAAAGTATGACCTCGAACACAATCAGCATTTCACACATTTTCATACCTTTTACAGGCTTAAATTGAGATTTATTTTAAGACCTTTCCAATTTAAAAATCAGAGATGCAGTCCCTGGCTCTGCATGCCTTATTTTCTTTCTGTCTCCTTTGACGGGGGCTTCCTTCCTTCCTAATGTATCTCTGCCCCTCTCTACCTCTATCTAATCTTGTTTTCTGATGCCTTGGGTGGGAAAAAAGGAGGTAGTACGGACTCTATTTTGTTGGAAGCGAAAGCTGGGATAGAAGTCTCAAATCCAAACCAATTGCATTTATAGCTGGATTCTGCTCCAAATGGTAATTTGTCCCCTCGCCATTGGTTCTGGCAGAAATGCCTTGGTGATGGATACTGGAAGGATGAGTAGAACGCAGCTGGCTGGAGGATAGGATGCTGACACATGGACATTATCATTCAAAATTTTTGTGTGTTTTTCCCCTTATTTTTGAAATAATAGTAATGACTATTTCTGTTGTTGCTTAGAACAAATACATGAAACTGGTTTTCATGGCTCTGTTTTCCACCTCTGGTCCACAGTTACATTTCTCTGGTGTTACTGGACTGTGCAAATTGTAAAATTGTTCCCCTCGGGTTGAATCATAAAGATTTCCTTGAGATCCATTTCCTTCTTTTAGCACCACCATGATACTTAAGAAGTGCATTCTCAGTCTGGTGTTTTATAAAATACGGGTGGGTTAAAATCTAACTTAGAAAACTTTATTGTCATTTTGTAATGTTCAAATGTAAACAATGTGGGAGAAAAAAACGTGTTCAAATTTCTTAAAGACTTTTCTGTTTTCTTATACATTATAGGGCAAGATTTTAATAGAATCTTGACACTTTTCTGTGGCTTATTTTTTGGTGTAGATGGAGGATCAGCAGCATTTCTATTGCTTGATCTTATAATGTCTGCTCAACAACATGATAAATAATGCAGTAACCTATTGACATAATAATGATTCAATCCATCCATCCATCTTCTTTTGCTAATCCGGGGGTTGTGTTGCGGGGGTAGAAGCTTCAGTAGGGAGGCCTAGACGTCCCTCTCCCCAGCCACTTGGGACATCTCAAGAGGCATTCCCAAGGTGTTCCCAGGCCACCTGAGAAACATAGTCCCTCCAGCGTGTCCTGGGTCTCCCCCTGGGCCTCCTCCCGGAGGGAAGTGCCTGGAACACCTCACCGGGGAGGCTTCCAGGAGGCATCTTAACCAGATGCCTGAGCCACCTCAACTGGCTCCTCTCAACATGGAGGAGCAGCGGCTCTATTCTGAGTCCTCCCCGGATGACTGAGCTTCTCTTCCTATCTCTAAGGGAATGCCAGGTTATTTATATAGCGCAAATTCACAACACATGCCATCTAAAGGCATTTTAGAGAGACAATTCAACCGGATCATAGAGTCAGATTGGTTGAAAAGGAAAACCAGCTGATTGACAGCAATCCCTCACACCCATGATCATCTTTACATCTCTGGCAGAGCTCTGACCTGTCAACATATTGATAAAAGAGGAACCAAGCTTAAAAAAACTAAAACATTTGCTCTTTTACAGACCGGAAATGTCAAGCTAAGCGCCACAAAACTACATCTACCTCAAAAGGTTAAGACTAGAAATCCCAGAACATATGGCAACAGCCAATATGGTCATGTCAGCTCTCCCACTCCTCATCTACCCCTCACTTTGGACTGCTGCTGAAACCCGAAGTTAAAGTATAAGCAATGGAGTAACAAACTTAAGACGGACTTTTTTCTCAAAGCTTGTTAGAACAACTTTTGTCTTTTGGGCTGTAATGCTTTTCTGTCCTCCATGAAGACATCACTTGAGCTATTTATATACTCTGTGTAGTTGTTTTTTTTTAACAATTTTCAAATTTTCCCATGGAAAACACTCCAAACTGAGCGTTTCTTTGGGGTTTTCTCTCTTTTTCTTCCCACAGTTCTCTTAATTGCAGCAGATGACTGCTCATGCTAAGCCTGCTTCCTGTTAGACAGAAACGTTCCACACCACTTGCTTGCCCAGCAGGAGGGATTGCTACAGTCAGTTGACCATTATTTCATTTTTTTTTCTCAAAAAGGCCGATTAATTAAGTGATCTGAATAATATTGTTCAATTTGGATTCATCTGGATATATTATTATAACATCTCAATGTTACAATAAAAATGAACAATACTGAAATAAACTGGATTAATCTGAACTGATAGTTGTTTTCTTTAACATATCTATGTATCTGGTCTTTAAGTATCTGAGGCGACATTTCCTAAACACACGAAACTAAACTTTATACAACATGTGGTAAGTAAAATATGTCAACTTCAGCCCACAATCCAAGACAGGATAAAATTATTCCTATTCTGTGAGTAACAAGCATCTTTTTCCCAAAAGACCATCATCCTGCTCTGACCTTTTCTATTGAATTCTTTCACACAATCTGCTGGATTGCTGAGTCTCCTGTGAATAAGTCTCTGCACTAGCTCTGTCGCTGGCTTTGGAAACTCAGAAATGCATGCAGCAGCGCTTGGGGAGAACTCTTCCGACAAATGGCAGGTGTTGCATCACTGTTCTTTTTCTAGTTTTAATGGATTTACTCATCTGACAGTGACGACGTCTGCGACTTTACTTTGAAAAACACTGTATAAAGAGTTCCCCTATCAGACTGTGTACAGCATCTGGCATAATGAATTATTAATGCATATCTTAGGAGTATCTAAGTGGTGCTTTCAAGGTCCCATTCCAGTTCCTGCTTCTAACAAAACGGGGTATTATGCACAAAAGGATTTCTAAATCTGATTAAAATGTATTCTAAGTAGAAGTGCCCGTGTGGTCTTGATATTTAGATGTTATAGCATTTATATGCATGTGCCTAATGCATTATCTGAACATTTAAAGGCTAAGAAGAATTTTTTTTTTACATATTTATTTAGTTTTAATGTTTGGAAACAAAGGAGGTCACAAAAACGAAATAGCTTTAAAAAAATGTTTGAAAGCTGCTCATAGATATCAAGTTTCTTTTTCAGGTTTTTCTAAATGGAAATTGAAGATGTCACACTTGATTCACGTGAGGCTTTCAATTTTCTCTTCAAGTGAGCAACATCAGTTGATTGGGATGAGTTACAGTAAGTGATTTACTACTGACAGAGGGTTTGATAGGCAGAGTTCAGACAGGATGCACCAATTTGGAAGAGTGAAAATTAAGAGAGGACTTTCAGTTGTCAGTCATCGCATGCCCCATGTAAGCGTTGCCGCTGCGCACAGATACACAATCACAGTCATCTATTGTCTGAGGGTTTTGTGCCAGTTTGTTTATGACTCGGCTGAGTGAGGCTAATCTGGATGTGCCAGTGGTGAAAAAAAGTGAGTGGACTCTTTTCAAGACTGAAATTGCTGCACCTTTTAACATGCCTGCCATTTAGCTGCTTCTTTTAGCCAAACACAATAAAAGCAGCAGATGCTAGATGAGTAATTATGCCTAGCTGAGGCCATATTTCTGGACAAATTCTCACAATAAAGCTTAGAAATTCCAATTACTATTTTCTCCTAAATACAGTTTTTAACTAGAAGTGGAGACTTTAGTTGAAGGAAAACTTTTACTCAGTTTCTGTTTGTTAGTTTTGTTTATAGAACATCGATTTACAACACATCTCATCTTAAAGGCCCTGTACCTGATTTTTTTTTTATTTTTTTTTTTTTTATGGAACGTCTTGTAAACAGAAGAAGCATGGCTGCCAATGAAGGGAAAGCTGCTTGTTACTGCATATACAGCAAAATAGCCTGAAAGGGTCAAAGCAGAGGAAAAGAAGAGATAAACAAGAATGTAAGGTTTGTTTTTTGCTTTTTTTAAGTTTTCTATTTTAAAAATACAAAGTCTATTGCATCAAGTCATTTCCCATATCACTCTTTCTGGATGAGTGTGTAACAACGGTAGGCAATCTCTTGCACTGTGCCATTGACTGTAGCAATTGCTCGCACTGTGCCCAGCATGCTTGTAGCGACAGTTGAAAGGAAAAGTCTCCCTTGGTAATTCCTTTTTTTCCCCCTGAACAGTAAGATAGCTGGCCATTCCCATTTATACCCTCACATAGAAATGTTTGAACAGATCAACAAAACATCTTCTGGCATCTGGAGTTTATTTCTAAGATGAAAAAGATCTGTAAAGGCACACAATTTTCCAGTCTGTATATTAGCTTATTACTTTGTTTAGATGTTACCTAAAGAGGCAGAGTTCCAACAGACTATGCCCTCCGGTGTGCCTCCATTCCACTAAAATTATCTATGTTGAAAACCTGAAAAAACTAATAATACTGAATTTTAGATAAGATATTAAGTCATCGATGGCAGAGATGTTCCTTCTCCTCCAGCGAGGATAAAACTAAAATATCAGTTTTTAGCTCGGACATTTGGAGAGAGTAAATAAGCAGCACAACTTCAGGAACAAGCCACAAAGTTTTCAAATAGGATAAATACTCCAAAAATCGTACTTTATCAATAGCAAAAAAGGATTTTTTTTTTTCGTATTGCTTTTTAATTGTGCTTAAAAAAAAAAGATTGCTTTAATAATTTTGGCTGCAAGAATGCTGACTAGGATTAAACACTCCACAGTCAATAAATTGGCTACAGGTGGGCTTGGAATATGATTTAATGAGGGTTTTTATTGTTTTATTTTTTAATTGAATGGTTTTTAGTCCAATAGATTTATCTAATCTACTTTTATTTAATAAGAACTCCAGACTCCCCAGGTCCTAAAATAAGAGCTGTCGGTCTGTATTTAAAGTTTACACTAAAACTCACTGTTAACCTTCATTAATTTTAAAGACCTTTTAAGAAAGAAAAACAGAGAGGAGTTCATCTTTTTAGCCTGACTTTTACACGAACTTCTGCAGTTGTATATAATTTTGTTCTATTTTTATGTATAAAATTCTACTCTAAACTTAATTGTTTGTATTTATTTGATCTCAGCTCCATTTGTCTTTTTCATTGTGTAGGAAATACAGCAAAGCTAAAGTTTTTATCTTAACATAAATATCATATTAAATAATATTTTGTAGTTTGGAGTTATAACTTTTGTTTGTTTCGATAAAAACACATTGTGTTACAATTATGTTTGTGAAAAGGGCTGGATTAATTGAATGGTTGAATTGATGCATGTGTCAAAAACATCATCATCTGGGCTTCCCACAATTTGTTTAAAAGCAAAGTGATCTTTTTGAACGCAAACTTTTTCATTTGGATTTTAAACTTTCAGGTAAGAGGAAAGAATGCTCCCAAACTCAAAGAAATGCTTCTCTACAATAAAGAGGGATTACTGATTTCCTCTAATGATTTGAGAAGGGTACACATGATTTTTAATATTCATTTTTTTTTTTATGTAAAAAAGAAATATATAAAGCTAATTTAAAATGGAATAACTTATTTAAAATAGATACGATTACCGTTGCTTTCTTTTGAGAAATGCATGATTATCCGTCAAAAACAAAATTTATTATTATTTTTATTGCACTGATTTATTTTTTATTGCATTGAACATTTTTCTCAAATAAATCTACAATGGGAATTAAGCGGTTTTAGAAGAACTGTATGTATGTTTTATGTTAAGAGTTGCTGAAATAGGAAGATTTTAGAAATGCATTTAACTGATTATTGGAGTCGACAGATGAAGCATTGGGAGTCCTCTGCTTTAGCAAGCTTTTTGCAATGAACAGTTTTTGAATAAATTTATGTTTTTAAAGGCTACATATAAGAAAAAGACGAGCATTAAAATTATTGAAAAAGATTCAACATGTCCACTAGTTTATTAAAAAAAAAAATCTTGAATTTTAAAACAGTTTTAGGACATTTTCTGTCCTTTGATTAATAAGGCATAATGCGGCAGGCTGAGTGTAGCTGCACAGCAGGAAAAGCTCCTTTTAGGAGTCGATGCATCGCAGAGCTGGGTTTCTCTTGCAAGTTTTATGCTGCTATCAGACATCAAACAAAATTACTGTTGAGGTAATAGAAACTTTTAAACTTTATATCTTAAAACATGACTCGAATATGACAAGTGGCCTGAAAGCTACCAATCAACTAACAGTCTTTAGCAAATGCGTACTCAAAAACATGACATTTGATGTTAGACTAAAAGGTTGGTCCAATTATGTTTTCTGAAATGCTCCTGGTTTTTACTTCAGTGCTCTTCAAAAGCTTTATCTTTGGTATTTTCACATAATTTGATAAACCAGCCCTGACTGCAGTTGCTCTGATAAACAGAAAGCTCTTTAATACTCCCTGTACTATGGGATGGCAGGTCACAGAGTGTTGCCATGGCTTTAATGTTTGCTCCACTGAGGAGTAACCCACAACTCCCCGATGAAAATGTCAAGACGTAGCCATCCTCCTACTTGCAACTGACCCTGTGACGTCTTTCCAAACAGGGTCTCAGTGAATTGTAGCAGGAGGTTGATGAAACCAGACCAGCTCTAATTCTTTCAGCCCCCTGCAGGAAACAACCAGAAAATGTCACCAAACTATTCACACCGCTACAGAAAGATGCTCCAACTCTCTCTCCCTCCCAGGCACGCTGCCAATGCCTGTCACAAAGTCAAGCGTGACGCCTCCCTCGTACAACACCATGCGCCTCCTCTCCCCTCCCTCCTGTGAAGATATCAGCCTGAAAATAGATCAGTGAAGCTGAAAGCTGAGCTGCAACGAACAAATAAAAAAATACAGATTTAAATATTCATTGTTGAGCCAGATAAAAACAAAAACAGGGAATAAACTGCTCTTTTCTTTTATGTACACATCAAAACAGTTCGCCTGCAGGAAGTTTGACTGTATTATCAATTTTTCTCCTTCAAGGAACACATCAAACTGACGGTAAGTCTTGTACGAAGCTGATATCCGTCACACCTTGGGCTGCCTGTATGAATGAACAGCAGATAAGGGCGTGTCGCTCATTAACTCAATTACATTGTTCAAATTTTGCCGTCTGCCAAAGAACTGCGTGAATGGGATTGAATTAAGTCCTTGATATGAAGTCATCTTCATTGAGACACACGCCAAGGGAGAGGAGCTCTGCCGTAAATATAAAGGGGGGGGTCTTCAATAATAACGTTGCCCAGATGAGCCTAACAGCAGGAGCTTTGTCAATAAATCTGTCCCTCCAAAAGGCCCATCAATACGTGACAAAGAGCCAGAAAAACTACAGGAACAGTAAAAACAGCAATCCGAGCGTGGAAAAATGAAACCGTAACAAGTGCTCTTCAATGCTGCCCTGCTGTTGATAACAGAAGTCATAATGACATTCAAGTATTCAGCAGGCTCGGAAATGAAGCAGAGGCAGAACAGACTGAGATAGCGACAGCAGGGGGAAAAAAAAAAAAAAAAGAAGAAGAAGAAGGTATGGTTGTTTTTGCATAAAATTTCTGAGTGTGTGGAAATGACAGCATGTGTTGGAAGGAATGTTTGTAAAGTGGGCTGAAGCGTAAGCTGGTTGACTGCCAAGTTGTGCAGCTAGTTGTGGCAGGGGCAGCAGCGTTCCACTGACACCCAAGTGTCTTAATAAAGTGTGTGATTAATTTAGGCTGTGTCGTTTTCCCGGGGTCCCTCCGCCACTCCTTCAGAGAGGTTTGAAGAGCAGTTTAATTGCTCGGCACTCTGCAAGAAACAGTTCTGTGGGTCGAGCCTCAACTTAACGCGATGCCGTCTCACAGGAAAATGATACACTTCCTTAAAGTGTTTTATTTTGACATCCTAGAGTCATGAATGCAAATATTTAGGCTAATGAGAAATGAGACAGATCTAAAGATAAAAAAGTGACACCTTTTACATGTTAAATCCAACCCTCCACCTCTGCAAAATAAGCTTCAGTGAAACTAAATTCCTTTAGAGTCAGTCGATCAATAAACACAGTCAAACTGTGTGTCATTTAATCACGATTTAAACCCAGCTGTTCTTAGATGTTTGCTAGAGAATATAAGTAGGTAAACAATTTGCCCATTTTCTATACAATTTGTGTTGAGATTTAAAGTTGTATCACAGGGCATAGAGTTGAGCACTTAAAGTCGCTACATAAAAATGCTGCAGGTATAAAACTAATGAAAACCATCCTTTATAGCCAAACTTGGACGAACATTTCAGAGTCCTGACTTAGATCTAATTGAGAGTCTGTCTTTACAGATGCTGTGTCTGTTCTAAGTGAGCTTGGGCTATTTGCCAAAAAAAGTGAAGAAAGAACAAACAGAGCTAATTTCATTTTTTTTTTTTAAACTGGTGGAGAAATACACTAAACATTGATTCCCAAAATGGGGTCATGACTCTTGAGGTCCACCACTGAAATCTAACAATACAATAAAAGTTGATGTTTAAGTGCTTTAAGATATAAAAGCATCACTTAAAAATTGATAAAAGCAACTCATTTGGCTTTTGCTGCTGTTTGTAACATTGTGACATCCTTGGTTGATTTATTTAGTTGAAATATTTGTATACTCACTCAGTAGTTTTGGTCATTAGTCAACTCTGGTAGCATTTTTTTTGGCCAGAAGCTGTCAAGTTTGGGAACCTCTGCCCTTAAAGCCCTACAGTGCTAATTGCACTGCAAGGGACGTTTAAAAGTAAAATGGAGGGTTTTTTCACAAATTCTGAAAAGAGACGCCCTCTGAACTTTAACAAATAAATGCAAATGCACAACCCTGCACCCGCTCCGAAGAGGACACATCTATTAAACGCGTGCAAGAGCATGAACATGCCCATTTCTTCTCATGCACGCTGTGTTTAAAAGTAACTGTTTGCATCGCTCATACAAGCCTACTTTCCAAAAGAGGGTTTACAATTTTTCCCCTATGTCAGACTCACCACCGGTAAGTGAAAATGGGGACAAGCAGGTAGGACGGCCTTACGTAAACATATCAGCAGAATGATTGACAATTTAGGAGAGCCACTTATTTTGCTGATCTATCCGGAAATTGAAAATCCTTCTCTATAACTTTTATATACAATGCATGTCACACATTTTTGATTTCAGTTTTTAAAAAAGGAAAATTGGCAACTTTTATCTACACATGAAACTGTTTAAGTGTTTCAAACACGATCTCAATAAAATCCATTCCGGTTAACAGGCGCAGCATCATGAAATTTGAAAATATGAATAGAGTATTAACATAATGCCTGACACTGTGGATGCACAAGTGCAGCGACATGCAAGCAGCATGTTGTATCTGTATGCAGGAAGCAGGCCTGCCAAATTTTTTTCTCTTCCTTGGCAGTCGACAGCTTAGCCCAGAGAAGTAGTTTTGTTAAAGTAAAGACCAGGGGGGGGCTTGAAAATGTGCGAAGCCGCGCCCGTGCTCTTGTTCTTGTCTTCATGCATAAATATAAACACCTGTATGTGTGTGTTTCTGGGTGTGTTAGCATCTGTTTACACATTCTTCCAAGGCTCCCTGTGAATTCGCCTATATAAATGTGTACGCGCATTGACGTACAGTAGGGAAAAACTGAAGCGTGTTGGAGTCTGTGCGAGCTGTTAGCCGGGTGAAAGACAGATAGGCAGAGTTCTGGAGTGCATGTGTGTGTGTGCGCGGGCATTCTTAATACTCTGCCTAGCAGGGTGTGAGAAAACGAAGTGAAGGAGAGTGAATCAAATCGAGGTGTGAGCGTCTGTATGTGTGTATCTCTAAACGCACCGCTGGAAAAAAAAAGCTGCGTTTGTCAGTGCATGTAGCGGATTCTCATGGAGGCATAAGGAGCTTATAAAAGGACCATATTTTTAATAAAGTAAATCTCATTCATTCTAATTAGCTGTATATTTAGCCCCAACACCTGGATTGAGTGTAATTCCATTTGTAAATATAACCACTGCTGAGCAGAGGAGATGAAATGTCTCAGGTAGCGGCTAGATTGCCATGGCTGCCTCACATTTCCATAATGTCTTGTTTTTGATTGTGTCGCGTGCCTAAGAAGGATATCAGAGGCAAATATGCATGACCTTCATTTTCCTATCGCATGCTCTGTGTAGCATGCCATGCCTCATCCTTTTCAACATTCACCTTTATTCCTCTATTCCTCCCTCCCTCCTGGTTCTTTTCATTTGTGTCTGCTCTCTCCATCCAATCATTAAAGTGTTCACTTTTTTTCCCCCCAACCTTCTCTGGCCGTATCTCCCTGTCCTTCTGCCCCCTTACTGTAGGCATTTTTTTTGTTCACGTGCATCCCTCTCTATTTCCCTCCCTCCCTCTCTTTCTTTCTCACCCTCCCTCTTTTACTTGGTAATCAGCTTATCCTATGTGTGTCCAAGCCTCTGTGTCTGCGTTCCTCCTCTCTTTGTTCCCAATTCATTCAGCAGGGAGATTAGAGATGCCTATTTGGTGCCTTTGTCTTCAAGCGGCGCAGCAGCACTGCGTTACACCGTGAGGCGACGGCCCCATCGTCAAAACGCACATTCACATGTCATGTGCTAGACATACCTTCATTGTTGTCAGGGGGCCTGTTCCTGGATTTGCAAGTGCAGTTTAAAATAAGTTTTTGTTTACATTCTTCCACTTTAAAAATCACAGATTTCAATGTAATTTAATGTAGGTTTATGTGAAAGATCATCATAAAGTAGTTAATGATTGCAAACTAAAAGAAAAATTATAAATAGCCTTCAAAATAATTCACAAAGTAGTATTATTTCATAGCTGTTATTTTGTAATTGAACTTTATGGATCTCACATTAAAGAAATTTACTTTTGCATTTAACTCATTCCCTTGGGAAGCAATGGACTGCCATTGTGGGGCACCCAGGGAGCAGTGTGGGGTTAAGCCCTATGCCCTAAAACCCAGGGGTGTGGCTGCAGGTTTTCTTTCCAACCAAGCAAAAGCACACCAGACTCCATTCATCTCATCAAGTCATCATGTTAAGATTGGACTCACTTGATGAGATGACAGAAATCTGGTGCCTTGAGATGAAATGTGTTGTGAATTGACGCTATATAAATAAACTGAATTGAATTGGTGTGCTACTGCTTGGTTGGAAAGAAAACCTGCAGCCATTTCTGGAACCAGTTTGACACCCCTCCCATAACAACAAGGCCACCACTCCCCTATTTCATTTTATTGGATTTTACACCCTTGTGTAGAATCCAGCCCCCCACAAAGTACTTTAATAATCATTAATCAGTTGAATGGGCAGGAGATTCATGTTAAATCCTAACAAGGAGATCCACAGCTCAACTAACGACAACTTTGAGTTTTGCGCTCAAGAAATTAGCTTCAAAGAGGAATGGCAAGAAAAAAGTCCTACAAGATAATTCAGTTATGTAGGAGTCAGCAAAAGTGGAAAAAAAGAGCTCTGGTCATACAATACCATATTGTACCACTAAACATGAGCTGGAACACATTATGTGAACAATAAAACATGGAGGTGGCAGCAGCATGCTGTTGGGATGTTTTTCTCCAGCTCAGAGAAGGAAAGCAGTTTGACTTGACATGAAATTAGATGGAGCTCACAAAAAAAAAAAAACCTGTAATGAAACCTGCTAATAGCTGCCAGAGTTGGCAGAAGATCTCCATCCAAAGAGAAGGTGGGAGATATTTTACACACCAAAAAATCTGCAAAAAATGAAGACTAAAAGTGCAGGCAAACCCCAAAAGAGTTGCAGCTATTGCAGTGATTCCATAAAATCTTGATTGATAGAGTTGAGTGTAAATTAATACAATTCTTTGAAGTTATTTTTTGATAAGGCAGTTTTTTGTTTAGTTATGCACTACTGTTTTCTGTCATATCACATATCCCACTAAAGTGCATTATTTCTTTTAGGTTAGCAACTGAAAATGGATAACGTGAAAAAAATTTAAGTGACATGAAACCTTTTGCAAGGTCATATAAACTCAGGTGATAAGTCTACAGTGAGCAGTTTGTGAGTTTAAAGCCTCACTGCATAACCGATGAGGTGACCTTAAACAATCCTTAACCTTTTCATACTTTGGATCGGGCTGTATTTCATGTTAAATTGAAATCAGCATAGTCTTCTATAAGGTTTTCAAGCATAACCATTCACTGGGTAATAAAATGACTGCAGGATTGTTTAGATTTACCTCTGCTGAAACAGATTAGGTCTGCAGACAAGAAGGATTTTATTTTCCTAGGGATGAATAATAACATAAGAGCATTTGATTTGTTTTTCATGTAGAATTCACATGTATTAATTACTGATTTCAAAACAGAGCAATTCAAATTCCTGTTGTTAACCTTGCTTTAGAACCTGTTAGTAAATAATTTTTTTTTGCATAATTTAAAAAGCTGCCGTTTCAAAATTTTCCTTGAAGCAAATAAAAGAGAAGCTGTTGCTAAAAACAAAAAAAGGTCAGGTCCTCTCAAAATTCAAGGTTAAGAGCAATATTTTGTTACTACTCATCAATAGACTGCCACTTAAGGCAAGAAGAGATAATAGCAGCAGGTCTCTTGAGTTAGATATCATAAAATCCAGTAATTCAGCAAACTAATCCTTCATTATATAAAAGCTTCCATCAAGGAGCACCGCTATTGAATCAAGTCAGAATCAATCTGAGTGGCGGCACTAGGGCTTTAGATTAGCAAAACAGATAATAGTTCTGTCATTAGTAGAGTTTGACATGATTTATGCTCTTATTTACATTGAAATTTGAGTTTATACCTTCATAGTAAACCGGAATTTGATTAACAAACACTTTCCAAGATGACTTAAGGGCTGGTTATAGTCCTGCAGCAGTGTGTTGCAGTGAGCTTGTCGCAGATATTTTAGATTTATGCCCAATTTTGAAGCGTGGTCTGCGCTATGTTATTCCACGCCACAACGCAAGAGGGACAATCACTAACTAGCAGTGGGTCTAGATGTGGCAGAGGCGGTGAGGAAGTGGAAAAACGCAAGGGGCAAGTTTGAGCGACAACGGAGGGACATGAGGGCGAAAAAGAGCGGGGATCCAGGTGGAAAATGGGTCCCTCGCTTTTATAGCTGGTCTATCATCATGAGTCGTTTCCACAATGGTGGTCATACAAACAAAACAAGCCAGTAAGGTACCAAACAGGAAATATGCATAGTGTAGAGCATGTAGATTTGACCAATCAGAAGCCGCCTATGTGTGGCAATTACAATTTGGAGAGGTGCAGCAGAGTGTCTGAGAGAGCAGCAGAGGCACATTTGCATTCACTGTACCACACATCCAGATAACCTGGTTTCTGAGTATAAATCAGCCTTTACAGTCTATGAATGTCTCTAAAAAACACAAATTCCAGATAAACAAAATCTCAGCACATGTCATCCATCCATTTTCCGTCACACTTAGGTTTCTATCTCCAGCTGTCTACGGGCGAGACGCAGGGTACATCCTGAGCGGGTCAACCAGTCCATCACAGGGCCACACAGAGACAAACAGGACAAACAACCATTCATGCACACAATCACACCTAAGGAGAATGTAGAGAAGAATCCAATTAACCTAACGGTCATGTTTTTGGACTGTGGGAGGAAGCCGGAGTACCTGGAGAGAATCCACGCATGCTCAGGGAGAACATGCAAACTTTATGCAGAAATACCACGGGCCGGGAATCGAACCCAGAACCTCCTTGCTGCAGGCAGGAGTGCTACCCACTGTGCACTGAGCCGCCCGCACATGTAATCCTGAATATTAAAATCGTATGACACATTTTGCAAATGAAAAACGGGATTGTGGAAAATCTTTACATTATAAATCTTTAGTCACACACATCATCCCATTTGACACTGCTGGATATACCAGTAAAATGGTAATTATTTAATCACAGACACCATGCAACCAGCTTTAAAAAATACAGTGCAAGTCTCATTCATCCAGAGACAAATACTCACACATACACTGACTACACCATACTACAGTTTACACACCGGTTAGAAGGCGATAATTTCCTTGCAACAGCATATTTTAATATTAGGAGGGGATCCTAAAGTTAAAATTCAGGACTTACCAGTTACTTATCCCACTAAACAACAACCCGGATTATAACACTGGCTACTAAATCCAGAACAGACCCACTGCTTTCAGCACACAGTCTTTAATGTATATTTCTATTCTCACCTCATATTTCAAGTGTGGATATTCGATTTCATAGTAACATGTTGATGCATCGTTTCACCTGTGACTAATACATCATATAGTCAGACCAAACACTAAAATATATGTTCTATTTGAAACTTTTTGCATGCAGAGTTTGATCTTCATCTCCTATGATACATTTTCCCAGATCTTTGACATATGGAAATTACATTTATAAGTAATAAAAGTGTTACAAACATGGCTGTTATATTGCAAAGAAACATGTAAAACCGTGTTAAAACCTCCCACGCACCAAACCTTTATTAACATGTTTCATATTACATCATGTGGGGATTTTCTTTTTTGAAGTAAGAAAGAAAAACATGTTTAATATGTGCAAATATGCGCCTTTTTGTTTTAATCACAAATGTGACCACATATCTGTTTAAAGTCATGAGAAAATGTGTCCATATGGGTGCATATATTAAAGAAAGCTTCATCTGAATCCTAACTGACACTTAAGGTGGAGAAAAAACTCTACCATCATCATTTGCCAACTTCTATCACCTTTTTTCTAACATTTTGCTTCAAACTGCTTAAAAAAAAAATCTCCAGTCTCATCATTTTTGTGGCCTTCCAGGAAAGAAGCGTAAAAGACGACCTTTTCCACTTCAGTAAAAAGCAAACGCAGACTCTATAGAATCAGATCTAATGATCCCTAACCCTGTCATACTTGTTCTTTCAGACAGTGCAAACTCATAACTACCAACTCTTGAACTTGCTGAATATAAAAATGTCTTACCCAATTACAATGTCACTTCAAATGATGACGAAAACCCATACTTAAACTGCCAGCTACAGTAAAATAGATTTTTTTTTTTAAAGACTGCATTTTAATAGCAAACTTATATGAAAGTGGAGGACTTTCAGCAGAGCAGGATGATGCGATCGTCAAGAATAAAGAGCACAGCAGAGACTATAAATGAATACTTCAGAGTTGCTGTTCTGCAATAGGAAAACTTTAATAATGATGCAACAGCCTCACAATAAAATTTGCAACTAAAACAATAAATGCATTCCTTATATAGCAGACAATATTTGGCCCTGCTTCAGAGGAATATTGCACAGTGAGAATGGATTCCTCTCAGATTTTAAGCTGAAGCTAGCACTCGCTTCTGTCGCTTTTCAAGCCATAAAGTGGAAAATTACAACACATCACAGTTATTTAAAGTTATGTTACTGATGATGAATGCATAGCTGTAGTTGTGGAGGGTTATACGAAATATGTGACAATTTAATGTAAACATATGATTTTCAAGGATAAATCTTCATGGATACAACACCCATAAGGGTTTATGTCATCCAGAGCCCTGCTTTACTACACGTCTCCCGCTTCCTTACACGGCCCGGTTATTAGTGGCTCAATAACTCGCCATCCGGCATGCAGACAGCAATATCCTTGACACAAACTGGACTGGTGAACGCTCCCCTCAACAGCACACAGGTGAGTTCAAACGGGCTTTATGGCTGTGGTATCGGTGATAAGACGTCCCCACAGACACACTGGCTTTCTATGAGCTAAAGTGATGGCATCATCAAAAAGAGGCAATAAACAAGAGCAGCCTCTCTTGTTTCATTGGTGGTGGTGCTCCAGCGCTCAGGGGGGAAACCCTCAGCATTCAGACTCAATCAATACAAAATGCTGCACTCCACGGCCATGCAGTCACGTCCTTTGGCATGTCATCATGGTGGAGGTTTAACGCAAAAACAAGGATTGCAGAGACGACATTCAGACATGATAAAAAACCAATACACCATTTATTTTATTTCAAGGATTTTAAACATAACCTGCAGCAAAATCAGCTCTACTAATCTGTTTTCACTGTTTCAACCACATATCATTCAACATTGTTATACTGCTTTAATGACTTAAGCTGTTTGTTTAACATTTGACTCAGGAAAGAAAGCTTTGGTCCTCAGACTATTTCAAGGTCACCAAATGACTCCAATCTATCATGAACCTGTTGCTTAAACAGCCCAAATTATGCTTCCATCACCAACATGTTTGATTGTTGAATGAGGTGTTAAGTGAATAATGCATTTGGATTTTTTTCCACTTTAGTTTTATCTTACCAATGAATTTGTCCCAAAGGTCTCAGTTTTTTTTTACATGCATATTTACATACTGTTGCTTTTGTGCACTTGAGATTCCATTAAAAAAATTAAACACATCTATTATGTCTCATAGAAAGTAATAAAATTAGAGGTTGATTTTTTTTAACAATGAGCAAGCTACATTTAAAGAAGGCGCTGATCTGACAACTCTGCATCAGCAACAGGAAGGCTGCAATAATCAATTAAAACATCCCTAAAGAGAATTATAGGTAATAAAACATGAAATATGGGAGAGGAGTAAAGAGTCTTTTAAAAGGGACAATATGATCGAGGAGAGAAGCCCACTGAGTGCAAGAAGAAGAATTCTAGTTTACTGTATATCTAGGCGTTTCCATGAAATTAAAGGCTTGTTCATTTGTTTGACTTTGTCTAATCCAGCTCATCTTTGCAAAGAAGCGGTCTAAAGCTGGCACTTTGCTGAATTCAGGACCCCTGATTTTCATGACCCTGACTCATTGCAGCATGAGTTGCTTTCTAATGGCACCCGAGAGGAAGTGGAGTCTGTTAACATTTAGAAAAATCTCTAGAGCCCTTCCCTCTTACAGTCACTAAATGGCCTTTCTATTATTATGATGGTAGCAGACAAGATTTATTTTTTTTGATGTTTTCTCCCACTGGCAGACAATCTGAACTCTTTCTCAATTACTAAATTTCATCCAAGAATATTTTTTTTTTAAATGTTCTACATTCATGCTTCTTTAAGCGTTCCAAAGGCACCTACAGGCATGTATATGATAAAATATTGCCTTTGGCCCAATGGAGTATTCATTTGTTAAGAAGTATTTGTGCTTTCCTGGTAGTATTTCTCTCTCAAAAATACTGAAGGTATAATACTGTCAGATTTTCTGGTAGTATTTTTCAGCTGTAGAAATAATTCTACCAGATGCCTCACATGGCTGCTTGCAGATCGAAGAAAGTGGGCATAGTTTTTATTTTTATCAAGGTAGGTGCTTCCAGGCGGGGGCAGATTCGCCAGGTTCAATTTGCATGTTTTCTAAGCCAAAACAAGGCTTTGTTTTTGGTCCACTCTACAAAGCCTTGAACTCAATGCTATTCCTTCCTGGAAAAGGCTTCCTGGATGATAAGCGAAACATCTTCAAACTTAGGAAAAAAAGTCCAGTGGATTGTTCTTTAGGTCACCAGCTATTTCTGCATG
>NW_015150470.1:741463-742691 GCF_000732505.1 Cyprinodon variegatus
TGACCTCGATGACTGAGAATCTTCACCAGCAATTTCTGCATGATTTTTATGAAGAAATAGCATTATGACATGTTTGACATTTTATATTTTGCAAAAAAAAAAAAAAAAGTTTTCACAAAAATTGAATCAGCAAAAATTTGATGTTTTTGCACATAAAATCAGGTCAATTTGCTTTGTTAGAACAAAAAGTTGTATTAGTAACATGAACCAAATAAAATGATACCCAGAAATGGAAGCAATCCATTTTGGGCAATATTAATATATGGTTAAAGAAAGATTACATTATGTTTACCTGTTAATATTTCATTTGCTACATTTCAAAGAGGAGAAATACACATCAAAGATCAGCTTTATTAAGGAGCTTTAAATCCTTCAAGACTGAAAATGATAGTTAACTTATATCAAAACAGTTTTTTTAATGTGAATACAAAAACTATTTCTGAAATTTGTGCTGAAATTTTAAGAAAAACCTAAACTTCAAATATGTATCTAACTGCCAGACTACAAAATAGAACGTATTCTAACTTGCTTTTATTAAAGCAGCAATTTGCAGACTTTCTGTAAAGAAATAACAGGGTTGGCAACTATAATCAGCAAAACCTTGCTTACAAATGTGGCTGAAGAATTGTAATAAAGTTTCTATCTTATCTCTAATTGTATTTCTTTACACAACTAAAAGAAAAAAATTATTTAAGTTGGAACTTCCTAAAATGCTCTATATTTTTTTTTACCTCATTATTTATGAGAAGGGACATCATGTTTTTCTTTGGCTTTCCTGCCTAGATTTAAATCTGCCATAATGTAATTTTTGCTGTTACATTTTAAACTACAGTATTTCATTGTTTTAAGCAAATGTAGTCTATTTTTGAGAAAACGTTTTTTTTCTTGTTGATTCTTCGGTTGACCTGTCCAGGGTGTACCCCGCCTCTCGCCCGTAGACAGCTGAAGATAGGCACCAGCGCCCCTCACGACCCCGTTTGGGATAAAGCATGATGGAAAATGGACGGATGGATGGATAGATTTTTCTGTATACCCTTTGTGTACCTTTCAGCATGTCTGTAACTGTATGACGGTGGTGTGGAGACACCAGTGGGTGTAATCGAGATTAAAATCCTCCCAAGGGTCCTGGCGCCCATGGCTGGAGCTTTGTTAGAAGTTTAATCAATCAGCCACAGCGCCTTAATTAATCGGCATGATGAACAGGAGAAATAATTGGGTTTCTGCCAGA
>NW_015150470.1:745451-751999 GCF_000732505.1 Cyprinodon variegatus
TCAATATTCCTCCATACTGCTCGTCCAATGTATTCCAAGTGTCCTGAGTGGGTAGCATCCAGAATTTACTCGAAACGAAGTCATTTAACCTACCAAATCCCAACAGGGGATCCAAAATATGTTTGTGTAACTCTGCCTAAAGCCTCACCTACAAAATATTTGAAATTATTCTTTAAAGCCATTTGCAAAATTGATAGCATGTTGCAAAGCTAATCCAAAAACCAAATAAAACTTATATTGTTGTTCTATTGTAAGAGTATATTTTTTCTTAGACCGTAATTTGTTGAATATATATTATACTGTTGTGTATAATTTTTGTATGTTACACTTTGAAAACTTGATAAACATATATTAAAAAAAAATTATATTGTGCTGAGTACAACAGCAGGCACAGGGTTTTTTGCCCTCTGCTTGTGAATATGCAGATCATTTGCTTATGATCAGATATGCAAATTGTAAATACTGAACATCTTGACCAAATCAATTTGAAACTCTGTCAAAAGACAGATAAGAAACCGGTTTCACTTTCTTTCAGACACAGATAGTGTTTCATAGAAGGTGTGGGATTGGCGGTGTAGCAATGCAGCCTTACATATGTTTGCCTCTACTTTGCACATAGATAATCAAATCTGCACATTTGGTGGCCGTGGCCTAATTCTTTCGCAGCGCTCCCTAGAAGCATTACACTAATCAGGACTACACCAAGTTTTGAGCAAGAAATTGAGACATTTAGTGCACAGGGTTAAGGTAGATTAGATATTTTCTCTCAGGATTTACAAAAAAGTCTCTTGAAGCCAAATTTTAAACCAAACAGAAAATCAGACATTTTAGCTTAAGGCAATAAATTTATCTCTTTTATTCTCTTTATGTATCTTATGAAAAACTCCTCCTACTGCTTTTGAGTAACAGACTTTTAACTAAATATAGATTTCAGGTATTTGGGATCCATTTTATCAAAAGCTTTTTGCTGCATCAGTGCTTAATGGGCCTTAAAATCTCTCTTCTAACTAGGGCTGCAACTAACGACCATTAGCAAATCGATGAATCTGTTGATTATTTTTTTCAATTAATCGATTATTAATCGGATAGAAAGGTCCCTTAAAGAAGACTTTTTGTGTAATTAAACCAGTTGAAACTAAACGTTTTCCGCTTGACGAGTTCTGGATAGAGCATATTGAAAGACAGAAAATATTTTCATCTTAAATGCAAAATGTTTACTTTTTTTATTTTGGTATAATTACTGCTCTAAGTGGGTTTCTCTGTCAGCTAAAGGCATGTTTTACAGTCTCTCTATTCCAGTTAACGATTAATCATTCACTAAACTAGTTGAAGATTATTAAAATAATCGATTAATCACGATTAATACGAATATTTGTTTCAACCCTACTTCTAAACATAGAATATTCATCATGTAATAACCTTTAAAAACAAGATCAAAACTTTACTTCACCATCTATGTTATCTCAGACTGTCAATAAATAAATCCTCATTTGTTGAATCACTGTAGTCCCGCCCACTTAAAACAGGAAGTCATGTTCCTTTGCTAAAGATTCTTCTTTTTGCATTCTTACTAATGCAGGTTTGAAGATGTCTCTGATAACACAGAATCAGGTGATCCTTCATGGTTGGATCCTACCCTGATCAGTGACTGTTGGCTGCATCATGTGGGAGTGGCTTGATGGTGCTGTTCCACATCTCGCCAGTCACATGAAGTAAAGGTCTAAATCCCACATTTATTATCGATTTTCTATAATTAGATATATATGATATTTGGCAACCTAAAAACAGCTCCACAGGATTTTAGGGGAACTTTGCTTGACTGTGCCAACTAGAATAATCAAACAGCTGTATCTCCCTAACCGGTATTCAGTATTGAAAATCTTTCCTGGATATCAATATCGAGTTTGAAATTGTAGTATCGGGACATTCCTATGTCTCTGTGAAAACAATGTCACAGGAAGTATATTCTAGTGAAGAGGAATCCTTTCAAATATAACTCTTTTTGACTTATCCTTTGCCATCAATGTGGAAGTTGCCATTACTTCTAAGGAAAGCTGGATTCAGGTTGAATATGGAAGGTTAGACCAACTCAGTGTCATCAGAGGTAAGGCCTAGGCCTGCTCTCCCCTGGATACAGCCCCCTACTGGTGGGGAAGTGAAAATGCAGCGACTGGTTTTACTGGAAAAACAATCTACAGATAAATACAAATTTCTTAGATTAAGTGTATTTACCTTTAATTTTAGCAGGTAAATTAGATAGTTTGCCAATGGAATTAGTATTTTCAGTCTTAAAATAAAATAATTAGATAATATGCACTTGAAATTAGAAAATGCAATTGTGTTTTCTTATTTTAAGAGTAAATTGTCTTGTTCCATTGTCAGAATGCTTCTTTTACCTTATTCAAAAAGTAAGTAATAATAAATAAAATAAGTAATAAAAATTACTTATTTAGATTTTCATTTTTTCCAGTGTTGGCAGTGGCATTGAGAGGGTGATGCACGGTTTCCCGCTTTGCAGCTTAAGCTGAATAGTACAGTAACTATTATCATTATTACCTCCAACTCAATGGGTTGAAGCTTCATCTGTCTTTTAAAGTTGGCCCTAAACTACCAGTAGCACAAACCTTTTTCTGATTTAAAAAGAACGTTTTGAACTAATTGTAGTCCTCATGTTCTTAATGGCATTTGTGGATTAACTCGCCACAAATATGCGACCCAAAATGAAACTCTCATTTTCCTGTTCCTAAAATTCTGTGCAACTGACATCATTCAGGAGTTACAAAACAGTAAAACATGTCAGAATGCATGTTCAAATTAAGCATTGGTAAACAAACAGTATTAGAGAAATCAGGTTTAGGCTCAAATCAAAACTAGGATTTTTTTTTTTTAATATCCTAAACTTTGAGCACCTGCTAAAGAAATGTGAAATTTACAACAAACAAATTAAAAGTGTATAGCGCAACTGGGATCCTATCCAAACATGTCCGTCCATCTTAAGTCTCCAGTCAAAACATGTTTTAGTCAATGATAGGGAAGCTTTAACACCTTTGGGACAATTATAAGTGTTAAATGCCTTTAATTGAAGAGTGGATTCAGTAATGACACTAATGTGGACAAACAAAGTATTTGACTTTGGTTTTACACACTCAAAACATACAGACTATAAGATTATAATCTAAATGAATGATGAGATAAAAGAAACAATAAAAGGAGCAGTATGTACATAAATATGAATATTTTTGTCAACAATAAAATGTGTAATTTAATTTTGAACTCTACACACTGAGATAGTATTCCCTTTCTGAAATGTAATTCTATTATTTTAGTATTCTTGAAAAAAAAAAGCTTTTCAGTTAAATCTGACTCATTTCAAAGCAGGTGCATTAAGTGGATTTGATAGGGCCAATTCGATAATGACAGTTTTATCAAAAAGAAATCGAGACAACTACGATTAAAACATGCAGATTAAAACTGTGGTACAGGCCAGCGCTCCATCTCTCAGCCCCCGCTTCACTTTCACTCTTTGACGTGTTTTCTCATCTCCTAAATGCTGTCAGACGTCTCAGGCTTAATTACTCTCGTTGACTGACATGATAATGTAAAACAGTGCTCAGGTGAAACTAAAGCAAGAATTGGTCACGCATGGGCAGGCCTCCCTATGGGCACACCTTAATCAAATGTGACACGCTTCTGAGCGGGAGCCAAAATCATTTTGGGGCCCAAATAATGAACCTCTACCTGGGTTTCAATGACCACCTACATGTGTCTGGGTCAGCATGGTGATAAGAGTTTGATATTCTGTCATCAGAGCCCTAGTCTGGGTGAATATTTGGCCTTTTCTTCTCCTTTAAGCACCTCATTAGAATTTCTTATTCATCTTAGCACATCCAGACTGTTCCTCACTCACTAGTGTTTCCTGACCACAAGGGGAACACATTGAAAATCCTTGCACAAAAAAAAATCAAAACATATGGATAAAATATGTCAAAGAAGTCTCCAAGATATGTGGTTTTGCACATCATACTTCCACAAATATGGCATGATTGCACAAAAAGTGTGGGAGAGATCAATTGAATGCAGAGGGCTCTTGAGAGCATGTATTCCAAATGCAAATCAGAAAACGTCTCTTAGATGGCTCCTTGCCTGCTGAATTCTTTGCCAGTTATGTGCCAAACACTCAGTGCAATTAAATCCCAACTATAATGAGAAAATGGCAACAACATTCTACCTATGTCAATCAATTTTCAGTGGCTTGAGAGCCAATCGTGCAACGCCATTTTGTGTCGGGTACAAGCTGCCCTCTGAAGGTTGTATTACCGGCAGGCAGTCACTTGAGAGTTATGTAATTGGGAAGCACATTGGACAGTGTATTCCTGCTCACTTGGTACTCGCAGCAGGGATGATATCATTACAAAGTGCTTCTCTCATCAAATCCTCTCTTACCATCCGCCTCAGCCGCAGTTACGGTTTTAGCCATGACGAGTGTTCTGTATCTAGGCTGTATGTGTGTGGAAATGTGTTTGACTCTAATCTGTGAAAGCACAAGATGATAGTCTTTTCTTCCCAGGTTGCATGAAACTTTATAATAGACAGATGGTTTGAAGTGGATAGGAAAAATAAAGCAAGATGCTAAGAGCTAAAGGTCTGCTTTCTCTGGTCGCTTCAAAAAGTTGCACTTGATTATTTTTTCACATTAAGTCACATTACACCTGCATTGCATCATAACAGGATTGGCTGACCAACACCGACTAAAGTGTAGGTGTAATATAGAAATTAAGTTGTATCTGATTTTCTTTTTCTTTTCTTAATACAAATTAAAAATATATATGTTTTGTGTTTTGATTAAACCCCTTCACTCAAGAACCCCAAAATAAAATGTAGCAAAATTTGTAGCAGATTTTATAGAGGATGTGAGCAAATCTTGCTTCATATAAGAGCAATTGTTCCCGTCCCAATTCCTAAGTCTCTTCTGTCCTTCATGCCTTTGTTACCCTAATGCAGAACACCTGATTGAACCAACTGCATCAGCTCTCTAACATGACATCAGGGTATGCAAACACATTTAATAACATAAGTTGGAAGAAGAAAACATTTACATATGGAGGATGGAGAGCCCTGAAGGCCAGGGTTGGGATGGACTATGTAGGGAAAAAGCAACAAGTAAAACAAGCAGCCCTGAGAAGATGAGATTGGAATTTGACTTTTTTATTTACAAAATGTTGAATTTAATGTGAAACTAACCTGGCATACAATCTTCATTGCATCATGCTGTGGGAAAATTTCTTCCCAAGGCACAGTCAAGCAGGCTAGAGTTAATTCGAGAATGGATTGAGGTACATACAGAGAAATACTTGAATAAAACCTGCTAAAAGCTGCAAAAGAATCCTGACAGGAAGCAGATTATACTGACAGCAGGACAGAGTTAAATAAACTTATGGCCAGATTTTCAATTAAGAGGCTTAGACCAAGGCATATTTATGTGTTAGAATGACTCAGTCAAAGCCAATACCCAAATCCAACTCACAATTGTGGCCAACCTTCAAACATGATCTCAACGGGCCTTTTTCATCCAGTCAAACTGAGCTTGCCACATCTTGCAAAGTAGAATGAGACATCTCTTTCTAGATTTGATGGTAAGGTAAGATCAATTTATTGACCTACTATATAAAAAAAAATGCACAGTAGAAATCAACACTGCATCTTAGGCCTCAGACAGATTGCTACCAACTTTATGCTTTGGGGATGCATTTAGTCTCTAAATTTTGCAAATCTGTTAGAGACATACCCTCATATGGATTTGCCGCTGCAGTTGCAGTGAATATTGACTCAATTGTAGGGAAGCAAACACAAATACATGCCACACCTTTAAAGTAGTGCAAATAATTTGCAGGGCTCTATATTAAGGAATAAGAAGCACGAGGGAAACTGTATCACCTCTGCATTGGCTTATGAGTTTTCACGGACATTGAGCTGCAGCCCGTGCAAGCCATGCACATTCCACACAAAAAAAACAATAAAACTTCCAGTGAAATGGGGGTTCCATGTGCTTAGTAATGGTTCTTTGCTTTCTTTTCCATAATACAGGAAATTACACGTGGACAGTTAGGACACCTTCAATGTAGGCAAAAATGGAGGGTCAGAGAGGTCAGAGGCCCCAGGAGAGACAGCAAGAGAATGGAAGAAAGATAATTGAAGAGGGAGAGAGAGAGAGATGTGCTTACCATTGACAATGTTGCTGTGAACCGCAGCTGCGAATAGTGCAGTCAATAAGCTGACAATCCATAGAGCAGAGGGGGCTGATGGGAAGGCCATGGTCTGGCACACAGATCCGCCTATCTCGCTGAAAGCTCAGGAGGGTAGAGAGGCTCTGGAGTGTCACCTGCAGGGGGGGAACACAATGGAGGAGCTATAACAACAAGCAGACCCGGCCAACTGACCACTAATTGCGTCCCCAGCCACTGAGTGAATAAACGCCTGGCCCACCCGGTACTCACGCGTCACTCTGTGTGTTCATCGATCTGCTTTTGCCATAATAAACTCTGTGTGTT
>NW_015150470.1:752628-757684 GCF_000732505.1 Cyprinodon variegatus
GGGCGGGGGGGTCTAGCCTTTTTCAGGGGATGGGATGTGTGGGAATGGAAGGAGGGGGTTGCGCGCTTATGTTTATTGTTACTCCAGTCCTTCCTGTTGAGTGAGGGCGAGAAATGAAAACAAAACTCAAGTGAATCCATGGGAAATAACCCCCCCAAGCGCCTTCTTCTCTGCCTGCATATATGGGCGTGTTGAACCCAAAGTTCCCTCTGAGCATTTTTTGTTGCAAGTAATAACAGAAGCGACAATAACCGGAACAGCAGGTCATGTTTGGCGCTACCTGCATCGCTGCGACGGGTACCAAGAAATGTTTTCTAACATCTTCTCTCGCACTTGGAGAAGGAAAACCTCCGCTCTCTGGGAGGAGATGAACTCACAGCGACTTTCCGATTCTTATTGTTTTACAAAGCACCACAGTCAAAGAGCGCACCGGAAAACTCATTTTTTTTATTTATTTGTAAATGATAAAACAACAGATTCCCCAGATCTTGCTCTGCGTAACGCGCGCGCACACAGAGACATTCCTGGAGACGGAAAAGCGTCAGCACTGACAGGTGTCTCCTGCCCATCCAGCAAACAGCCACCAAGCCAAACCCTGAACCACAACACAAACTGGAGCAGCGCACGTTTTAAAAGCACACACCGTTATATTCCTCCTCCTGGCTCCTCCGGGTTCTCTTGCTGCTTTACAGTAAGGTCCCCTCCACTGACGACTCTCCTCTTGATACGCAGCTTTTTTCTTTCCACTGCGGCGCCTTCTCTGTTTAATTCTTGGAATAATCTCCTCGTTATTTCTTGTTTCTCCTTGTTTAGTTTTTTTTCCTTCGCTCTTTTTCCTCCACTGTTTGTAGGCTATCTGCGCCTCTCCACGGTTACCGTTCACTGCAGCAAAAACAGACTGTCTGAAAGACGGAGCGGGAGGGGAGGGGACAAGGAGGGGAGAGATGGGAGGAGGGAGGGAGGGGATTATAATACGATTTGGCCCACACCGCCGGGATAACAGAGCCAGAGCAGGGGCCTCCTGGCTGAGAGCAACATGAATGCGATGGAACAGATATGGGATCTCACTGCACCGAAATATCACCATAATGTCCCTGTAACACTCCACAGTGACTCTACCCTGACCTTATCAAGGTTTGAGGAATTTTATCACCCTTGTAGAACAACACTGTTACATTCATGTTTAACTTTATCTACAGTTTGGACAGAGTGAACAAGAACAAAAATGAAATGATAGATTAGTTCCTGCTGATCTACTTGTTTACATATAATCAGGGCTTTTTGATTAGAAAAGTTGCTGCTCAGTGGTCAGGAACTTTATACATTTCAAAAATAAAAAATGGCTAAAGATAAGTCCCTTAATCTGCTGTGTTTTGAGTGATGAAAACAATGAGCAGCTTATTAAAAACAGTGATGTCATTTTCACCAAACATAAATAAACAGAAACAAAAGAAAATGAAGATATGCCCTTTATTTTTATGACTTGAGGCGCATGAAGCGTTTATGATCTGGATCTCCTGATGGTGAAGGCAGACCCCTCTGCTTCCAGTGTTGATCCCTGTTTCAGCTGGAAGATGAGCCACCAATCCATGTTAGGCAAACCAACGTTTTATGAGCGTATTTGGGGAAAATAAATCAATCCGTCCTGTTTTTTCCAAAATAACCATCAAGAAGCAATTTTGAGGGGAGACATTAACAGCACTAGCAGATAAAATAAACTAATGTTTTCAGCTTTTAGCTGCCCTGCTTTTATTCTGCTTTTATTTTCCTTTTATTTTATTGATTAATTATTGTAAACCACTTTAAATTCTCACTGTACTTAATTGTGTTACATAATAAACTTGCATTGCCTGGATTAAATACTTTGCTAAATTAGTTTACAGTTGCTTTACATAGTCTTACTATGATAAACACTATAGGAAACCAAGCATTGTCAGGTTATTCCTTTGCAGTCAGAAAGAACAGCGTTAAGGAGGAACTCTGCTCTGGGAATTGTATTATTATTATTATTATTATTTATATGTTTAATATGCAGATGTTTATGGCTCTCTAGTACAGAACTAGTTTCGGTAGAGGGATCCTCTGCCTCCATTAGACCTGTGTATCAGTACTAACATTAGCTATTAAACTCTACCCTCCAATGTCATTCTGTAGGTCAGTTTCTATACTGGCCGAAAGTTCCTAAAGTTCCCTTTTTTGTGCTTTAATTAATTAAAAAAAAATATTAAATAAATAGTGGACTTTTCACAATTACATTTGGGCATTTTAAAAGTATAATTGTTGAGGTTTATGAGGAAAAATGATTCTTTGTAAGACATAGATATAATTTTAAAAACTAATGTTTGATTAATAAAAATCATATAAGGACTTATAGACTTTTTTATTCCTATAGTAAAATAATTGTCTCTGAATTCATAGCTTACTGCATACGTTTGTGGTTTCAGTATTAACTGAATTGTAACTAATTACCTGTATAATTACCCCCACAATGAATTTCCGCTTGATTTGCCGTTCATTAGAGACAGCTGCCTCAGGGTTAAAAAGCTCTGCTTGGTGGTATTAGCAGTAGTCCTGTTTCTAGTTTAAGTTGAATGCAAACTTAATGTGGAAGTTTTTTCAAACATGCGTATTATGGGTTTAACTTAATGTGAGTTTATACCTCTTTCATAATACAAACCTTATAAACAAACCAGGCTCATTAATCCCTGTCAAACAACCACTCACAGTTGATCAACATCTTCAATTAAATGATCATTTAAATCTTTAGGTGGGTCTTACCAATGTTAAATCTTGTTAGAAGTTATAATTTATGCCACTTTACCTAAAAAATTAATAAATTATATAACAAAAACTCACTGAATGTTCTTTATGAAGAACTGATGAGTTTGATTCAAATCAAAGTGATTTGAAGGGCAAATTAAATACTATCCAATGCTGATATTTTAGTGTAGCCACCTATCTGATGGATTAGGCCTACACTGTGGTTAATTTCCTAAAACGAGGAGGTCATCTGCAGCAGATTGTCATAGTATTCAGTGGAGTATGATGTTTCTTATCAGCTGATATAGAGCTATTACCCATTTCTGGTAGATATGCTCCTTATTATCTCCCACAGGCTTGATAATTTGCAATATGATAATCACGTTACTCAGTCTTTGGCCTTGGGGGTCCATCTTTAAAAATGTATTAAATGTCATCTCTAAAAAGCTGAATGATTTTCTAAAATACCACATATTTATTTATTAATTTGTTGAATCATTTATTTTAAATAATGTATCTGTAACAGCTTGTTTGTTTGTTTATTATTAAATGAAGGAAACTCTTCAGTGATCTGTGGTGTCCTATACTGACATTTTATACATCTGGACCATTTAGGAATCAGGAGCTTTAATATGGGTGAAGGGACATAGGGAAGGCTGGGTTGTTCAACTTGCCAGAGAGGGATTAAGGATTAGTTTTACTGGCGGATTAGGTTTTTGCATGTAGGGAGGCATGATGGGGTTAAACGTGGATGGTGGCAGTCGCACGGCAGCACAATCAGTGGTGATGGCGAGGAAAAAAGGAATCCTTTGGGGGAATGTGTGTGTGTGGTGGGGTTAGATGAATATGTTAAATAATATAGAACAAAGACAAACCAGTATGTAAAATCTTTAAGCAAGCATCTGTTTAACATGTGGAAGAAAAAGTAAAATAAATAATAAATAAATGCAAATATCAGGTTTTCCAGATTAAGCCAATGTGGGACTGTAAACAAAAAATCCACCTTTAACTCTTTTAATTCATTCTACAGAGCACAGCCCTCTGATTTTACTGAATTAACACACGGTTTGCATTCAGCAATCTTAAAGAAACACCATTTCCTGTCACAGTGACACTCCATCTCTGTCTGTCTCTGTGCCATTACACCATATTTGAGAACAGCGACGCAGCATCTGGCATCATTAAGCACTTGTTATGAGGGTGGAAAAGGCTTTAAATGCTTTGTTGCTGGCGCTGCACATGAGGAGCGGACAGCTCCAGGTGCTGAAACGGTGACTTTGCCTCGGTGAGGCTGCACTAAACTGACTTGTCCTGTTGTGTTTGTGTGATGACTGAGTGCTACTGAGCGTGCAGCCCCAGGAGCACCAGAAGGTGTTCTGTGCTGGTAGACGTGGGTGTATTTTAACGTTGTTTTTTGTTTTGTTTTTTACATTTACATACCTTAAAAAAAAACCTTAAGCCTTAAGAATCTGCTATGAGCTTGGATATATCTGAAACATTGAATCTTTCTTTATGTGTGTTGCAAGCATGCAGAGCATCTTTCTTAAAATATTTAAAATGCTGAGGCTAAAAAAAGAACACATTTGCATCGATCTATCATATCCCCAAAAAACTGTACCAGCACACAAACACATCTCTGCCGGGACTCGAACCCGGAGCCTCTGGATTAGAAGTCCAGCGCGCTATTCCATTGCGCCACAGAGACTGAGGCACATTTTTTTCCTCCATCAAATCCTACTTCATACTCCCCCACCCATCGCTGTGCAGCATCCATTCCATCTCGCAGCATCAGGACCGCAGCCCTGAGAATTTCCGCCACCGACCAGTAGGGGGTGCTGTTGCCACCACGTTTCCCAAATTCCCCTAATGACAGGAATCCCTGCTGCTTCAAGGTAGGTTATTAATAAGAAATATCATGATGCCAACATTTATTTATCATAGAGATTATGAAGAATCTTACAGTGTATCTAGATAAATTTTTTTAAGCCTGTAAATACCGTTCTGGAAGTGATAAAACAACAAGGTTTGTTAGTTTTAAGAAAAGATCTTTTGAACAGTTATTTTAAACATATAGTATCTCACACTGAAATTGTTTAATATTTTAATAATATATCTTAGAAGTTATCTGAGGACTGATGGCGTTGTGTCTGAAATGTAAATAGATCCTTACATGGAATCTAATCAAAGCTAGAGGCAGTTTTTTATCTGAGCTGGAGATCCTCCTGGACTACAAATTACTGTCAACGTACAACAGGAAATTACTTAAGACCTACGGCACCCGGCAAAAGTATTTCTG
>NW_015150470.1:757722-772764 GCF_000732505.1 Cyprinodon variegatus
ACATCTGGAGGCTTGATTTGTATGTTGTTTGTTTGGCCCGTTTTTCTTTTAATATAGCTCAATCTCAGAGTGGGGAGCAGATCTGGTCATTTTTAAACATAATTTTTCTATTTTCTGGTTGTATATTTGAGGTTTTTATAAAGCTTCATAAAGGGTTTAGGACCTGGACTTATATACATGAATCCTACAGACTACAGAAGAGTTTTTCGTTCAAAATGTTACTTCATCTTTCTTCTCATCAACTCTGACCAGGTTACTTGTAACGTTAAAGGAAAGCATTTCTATAGCATTATAACGTCCTCCTTGTTGCAGTGTGAATGGAAAGTTCAGGGTGATGCCTAACATTAGTTTTCCTCCACTAAGTGCTTCATATGTATAACAGCCATTTGAATTTGTCTTATCTTACCTGAGTCATTTTCTCCATATTTGATTCCTAGGCGCCGCTCTCATTGATTCACCAACTTGTCAGATTAGGTGGACAGATATCTTGACCTTTTTGTTTCATATATTTGATTTTCTAAAAACCTTTTATCTGCTCCAGAACTTTATCCCTGACCTGTCTGCTGTTAGTTTCTATGTTCTCAAAAATATTTTCCAGGGCTTTAGAAGAAAAATGCATGACCCAGTTCAGATTTTTGTTAAATAACTAAAACCTTGTATAACTTTCCTCTTCACAAATGCTTACTTTGATTTATTTAAGTACAAAAAGTCGTAATAAAATCCTAAAAGGTTGGTTGTCAAAATGTAAGAAAACCTACAGTGAGGCAAATATGTATTTGAACACCCTGCTATTTTGCAAGTTCTCCTACTTAGAAACTATGGAGTGGACTGAAATTGTCATCGTAGCTGTATGTCCACTCAAAGAGACATAATCTAAGACAAAAAAAAAAAAAAAAATCACAATGCATCATTTTTAAAAAACTATTTATTTGTATGATACATCCATAAATAAGAATTTGAACGCCCTTAGGAAATCAGTGTTAATATTTGGTACAGTACATTTTGTTTGCAATTACAGAGGTCAAACGTTTCTTGTAGTTTTTCTCCAGCTTTGCACACACGGATTTTGGCCCCCTCCTCCACATTCTTCTCTAGATCAGTCCTGTTCTGGGCTGTCGCTGAGAAACAGTCCTTCCAAAGATTCTCTATTGAGTTTAGGTCAGGAGGCTGGCTAGGCCACGCCAGAACCTTTATATGCTTCTTGCAGAGCCACTCCTTGATTATCCTGGCTGTGTGCTTCTGGTCATTGTCATGTTGGAAGACCCAGCCACCGCCCATCTTCAGTGCTCTAACTGAGGGAAGGAGGTTGTTCCCCAAAATCTCGCAACGCATGGCCCCGGTCATCCTCTCCTTAATACAGTGCAGCCAGCCTGTCCCATGTGCAGAAAAATACCCCCAAAGCATGATGCTACCACCCCCATGCTTCACTGTAAGGATGGTGTTCTTGGGATGGTACTCATCACTCTTCTTCCTCCAAACACAGTTAGTGGAATTATGACCAAAAAGCTATTTTGCTCTCATCTGACCACATGACTTTCTCCCATGACTCCTCTGGATCATCCAAATTGTCATTGGCAAACTTAAGATGGGCCTTGATATGTCCTGGTTTAGGCAGGAGAACCTTCCGTGCCATGCATGATTTCAAACTATGATGTCCCCCAAGAGAAACCTTGGAAACAGTGGTCCTGGCTCTATTCAAGTCATTGACCAACTCCTCAAGTGTAATTCTGGGCGGACATCTCATCTTTCTTAAGATCATTGAGACCCCACCAGGTGAGATATTGCATGGAGCCCCAGTCTGAGAGAGATTTAGTCATGTTTCTTCCATTTTGTAATAATTGCTCCAACAGTGGACCTTTTTTCACCAAGCTGCTTGACAATTTTCCCATAGCCCTTTCCAGCATTGTGGGGGTTTACCCTCTGGTGTCTGCAGACAATTCTTTGGTCTTGTTAGTAGTTGGATTCTTACTGACTGTATGGGGTGGAGGGTCAAAATTCTAGCTGATAGACAGCTGTTCAAATACTTATTTGCAGCTGTATCATAGAAAAAGTTTAAAAAAAAAATCCTACACTGTGATTTCTGTTTGTTTTTTTAGATTATGTATCTTAAATTGGGCATGCACCTATGATGAGAATTTCAGACCCCTCCATAATTTCTAAATGGGAGAACTTGCAAAATAGCAGGGTGTTCAAATACTTATATTCCTCACTGTATATAAATAATTCTGCATTGTACTTTGTATCTTAAGTAATTTTCCACTGCATATTAATAGTAATTTGTATTCCCAATGGATCTTTAGCTGGGGTCAAAAAGTGCCCATAGCTTTGATTAGACTCCATGTAGGAAGTCATTTACATGCCAAATTCACTGCTATCAGACCACACATACAGAACGCTCTTCAAGAGATAGTGTTACACAGATAATTATTTTAAGCTGGCAGTGGTTAAATATAGACGTGTTTGGCCAATTATGGGGGTGACGTAAAGCTGAGGGGAATTCAGCACCATCAAAAGCACTAATGCTTTAGCTTTTCAGGCTCTGGCAGTTACTGCAGAAACACCCTGGTTTGCTGGGATAAATACATCGAGTTTCAGAATAGTTTTCCACCACAATGCCTAAACTCAATTCAAAAATCCCACAGAGTCAACAACAAAAGGCTGAAACCAGTTCTGATAAAATAACCAAGCATCTTCCTTCCGTCTGTTTACAAATGTTGCTGATCAGAACATATTTTCAAACCTTGTTCTTTGCCCTCTTCGTTTTTCTCCCCCCTCCCATCTGCCATTTTTACTGTTTACTTCATAAATGGAGGCTGAATCTGACATAACATCAGAATCTGCTTTCATTCTCTCTGCAGGACGAAAGCTGTTCAGCTCCTGTGCAGCTCAGAGGGAGGTAGAGCCGGAGGCAGGATGCTGGTGAGAAGCAGGTTCCCGCTTGCAGCTTCCACCACTGGCTCAACTTTCCTGTTCCCTTTCCATGAGGTTTTAAAAATGTATCTAAGCACCTGTGAGCTATGGGCAGAGCGAAAGATCAAAAAAGATCCAGCAATAAACAGCTCTTCAGACGCATACTCTATAGGGCACCCTGCTCACATTGGCAATGTTGGAGCACTTAAATCAGAGAAAAGTAATTAATTTGACGTCACATAGTGATTAGAAAAAAAAATTACGTAAGGACGACATGTAGGACATGTATAATTTTAACTGGTGCTTGTTATTCAAACACAGAGTAAAGTAAACTGGGTCATATTTGCATGCGCTTTGCCTTCTATTACTTTAGAAGACCCAAAAGGTTTAGATGAAAAACGGAAAAAAATAAATCACACATTTTCCAGGTACAGTATAATATTCTTTATTTTTTTATTCAGGTGAAAAGAGGCTGATAGCATGCCACGACATATAAACAAAACGTTCACACTTCATTTATTCCACAATCCCTTCTGCTCCACTTTTCTCTCCTCTTTGCTCACATCAAAGCCAAAGCTACAGATGTGATGATGGACAGGCCGATGACTGTGTAGCCGGTGCGGTAGACCTCTGGAATTTTGAAGCCTTTGCCGATATCCCAATACTGCAAAAAATAAAATAAAAAACAATAATATTCCAATCCATATAAAAGAAGCAATAGTGGAAAAATAATCCCTCAGATTGTATGTCTGACTATGCATTTAGCTTTCAATTTAAGGATATACAGTTTAAGAAAAATTATGAATCATGATGTATACAGAAAAGAAAACAAACAGACCAATCAGATCTTAAATATAAAGGATGAATTTTTACACAGATCAAAAACATTACATAGGTTTATCAGGAAAATAGCTTGACATTTTCAGCTATTTTGGAGGAAATGCTGAAGTCTTACCAGGTGACGGATGCCGTTGTAAGTGTGATAGGAGAAGGGAAAGGCGATGCCGAACTTTGCCAGCCCAATTAGAAAAGGACCGACGGACAAGGAGTGGATCAGGTCCAAGTAATGGGGGTAGTTTCCAGGTAAGACCAATGCAGCCACGGCAAAGGCTGAAATAGCTGAAAACAGACACAAGAGCAAAAGAATAAAATTGTAGGATAAAAAAAAACAAACATTTAATATTTGCACACATCACTTGGATGAAAACTTGATACTTTATTTTAAAACTAATGCTTTAAATCTTATTCATGGAAAAATCGTTAAGGCTGGATGGATGGTGAAAAATGTGAACGACAGATACTTAAAACGATTGCACAAGGAAACTGGTCAGTGCAGAAAAACTAAAAACAACTACTCTGAGCTCTGTTCTGAAAGAGATTAAAAAAACTAAAAAAAAAAAAGGCTAGCAGCATTGTGTTATCTTTTCTCTTCCCTTAATGTGAGAAAGCTGGATGCGTTTTGGCCAAATGCCGTCATTAGCACATTTTCAGATGGAAACACTAACAGCCAGAGAATAACTGAGGCAATAAAAAGCATAGCAGGCAGGATATTAGAACAGATTAATAAAATAATAGAAGGGTGGAAACATTCACATGCACAGGAAGCTGAATATATGGTGAGAGCAAAATGCTAAACACTGACAGACGCATGGAAGACAAACAGGCAAACATGAATTGGTGGATATGATAGTGAAACAAAAGGACTGAAAAAAAGAGTGAACAAAGTGATCAATGTAAAGATGGACAATAGGTGGATAAAAAGGATTAGTAATGAATCAAATTATATTTAATTTAAAGATAAAGTAAAGAATGGACAGATGGGAGGAAAGATTGGTGATTTCTTTTAAATAAATAGAAGAGACAAAGGTATGAATGGAGGGAAGGATTTGTGCAGCAATATATCTTTGTCTAGAATCTAGAATAAAAACATTGATAGAAGTTTAAATATGTATCATGTTTACTCACTCAAATGTTGAATTCCTACATATTGTATATTCTTGGCCCATGATTTCCCAGACTGGGTCATTAATCCTGTATGCTTTTACAAACATGACTATGAATGATTCAGCAGACTGGTTGGAACTTCCTAACAAACCGAGTTCCTCAATTCTAGTTTCTCTGTGGTCACTAAAGTTAAAATGAAGAGCAAACAGTGGCTGCATTGGCTTTCTAAGACAAAGAAATGAATAAAACCCTTCCACTTCTATTTATTCTGTCTGAACGAATAAAAAGAAAATGTTTCATTCTGTTTAAATAATAGAGTAGATAGTAAAAGCTAAATCACAGCTCTGAATAAAGGTGAATTAAGACCTCCGTTTCAAAACTAAAAGAGTGAAATGAAGCTCCCAATGTAAATATAAATATAGTTTTAGTTAAGATATTGCTTATCTAGAGAAGGTGACAGTTTAAGCTCACTGGCACATATGATATCCAGACAGATGGTTGAATGGTCTAAATGACTGATAAGGTGTGCCACTCATAGTGGCAGCCAACAGAACTGACCTTTATTGAATGCATAAACATGAAAAACAAAACTTAACTCGGCTTTTACAGCGTGTTCCATCAATGTCAGTGGCATTTCTGCGCAGCACTGCAGCCACTCAAGTTCAACCCTTTACAGCAGACATGAGAGCTGCTAAACTGCCTCTTCACATACACAACTTTAATTGAGTAACATTTGCTCTTTTTTTTATTCCAGTAAATGCTCTTAAGAGAAATCAATAGCGATGGGAGTTAAATGCCCTGAAGAGATTTTCAGGGTCAATCGGAAGTGATTCAAGTGAAGCAAAGCCTCACTTTGATTTTAGATTTATAGCAGCAAAGACCTATACTGGATCACAATCATCGTCTGTCTATGGAATATAAAAGAAACTAAGCTTGAATAAAAGGAATGCTGTACCTCCGCTGAGCCCCAGTCCGGTTCCTCTGTGTGTGATGGACATCAACATGGGAACGGACCATCTGAAATACAAGGAACAGTGTTGCATATTCATCTTGGTTGACAGGTATCGGTGCGACTCAACTACAAAATCAATGAGAAGGCTATCTGTTTCTATCATACACGTTAAAAGGTCAAACCTCTTCATAATATATATTCTAACCACATAGCGATATATTTCATATGCTTATTTCAACCAATTTTCCAAGTTTATCTGTGCTCCTTATAAAATATGCACTGAAATCATGTTTGCCACTTATTTTGCTTGAATTACTCCGTCAATGGTTCTCTAATTGAAAAGGGTGTCTGAAGTATTTTGGAGACAGATCAGCATGGCTGCCTCTGTAATGCTGCACAGATTGGTTGTATTGAATAGAGAAGGTAAGCTGAAAAGCCAAACTCTTCATTTACCTGTCAGTCTGTGTCCCCTCCCTCACCTATGGATCCCAGACACAAGTGGCTGAAATGAGCTGAGGGATGGGATGAGGAGCACCGCCATCCAGGAGGGCTCACAGTAGAGCTCCTCCACATCAAGAGGAGTCAGCTGAGGTGGTTTAGGCATATGTTCTCCATGCTGGAGGGCCTATTTCTCTCAACTGGCCCTGAAACACTATAGACTCCCCCCAGAGGGGCTGGAGGAGGTGTCTGGTTAGAGGGAAGTGTGGGAATGTCTACTGAGACTTCTGCCTCTGGATAAAGTTGTTTCTTTTGGTACCTTTGTGATAGGATAGGAAGAACATGGTTCTTTACCATTTGCATACTGGAACATAAATTTTTTTTATGGAGTTTAGATAAGGGCAGTTTTCTTTCCAGAAAAAGAAAAATGCTCAATAATTGCAGATATTGGTACTTTTGGCAGTGTGTGTAGGTATTACCTTTTGCTAAGTGAAATCAGCATAAAAAAGGTTAACAAAAAAACAAGTTTCCGAAATTTGAACATGGTGAGATATAATGGACCAACACCAACAGGTTATGTGCAACGTTCCCTCTAATAAACCTGGGATCACAGCAAGTTACAGTTAATAGATTATAGAAGGACTTTCCACTGGTTTACTTTAAAGTTTTTTGGAAACAAAACAAACAAAAAAAGCCATGAGATGTGTAGTATGTTATATGTTAGAGTCTTGCTTTGGTGAGGGTGGGGGTTCTGCTCTGGAAGAAATGAGATGTCACACTTTTCAGATTTAACTGTTTTTCCACAATAAAATATTCAAATTTTGCAGAATGCAATGTGCTTAAACTTGCGACACAGCATAAATCCCTGTTTGTCAACTCTGTCTCTTCCTTTAACTCTTTAATTACTCTTGTTTTGCGTTCCTACACATATAAATTACATAAAAGTTCTAGCATTTCAGGATTAATAGCCATAAATAAGAAATACTAATAAATGACACTGGCGTATGAACTAATCTGGCATAAATTGTTTCCATTTCTCTAGTCTGTCCTCACTTCTCCAATGGTTGTCTCTTAAATATGCCGCTTTAAGAGCATTTTGGACGTTATTTGGATATGATTCATTAAGCTAAATCTTCTTTCACAATCAGCATTGGATGGTTGAAATGTAGAATAAATATCCAGAAGCTGTGAGATTTCTTTTAGCTTCTCACATCTAAGTGCTGCAGCCACCATACCTGACCACCACACCATTCATCCAAATACGACTTTTATTGTAAAAATAATTCGATAATAATACATGAAACTGACATTGAAGAGTATTTAGATCATGGGCCAGAACAGCAAAATTTTGTTTATTCAAAAAAACCGGCTAGCAAATCCAGCAGGCTGAGCCCAAATAAATAAAAATGTCATATTTAATGTGGTCTTGCAAATAAAAACTGTTATCCGTTCCTCCATAATATGTGATATGATATACGGATTTAAAAATGAAAAAGAAAAAAATAATTGGTCTAATAGGTTAAAATTTTATGATATATTTATTTTTTTACGTGCCGCATAAGAATTTCTTGTGCACTGGGAATGAGCGAGCAGTTTGCAGCCGTGCAGCTTAGAGGGATCATTTATGATGTGACTCCCCAAACCATCAGTCACTTTAGAAACTTCACTAAATCTAAATTTATTTGTATTGTGCATCTGTTGGCACCTTGATTTTCCAAATAAGATTAAAGGGCAGGGAGGTAGCCTAAAGGGTAGGGAGGTAGCCTAAAGGGCAGGGAGGAAGCCTAAAGGGCAGGGAGGTAGCCTAATGGATAGTGCATAGAGCTCAGAATCCTGAGGTTCTGGGTTCGAGCCACCGGGGTTCTCTCACTTTGCCTCAAAATCTTCAAAAGTCTGTGATTATCTTCTAACAACACTTTCTAATTCAAACAAAACAGTATTATTATATATTCTTGGTTTGCACCAAGTATGCACCAGAAATTAAAAACGTAGTTACATTATCTAAGCAAAGCTTGATAAGCTTGTTACGGTTACTAATCTTGTGCTCTTTATGTTTTTGGGCTATCTTCATTTTCCACAGATGAGGATGTACATACTTGTAAATAGTGATGTGGGGAGACATGGGTCTGTTTAATCTGGTGTTTTTGGCCCAAAACTTGTTCATCTCCTCCTTAGCTGTGGTTCCCATTGGAGCAGCACTGAAAGGAAGCAAACAGATTATGTAAATAAAAGGATCGTAAGCTCATCTTCATTTTAGAGCCTTCTGAGCTAAGATACAGAGATTTCTACAGCTGGATGCTTTGAATCAGCTATCGATAAGAGGACACTTTCTACCTGCTTATGATTTTAAAAAAACAAAACAACATTTTAAGTTATTTACCATATTCATGTGATAAATTACTTTAAGTAAAAGTGATTGTTTCACTACAAAGTAATGTCTAACAGCTGGATTACACTGTTTTTATGGGGTCATCATTTATAAAGGGTCATCTCTTAAACGTAAACTAGCTCAAAGGAGGATCAGAAGATAAATAAATGCAAGCTATGCACAGCAATGAGTCATCTGGAAGTGATCTACACAATGCATGGGCTTTGAGCTATTTTAAGATTATTGATCCCTATATTTCATCAAAAATAATTATGAAAACACTTAATATTTTCAGAATATGAGTGTCAGCAAATACAGCTGGCAGGAAATAAAATTACCAAGCTCCACACAAGAGAAAGCCATGCATAAAAAGAAGAGAAATTGATAAAATTCAGATTTAAGACTTTTTAAAAGGGGCTAGAGAATCTATCAAAGTCATGTCCAAATAAGGACAATTCCTGAATCCTGTAGTCACTAAACAGAACACTCCGTCTCCTTTAATTTTCATTTTAGTGGGGAATCATCCTCATTTGATTACCATTATCAGTTAACAGGACCACAGGGAAAAGCCAGGGCATAGGAGTGCAGAACTCCTGACAAGAACTGATGCCCATCATCCACAAGCCCTCTAAGTCCGAAAAGGAATCTTAAATTGCACTTTAAAATATACAAAAAACAGTGTAGATGCATCATTAATGGAGTGAAAACTTGGAGGATGTTGTAAAAAAAAAAAAAAAAAAACACTTCTTCGGAAGCATTTTATTCAGCTTGGAGACATTCTAGGGAGTTATTGCTAAGACATGTTTATAGTGCATTACAATATTAAAATCATGAAGGGAAAAAAAAGCATGAATAATAAATTCCAGGGCAAGTACTGAGAGGATAAAGCTTAGTTTGGCAATGTGTCTAACATGATAAAAAAAGGGAAGGTACCAGTCTTTACATGTCCATGCAAAGTAAAATTAGAATCAAATGCTGTGGTAAGGTTCCTTACAGAGGATTTGTGGAAGTAATTTACAAGAATGAACAACAATCAACAGACCCGTTTCTGAGACAAAGAAAGAGGAAACATTATGGATCAAGAAAAATTCAGTCCATATGCTATGCTTTAAAAAGAAACGTGCAAAGGAATGTCAAACAGATTTATTTATTTTTTTTAAGAAAGCCGTCAGTTTAACTAAAGAGTTCTAGTTTATGCCTCCTTTGGCCTCAGAAAGCACGCTTTGTTTCTGAAAGCTTTGACCAAAACAAGACTGATCTTAAATTGGCTTTTATAAACAAAGAAGAAGCTTTATTAAAGAGCTGTAACATCGAGGAACAGTTTCAGTCATTGAATCTACTGTCAAAAAGTTAATTCAAGTGAATCATTACACAAGAACAGAACTTACTGTCTATAGAGGACCTGGTAATGAGGTTTGGAGAGGGAGACACCCTGACGGGCAAATGTCCTGGAAAGGAAAAGAAAATTTGATTGAGGCTGGAACAGTGCTGTCTTTGGTCGATTTATGAAGGAAAAAAATAAAAACAACATGTTAGTTTAATTATTATTTCTAAGAAAGATTTAATTTAAAAAAATGTAAAATAAACGAAATTTTTTTTCTTGGGATAGCGCAGTTAATTGACTATTTTATTGCTGTAAAACTTGTTTTTAGCTAATCTCCTAAACAATTTGGCTCAAATCATTATTATAAAGTGTATAAAACAAATACCAATAACTTAAACGATCATTTAGAGATTTAAGTAAGAAGATAATTATTATGGAGAAATTGGAGAAATCAAAGATAGAAAAATCACGTCTGTATATGCGATAGATCTTTTTCTGTGAGAGGAATAATTAAAGTTGAGCAGTAAAGAAGGTAAAGCTTTAATTCAAACCATTATCAACCCTTTTAATACTTTTTCTAAGGTTACAATGACGGAAACGCTTTCTTCAACAATCCTTCCAATGAACAGCAGACCAACATTTAACCTACAGTTATTCGGCTAACAGAAAATCACCCGTTAGAGGCACCTGGCTGAACAATAACTGACTTAACCCGAATTTAAGCATAAAAAAGGACAAAAACGGGAGAACAAAATCGTTTCAAGCGCTCATTAGTTATATTCAGAGTCTATAAATCCAATATGAGTTTTCAATGTCTCTGGAAACACTTAGCATTAGCCAGTTAGCTACAACCATGTCGCAAAACATTCATATAAACCATTCACTACAGCCGGAAATTAGAGGCAATATTCCAGCAAGGTGTTCACACTAACAACGAGATGGAAATTGTCTTATCATAACAAGCCAAGCCAAGAAAAGCACAAGAAAAAGGCTGTTTCTCAACCCAAAGTTACAGATGACAGACGTACTGACCTTAGAAGCAACGCCATGTTTGACAAATAGAAAGCGGAAATGACGTAACGGATGTTGTTGCTCCTGGAGGGTTGTTTTTAAATAGCGCTGTTACAAAACTCGAGAAGGCAGAAATTAAAACACGAAAACAGTTCTTTATGCAGGTTTTAGTTAATAACAATCATGATGCCAAATAAATAGATCTATTCTATGTTATTTTCCTAATGAAATTATTTTCAAACAGATAATTATGATAATTATAACATGATCACTATAATTTTTACACATTTATTTTTCATTCACATTTGGGTCAAGGGATTTCAAAAAATATATTTTCTTAACAATTAAAAAAATCTAATATATATCTATTGTAAATTTATACATATGACTTTATCAGTTCTAAAGACATAGTTTAGGAAAATAATAATAAGGATCTGTTAAAATGATATAAGCCTTTAATCTCCCAATTAGTACCTTACATGAACATAACTCATCGTGTTGTCCGAATCTGAAGAGGGCCAAAGGATCAAAAGTGAAATTCCACTATTGTTTAACAACAGCAAATTCAAAAATCTGTATTTCATGCTAGTTCCATGCCACAACTATTTTCTAAACTTTCAAATTCTTGAGTCAGAAGCTGTTTTTCTTGAAGACTAGGTCTGGCATTTATGGATATGTATTTGCCAAAAAAACACCTAAATCAAACTATTAGACCTTGAGCAGGGGTATGTTAAACTTGGATGCAATTGAATGAATTAAATAATTTTATTCATACTTGTTGGATCAGGGACACATTCAAGATTTTTTTTACCTTAGCCCAAACGGACTATAGTTTTTCACCCCTACTTTACTGTAGAGACACATTTGGACACTTACATGAGCATCTCAAACTATGGAAGTAAAATAAATAAGCTTTTTTTAAACTTAATATGTACCACATAATATTCATTGTAATGAATTCAATGTCTAAAAGAAAAAAATTTGTGTTTTAAATTCAGTGTTTAAAAAAAGGTGGATTCAAATGATACTATTTTACTTCCACATCAAACTACATAAAAATGTGTAAGATAATGGAAAAGTT
This sequence comes from Cyprinodon variegatus, assembly GCF_000732505.1. Classification (NCBI taxonomy): domain Eukaryota; kingdom Metazoa; phylum Chordata; class Actinopteri; order Cyprinodontiformes; family Cyprinodontidae; genus Cyprinodon; species Cyprinodon variegatus. The sequence continues at coordinate 769,751 of NW_015150470.1, forward strand.
GTGTTGGCCTGCTCCTTGATCCCATCTTGCACCTGACTTTCAAACGTAATAAATAGATTTGACAAGTTGCTTTGCCATTGGCAAGTATCTATATTAGCGTGGCCGCCACCCAAAAAATTGTCTTGTCTGGTCAGTAGTTCTGCAAAGGTAAGCACTCATGCAAAAAAAAAAAAAGTTTTCATGTACTGTCAGCTAGATTGCACCCGCAAATCGCTTTGTACCTTGTATGACGATCTGCTCTGCATGTGCACAGATGTTTGCACTTGTTTTGATATTCGCAAACATTGTGGAAATAAAAGCCCAAAGAGTGTATGTGCTGCTGGTTGGGCACCAATGGCTTCAAACATTTTAGAAGAGCCGAACCTTGAGGAGCTTAAAGGTCCCACACCAACAGCAAACAACATTTCAAGGTAAAAAATTAATATGCATTTTATGCACACTAAATGTTTTTCAAAGGGTTTTGGAGCTGCATCAAGGGTGAATAAACTGGATCCAAGCCAGTATGTGTATCTGGAGCCCATCTAGGTTTGTTTCTGGCTGGATAGGGTATTAAGTGGGACGTGAGTAAGACAAGGATTTTGATTGTATCTAGTTCTCTTGTGAATAGAAAAAAGCTGCTAATCAAGTTGTTTAAGCCACAACCTGTAAAAGCTAAAACAGTGATAATTAAATAAATATGTTGAAAATATCTGATACTTTTGTGATTATAGGCAGACACCCTGTCTACTTCTAAGGCTAGGCTTAAACTTTACTTTTTGATAAATCTTATAGTTAGAGTGGCTCAGGTTATCCTGAGCTATCTCTGTAGTTATGCTGCTATAGGCTTAGACTTCTGGAGGACACGGGGACCCCAATTTCATCATTCTGCTACATTCTATCTTATTCTCCTATTCTGCAGAATCTGCTAGTTTAATCTCTAACGTTCTGCTCTCTCTGCTTTTTGTCATAATAGCTAGTTCCTGTTTGGCTGTGACACCATCCTGGAGAGAAATATCAGCTGTGCTGCTGCCATCAACACTGTTGTTTATAGATGCTGGAGTTCGGCCTGTTTTCCAGTGCAGTCCTGTTTCTCTAACCTTGACTGGCTGGATGTGCTCTCTTCCTCCTCTGACATGGGAGTTGGCTCAGAGCTCGTCTGCCTGGCTGTGTGTTTCCTGGAGGGGGCCGCATTTTACAGTTGCCTTTTGCACCTCTGCTTCTGTCTCCTTGAACCCCAGTCGACCTCGGAAGATGGCTGCTCACACTGAGCCTGGTTCTGCTGGAGGTTTCTTCCTGTTAAAAGGGAGTTTTTCCTCTCCACTGTCGCTACAAGCATGCTTAGTGTGAGGGATTGCATTTGAGTCAATGAGTCGATGCAATCAACTGGTTTTCCTTAGATAAAAAACTTCAATTTGAGTGTATGATCTGGTTGAACTGTAAAGTGCCTTGAGATGACATGTGTTGCAAATTGGTGCTATATAAATAAACTGAATTTAATTGATTTTTTTAATAACTTCAAGCAAATGAAATTATTTGTAAACCAAATTCTTCTAATTGAAATTACTTTAGAAAATACAAAAGATACAAAAGAAAACATTTATTCCCCCAAAACAAACATTCTTGCCCCACATAAAAAAAACCTGAAATCTGTGCAAACCACAGTAAACTATCCTGCTTATCAGCAGTTTTTTGCTACTGATGTCCCTGAGCACCAAGTACATACACAACTAAAAGGACAGCCAGTCTTGGCCCTTTAGCATAGTTCTTTTTTTCTTTTTTTTTCTTTTGTATATAAAGATTTCTCTGGAATTTCTCTAATAATTGGAAACAGTTCAAGCATGATTGTTTGTTTAAAAAAAAAAAAAAAAAGAAAAAAGAGCAGCCTTAAAGAGGATGAGTTCTAAATGATGGGTAAGAGTTCAAACATCTAAGAAAGTCTATGTAGACAGAAAAAGCTAATTTATCGGAAATATTTTTTGTTACAACTTATTACGACATTTTTGTAACACTCCAAAAAAACATTGTGTATTCACAAAGGAGAGGTCATGCCCCTGACCCACATATTTCTTTTTATTGGTTAGAATTTAATTAAAAATGGTCACTATTTTGCTAGTAAAAATCTTTATTTGGGTTTTCTTTTTGGACAATTCAAAAGAACAGTGCTAAAGTAAATTACAAATTTCCTCTTTTATTGTAATATTACCAATCTATCAAATAAACCAATATTTCAAGACTCAAGTAAAAAACATTTAGTAAACATTTAAACTATTTAGGCATTATGAAAGATAATGTATACACATACAGAGGCTAAACATCCCTTGTCATATACAGTTAATAAATCCCATTAGCGAAGTTATATTGTATTCAAAAATCTTCCTTTATTTTAACATATGAACAAAGCATATCTCCTACCATTGAAAACATTTTTTCTAGCAATAAGCTACAATGTATCATAAATGTAAAAAAACCTCTTGTCATAAATCCAGTAATTTATTAAAATTTTCTTTTGCAAATTTGTTACTACTTTATCATTTATTTATTTATTCTTTCCGTTGCTTAGAATGTTTCACAAATCTAAAGGGCAAATGAGAGCTTTGTATATTGTTCAAAATTCTGCTCTATTTAGTGTTTATCAAAGTAACTACACTTTTATTAACAATTATGCAAATTCACTCACAGTTACAAATATCCAAAATATTTATATTTGTATTCTATTTTTATCATCAATTATTTAGCAGAAAAAAAACTCTAAAGAACTATGTAGCCAAAACTATACTACTGGAAATCTGCAGCTGATAGTTTTCTGATCAAGAATTTAAATGGTCCAAATATTTTCTGATTGATTCAAATCTTGAAATTTATATCGTCCATTTCATGTCTGGCATTCTGCCTCCTCAGTCTCTTTCTCAACTTGACAAAGGTTACAAGCTCTGATGGATGGATGATGGTTTGATGGATGGATGGATGGATGGATGGATGGATGGATGGATGGATGGATGGATGGATGGATGGATGGATGGATGGATGGATGGATG
>NW_015150470.1:774221-776560 GCF_000732505.1 Cyprinodon variegatus
TGATGGTTTGATGGATGGATGGATGGATGGATGGATGGATGGATGGATGGATGGATGGATGGATGGATGGATGGATGGATGGATGGATGGAGTTGTAGATCTGATATTTCCAGCTATGTGGTATATTAAACCAAATTTATCTTTTTCCATAATTTTAAAGGCTTTACAGAAAAAAAGAAGAGTTTACCCTCAGACTTTAACATAGTGTATCAGTGAGAGTAGCTGTGAATAAGTAGCGAATAAGTCAACAGATCATAGATTTAATATGGGTTCCTGGATCTTTTAAATGAGCAAATTTGGATAATTTATAAACTAAGACACTGACAAACATTTAAACTTAGATTTTTTCTTTTCATGTAAAACTTTGAAGTCATAAAACTTTTATATCTAAATGATTTCTAGACACTTTATTTATAGGATTAGAGGTTGTGGATAAGTTCAAAAGATCCAAACGAATGTTTAGAAGTGACCTGGATGTGAAGGATAACAGCTGGTGAGTTTTGTACACTGCAGTTCTAGATGAAAAGAAAAGAAAATAGACAACAAAGCAAATATTGACTGTAAGACATTTTATTTTAAAACTTTCCATCCATGAAAATTCTTTGCCATAATGGTTTCTACCAAAAATACATCACTATAGTAAGAGTCGAAGAAGGCAAAAAAGTGTACAAGAACTTCATCCTGCTCTGGATGTTTTATGATAAAACAGGAGAAAAACTCACAATCCTATTTTCAGCAGTATTTTATGATAATCAGATTTGTGAACTGATCCATGCAATATTACATCTGACAGACACACACGCAGTTTCACATTCACAAAGCCCAGAAGTAAAACACACACATACGCATACAATGCAAACTGACATTTTCTGAATGTTAATAATACGTCTCCTGCTCCACCCAACCTGGAAGAAAAGAAGAGAGGGAGGAAGAAAAGAGAAGAAAAGTGTCAGGGAGCAAAAAAAAATGACAAGCGAGCAGGTTTCATAATAACTCATTGTATCACTCTATTTGTATTCATCTCATTGCCTTTCTCTCCGTACATTTCCAAATGAATCCCCTTATAACTCAGAGTCTGATCAGCAGCCCGTGACACACAGATTAACAGAAATGATTAACTGTCAGCATGGATTGCATTTGTCTGCCTACGTCTTGGCCCTCATCAGCTGAGATGCAGTGGCAGGGAGCAGATTTTCAGCCATTGTAAGGCACCCATATCGTGCACACGATCTTCAGAGCATAGCTCAAGAGTCTTCATCAGCCTGCTTTAATTTCCTCTCTAATGATTTAGCATTGGCTATGTTGATGGGTGATCAGGTAAGTTTATTTCCTGGCCTGAGTCTGAAATATTAGATGTTTGCTCAATAGCAAACAACATATCCTATAAGCTTTGTTTCTTTTGCTCATGATGATACCACAAGATCAAACTGGTTAGCCAAAAAAATAAATATATATTCAGGTTCCTTAACCGTTAACCAATCACATGAAAGCACCTCAGAGTTGAGTTTACAATCTCTCATCAAGGATATTAGTGTTATTAATTTCGTCATTAAATCCAAATTATTGAACCCTTCTGTTTCCCGGACAGAGTAATCATGCAATTAACAACTTAAGACTGTTTTTTTTAACAACACAAGAGCAAAAAAGTTGGATTTATTGTGTACTTTCAAAATTTGACTGGGTAAAAATGAACTACATCCAACCCCGTATAAGGGAGGACAGTATCTCCATCTACTGTGAAGCTAGCTTTACAGCACATTGATTCAATGGCCGTAAGACAAATAAGTTTTTGTCTGAAATAATTCACAAAAATGCTGTTTTTAAATACTTAGAACACTGTTCCAACTGTAAAGCATGGTGGTGGCTGCCTCCTCCTGATGAACTGCTTCGCTCCTAGTGGTACTGCCACATTGAAGAAAGTGGGGAGTATAAAAGATCTGTCTGAAATTGTCTTACCAAATCTCAATTTTTAAACATATTAATATGGAATATGCATATGTGTCAGTGCCAGGACACGGAGCAATTTACATTAACTTATTCAGATTCTTCTGAAATGAAGCAGTCAAACACCAAATTACACTAGAAACTAGTGCATAAAATAATGAGTGTAAGGGTTGGGGTACAGCTTACGCGGACATTTAATCAAATATCAAACACAATGAGGCCCCAAATTATTCAAACTACTGGCTGATTTAAGCTGGGCATACACTGTACGATTTTTTGCCCTTTTTGGGCCGATTCTCCTAGCCTCGTGAGACCATCCTGATCTCGCGAGCTTTCAGGGTTTCACTCGCAGATCAGTCTGGAGACTCTCCGTTAAAGAAAATTTGGAGCCGTTC
>NW_015150470.1:777583-793021 GCF_000732505.1 Cyprinodon variegatus
CATCGGGCCGCACAGTGTGAGAACATACATGGTGAGCTGTGAACTCACACTGCACGCTGAAACCCTTTGGTGTCATCCTACAGTGTGAGCTCTAGATGCATGCAACTATTGAAAAACTCGTACAGTGTATGCCCACATTTAGCTTTAAAATACAGCAGTGTATCAAAATACAGGCATTTTGGAGGGGCCAGATTTAAGTAAAGAATCTGATAGAGGAAGCTAGAGATTAGGGTGATGGTGAAGGAGCTCATCCAGTTGTAAATGCTTTGTCACCAAAGAAAATCTGCAGTCAAACGTCTTAAACGTACTAAAAACTTGTCAGGCTCATTACATTTTTGTCTGAATGTTCCAAGAGTATGAATACTTTTGGACTCAACAGTATATATGTAGAGAAAATCTATTATAGCTTCAAAGTTACACACCCAGTTCTTGTTTTTCTAACTCTTTCACATCACATTTTGATCAATTCTGTACTCAAGAAAAGGAATATTTCAAGTAAATAGCCAAAAGACCAAATATAATTTGACACTTCTGGTCTTCTCCCCGGAACCGTATAGTGGTAGGCAAACCTCTGAGGGCAAAACATGCATTCTTCAGTTTCTCAAGGCAAACAAAGTGGAACTGATATGATTTCTGCCTTGCCCAAAAGCCTTGACATCCATCAAAAAGCCTTAATGACCGGGGACATAGCAGGGCAAGGGTCAGCATTCTGCAACCTTTGATAGATGGAAAAGTGTAAGAGGTAAAAAAAAAAAAAACAGGACCAAGTTTCCTTTGAAAAGTCTGCATTCAGCTCAAGATGTCAGCAGAAAAGATCTGCTTGTTTTTTTTTCTTTTCTTTTTTCCTTTGTTTATCGCAAAGATGCAACTGTAGACTAAAAAAGTTGCTTGAAAATCCTGTGAAAATATGGTGCATAGACAATAGTTGGCTCAGGTTTCTGATCTAATTAAATTTCAACTGGAACGTGGATATTTAAATTTCATCGTCAGAGATTTTGTTGTTTGGAAGTCATTATTTTATGCTTCATTTATTAAATAAAAATTCCTGAGCAAACTGCCCTGAAAGCAGTACATTTATATGCTGCTTTGTTAGAAATCAAACCGGGGAGACAAACAGTAATCATTCAAGTGTTGCAGAGGCAGCAGCTTTCAAAGCCTGAGAATTGTTCAGTATTGAATGGATGGCATTCTGCTAGATGTCAGATAGTTTTCAGCTGCATTACCCAGCGTTTGGCCTATAGTTTATTATTATTTTCTTTTTCCAGCTTAGATTAGCATGAACTTTCAAATGGAAAATGAGTTCAAATCCTGTTTTACAATTGGATCCTAAAACTAACAAAGAAACCATTCATTCACATCTGGGAATAAAGTTTGGTTATTCCCTTTGCTTTATGCACATGATGGGAATTTTCAATAAGACAGCTGCAACCGATTCATCATTTTTTTATTTGGACCAGTTGACATTGATTAATGTAACTAACTTCTCAGCAATTCATGAATGAATTCTGAAAAAAGTTTTTATTCATTCTGGTTCAAAGTTTAAACAATAAAACATGAACAGATTGCAGAGTTGATTGATTGCAGACTTGTTCCAATTTTAGAAACCAACAGAAAAAAGGACAAATTCAGTGCTGCAGATAAAAATTTGAGCCCATGCTTATTTTTAGGATTGCTTAGTTAAAAAAGATTATTATTATTATTATTATAACGGGTTTTCATTTTGATTAAGGGAGAGTGTCAACAAAAATCTGCGGAGAAAAAAAAAAAAAACTTCACAAAAGTTGGAAACCGGTCTGCATGTCAGCAAAGGAATAGTATATTTATTAGTAATAAAACCGGAGTTATCACACCCAGAATCATTTTGTTTATTTCAAACCTCTCCCCTGCCATCAACAGATCTGAGAGCTGTCAAAGGATCTCAGACAGAAGATAATACATCTGCACAATACTGCATGGCTCTGAGACGATCAGCTAAAGCTTTTGGAACGATTTGGGGGAATTGAAGAAATATGAAAAGACCATCAGTCATACTCGCTCTGGAGCTTCAAAGAAGGTAAGAATGGGGTGAAAATGATCCTGATAAAGGAGAGAGATTACCTCACTGCTATACAGCAAGAGCTTTATAATGATCTGAAATAAAATAGGACCACAGTCACCAAGATCACCTGCAGTAAATCACTATAATGTAATGGGGTGAAATCTCTTAGCTTACTTATAAAGTTTATGCACGTAGAGACCCCTCTTTGGTTTCCCAGAGAACTTCTAAATGATTCAGAGGAGGCTCGGGAGAAATCTGCTGTGGTGGCATGAGATTAAAGTGAAGATCTTTTTTTATCATCTCAACCCACCATGTTGGAGGAAGGGAGTGAATATGACCCAAAGAACGCCATACCCACTGACAAACACAGAGGTGGAGGGGGATTTATGGTGAAATCTAGGAGAACACCAAAGACGGGTCATGGATCAGTGTTCTAACATGAAAGTAAGTCAAAATACAATGCTGGGATGTAGCTAAAGAAGAAATATGCTATAGTTATGGAGTGGCTGGGTATATTCAGCTGGGGGACAAAAAAAATCATCTGAAAATTAAAGAAGGGAGCTGAAACCTCTGGTTGTCAAAAAGCAGCCCAGTAACCTGAAGGTTTTAGAGAGTTTCTGTTTTTTTTCTTTTTAAATCCCTCCTGAGATACATAAAAAACATGGTGACCAGCTACAGAAAAAGTTTGAGGGTTGTGCATGCCAGCTGAAGTTTATTTACAAAGTTTTAAGTCTAAAACGAAGGAGAAATAAAATACTTCTTCAGTCAGTGGCATGCAAATCTTAGTAACTTGCATATGATGTTTTCTCTCAGATTTCTTTGATATTCTGTCTCCCTGAAATGAAATCACCATAAAATGAGCAGAAAGTACTTGATAATTCAGCAAAGAATAATACCCTTTCCCCATGTTAAATCATAGCTTGGCACATTTATGAGCATTTACATATCTGCATTTTGTATGGAGCTTTGTGTTTTCCCCGAGCTGTTAAACTACAACCACTCTGGTAGGTAAAGACAAGTGATGGTTTTTAAATCAGATGAATTTGACAGGAGGGGTGATAAAATGAAAGCTTTCGTATTTATGTTCAGAATAAAAAAATATATAACAAGTCAGAAAATGTAATAAGCAATTTAACACATTGAATCCAAGATATAGGACCTTTGCACTTATTAGGTATAGATATGTAAAGAAATGACAAATTTATCTATCTTACCAGAGGATAATCTCATATTGAAATAATCAGACATTCATTTAAGGATGTTTGTTTAGTGAGGAAAAATCTCATCTTTAGAAGTCATTCTTTTTTTGGCTTTTTTTTTTGGTTTCATCCTGATAACAGCCTCCACATCAGTATGACATCAAAGTAAGTAAAGTTTTTTTAATGGATATTTTCCAATTTTAAGTCGCTTAAAGTTTATTTAATGGTTAAAGGTTTCCTTTGTCTCTGACGTGTGAATTTGAAAGGACCCAGAGATCACTTCATTAATTTGGAGTCTTTAAAATGGGAAGGACATGATAGCATGACATTTAAATAGGTTAGATGAGTGTTGATCTTTAAAAGGTAGAAAATGTCTACAGGAATATAGCTGCTTATGTCCATATCTGCAGAGAGGAAGTTTGAAACGACTGAAAAACAGAAAAGTCAAGGCTGGATGGAGACCAATAATGAATCCTGTCATACAGACTCTGAGCAATATGGTAAAGGAGGTTGAAAAAAATCCACTAGACTGTTTACATGTCAACCAGTGATTCTGTAAAAAGGGTTTTAGTACCATCAAACAGAGGTGATTAATGCTGCTGGTGCTGGGAATGGAATTGTATGGTTTAAGACGGTGACACTAAAACGGAGCTGCCTTGCTTCCCACACAGCAGGTATATATTGAAATGCATGATAAGGTATGGAAAAGGATCTATAATGCCCTGGGCCTGCACTAAAGACTAAAGGCGGATTTATACTCAGAAACCAGGTCGTCTGTGTCTGTGTCACACGGAGCCAGTTCTCAACCAAATGTACCACAGGGCCAGGAGGGGGCCAGCATGTTTTTGTGGGGGCACAGAAAAGCATGAAATAAAAAACAGGGCAAGGGATTCAAATATATTAAGATAAAGTGAAATTTCTATTCAATTAGGTTTAATTAAAATTCTATGTCTTATTGGGTCAGGATTCATTCATAATTTAGGAATTTTACATATTTTTGACTTAATTTAAGTTAAAATTTGCCGTTTTCTAATTAATTTTCTAATTAGAAATCAAGGATAACCGAGTAAATTCAGCTGCGAGAATTAGAGCATTCTTTTTATTTGTTTTGAAAAAAACATTTAGCAGATAAAAACTGGGATCCTACACCATACCATACCATCCTATACCACTGAAGGTAGCATCTTATTGTTTTTAAATAATTAGTAAAACAGAATTTATGAAGAAAAAATTTAAATAGATCAAAAGGACCTATCATTAACCATGTATTTTCCAGCGCATATCATCATTAGAATTTCTCTGATTATTACGTCTTCAGTACAGGGGCCTTAACAGGGGCCAGGAAATGATCTACAGGAAATGATCTATTGACCTCACAGTTAAACGCAGATGTGCCCCCACCCCTTCCGCAGACACTCTGCTGCACCCCTCGATAGTTATAGATGACCGCAGACAGTGCCGCAGACAGGAGGCCTCTGATTGGTCAAATCTACATCCGCTCTACATTGTCCATATTTCCTGTTTGTTACCTTACTGGCTTGCTTTGTTTGATGACCGCCATTGTGGAAAACAACTCATGAAGTTGGACCAGCTAGAAGAGTGAGGTGCGAGAGAACGCTGGGACCCTTTTTCCACCTGGATCCCCAATCTTTTTTGCCCTCATGCCCCTTCGTCATTGCACAAACTTGCCCCTTGCATTTTTCCACTTCCTCGCTGCCTCAGCCGTATTTAGACCCACAGCTAGTTCCTGATTGTCCCTCCTGCGTTGTGGCATGGAATAACATATCGCAGACCACGCTTTAGAATTGGGCATAAATCAAAAATACCTGTGACAAGCTAACTATGACACACTGCTGCAGGAGGATAACCAGCCCTTAAGAGCCATGGAACATTTTCCAGCAGTATGAACTATGAGGGCATAGAAAAATGACCTAAATTCTCTGATTATATAAACACAAAAACAGATAAATGAATATGACTACCACCTCCTTCTTCAGAAGTAAGTCATATAAACACCCCTCTATTAGGGGTTTGTTTTTTCCAAAAAATTTACTTTGCTTCCCACAGCATACAAATACTTAAATCAAATGATGGATTTTTTTCACATTATAATTGTAACGTTTTCCTTTTTTTTTGGTTAATTTAGTTGTTTTTTAAACAGATATATGTATAAAGAAGGTGCAGTCAATAATTGCCAATTTTAGTTGCAGTTTAATGTGAGTGTGATGTAAGCTGGCATAGCTGCCACCTGTATATTTCTGCATTTCTCTTCACTTTGTTTTATAGTTATGCCTGTTTTTCCTGGAACGTTTCACACCATCCAGCTGAAAGTAGAAGAATTTTAAAATCAGCTCAAAGTGTCTTCTGGCGTAACCATATGCCTTTTCTGTCCTCCCATATGCTTACCGTTGTATATATACGTTTTTAAAAATTGGATTATTGGTTTCAAATATACTTATTACAAAGTGTTGTGCCTGTTTAACAACCTCCTTTAGAGAGTAGTTTTCAATCTGCAAAGCAGATAATACGATCTGTTGCAGAGCTGCTTTGTAAGCGTTGACTCTGGATTTAAATGCAGAAGAGAGAATATTATTAAAATATAACAGGGTGGGATGTCTCATTATTTACTTTTTTAACACAGTTGGGTTGAGAGATGAACAACAAAGCATTAGGTTTTGCTGGAAATGTGCTTATTTTGAAAAGGATGTGAAACCACTGAAAACCTGTCCGTCGTTAAAACTACGTACCTCCTGGGCTCCTCCGAAGAATGTATTTACGGACTTCATCATAAACAAATATGAGCAGGCTGTACGGGAAGGCACAGAACCACCAGAGGATCCTGAGAGCAACAGGAAACACAGATTCATGTGGAAGAAGGCATATGCAAATGGAAGAGTCACAGGCAGAGTGCAAATTGTTAAGCTCACTGCAGTCATTTCTGAATATTAGGGGCTAACAAGGTGGCATTTAAGGAAATCAGAGACTTCATTTGAAGTTGAGAGTGACAGGCTAATGGCAGGCTATTAGGTCTTCAATGGTTATTTTTCGGTTCAGTGGAGATGTGCATATATGGTGCATACTTCAAGGGGTACATGCGCAGGGCCACGTCCATTCCAGGGCAGTAAGAGAGGAAGGCAGCCAGGGCTGTCTCTACAAACAGGCCAAAGATCAGGATCCTGTTCCTGTTCAACATAAATTGGAAAACGGGTTAGAGACAAGCCAAGATTTATACGGTATTCAGAACATAACAGGACAATTAGAAGTCTGCATAACCCGAGCTTTCACATATCATGATTCTTTTTTTTATGTATTAATCCTCACTTTATCAACATGTTTTTTTATACTATGAATCTTCAAATGCACTTTAAATCATTAAGATAAAAAATGCAATAAATAAAGCATCACTATCAATAATAATAGCAATAGTGATATTAATATTGTCTCTGTATGAGCGTGCGGAAAAAACGCTGAAAACATGGATTTCTAAAAGTTGACTGAATCAATTTTATGTATTTATTTATGCAGTTGAATGGTTGACATGCTCTGTTTCCTTCATTACTAATTATAAATACATACATTCTGTGTTGATTACTTACTTCATGCCTTGTTGGAAGAGGGAATTCCTCCTGGTCTTGCAGATAATGAGATCAGCCCACTGGACAACCACAATGCTGACAAAGAAGGATGTGTGGCAGGTGAATTCAATAATCTTCCTCTGTTCATAAGTCTGCAAGGTTAGAAATGTATGTTTTTTAGCTTTTGCATTGGAATCTGCATATTCATAGACTCACGGCGGTCACTCTGTGCTTCCGTTCCTTACCCACTGCTGCCCATAGCTGTCCTCCAGGTCATTAAATTCACGGTCATCCCAGTTGATGCGAATGCCCAGCAGGTCTTTTGGGTGGAAGCCGTTTTCAGCCAAAATCACAAAGTAAGTGAAAAAACCAGCGAGAGCCTGCATCATACCTAGAGGGAAGATTAACCACAAACATGTTCGCTAATAAGGCATAAAACAGACATTAATATGTATTTGAGTCAAAACGAGCTAAAGCTATACAACATTCTTCAACATAAACTTCATTTTCTGGCTTCATGTGATCATTTTGCAAGTGAAAATCTGTGTTTAATGCCCCTTTACCACATGGAAAAGGCTCTTAATGTAAAGAAAATAAAGACAAATGTCATGTCATATCAGCGTAGAAAATTCATTTATTGTCTATTAGATGCTCCAAACATGATTCATCATGATTAATTTGATTGTCTCAGAGTTTCTCACAAGTATGTCAGGTATTAAGATCATTTATTTCTTCTGGAAAAAATTGCAGAAATGTATTTTACATTTAGTGGTTTAGAAGGACAGTTAAGATCAAAGTCCAGAACTTGTTTGATCTGCACAAAGGAGCAGAGGTGGTAATTAGTTAAAATTACTTGAGTAACAAGTTTTTTTTTTATTACTTTTAGGAGTGTACTTACTGTGCCGTACTTTTTATTTTTACTTGGTAATATTTTTGAACTGTAGGATCTGGTAGAATTGTCTCTGTAAAGTGCTATGAGATGACATGTTGGGAATTGGCGCTATATAAATAAAATGAATTGAAGTGTAAAGTATGGCTTCTCCTACTTGATTAAAACCTTGGATTACTCTGTCCTCTGTGAGTAATTTGAACTATTTCCAAATAATGCAGTAAACGGTAGATATTAACCTTGGAAATTTGTTATAGTGTCCTAACATGATACAGTTCTCATTGTAAGAATCGGTGTTCTAAATTTTATGTTGAAACTAAAGAAGTTGGTAAAAGTATTTCTTCTGCACTATTTTTGTTCTTTAGCCATTGGAGTCTTTATAATGCTAGAACTTGCAAATTCATTCCTTTTCCCATCATCATTTATAAACATTAAATCCAATGTTATTATCCAACAGCTACTCAGTACCCAAGTAGTTTTTCGTCTTGAGTCATTTCCTGGATGACTATTTTTACTTTTACTTCAGTAAAAAAATATTAGTGTTCCTCTTACTTGAGCACAATTTTTGGGTATTAAACCCACCTCTGCAAAGGACATAGTAGTGATGCAGTACTCCCAAACTCTTGATTTGTTTTCACTATTTATCACGCTGAAATCTCATTCTTGCGTGTATATTATCAGGATTAAATGTGACAGACCAACACAAGGTAGTAAATTATTGTGAAACAGAATGAAATATAAGTTCCCTGTCTTTAGTGAGAAAAAAGGCTGGAGTGTGGGGGCTACAGAATCCCTTCAAACAGTGATTGCAGCTCCAGGCCTTTTGAGGTTTGCCTCTAACAGCTTGCTACATTTATAGAATAACATTTCCTCCCTGTTTGTTTTTGCAAAATAGCTCAATCCCAGTTACAAAGAAGGGATAGAGTGTGTCCTGCTAGAACTATATTTGATTTGGTCATAATAATAATAAACATAAATATGCATTGATCTAAATCACACTACTGTTCATCTGGCTATATGGATAGAGTATGTATCTTAAACATCCTTAGGATTTTGAAGCCTCTGACCGCCTTCCCTTAATTTAGCCCTATTCACCTAACAATTAAGCTCAACCAGCTTCACACAACTAGCTGGGAAAAAAGCTGTCCACAAAGCAGGATGGAATCATTACGGTTCAATACAATGGTGCATTCAGGGCATCATGCAGTTATTCTTCTATCCCACAAGGCATTTAATGCAAGTAAAAAGAGTTCAATGTATGTATCATCTGCACCTCCTTAAGTCTTTGCTGGCTCTCCTGTGTGGCTTGTAGAAAACCGTTTACTAGTAGCTGAATAGTCAACCTATTCAAGACTGTTGGCACATTTTGGTTTATAAAACTAAAAGGGAGCTTAGAAGAAAAGGAATATAATACAGTTTTTAGGTAAAGGTCAGAATGCCACTGATGCAACACTTAAAGTTGATTCAGATAAGTAGAGAAAACGATGTTTTCACATGAATCTATTCAAGTAACATTTTCAATTCCATGTTCTATTCCACCTCACAAGTGAAAAGAATTGATTACTTATTATGCGGAAAATGAAATTATGGTATTGGAGCCTTTTTTTGCCCTTAAAAAATCTTAACGTTAAAGATAATCTGGAGGCAGACTCTTTGCTAGTTACAGCATATAATATCTATTACAACCTGACAATATAATGTAAGCTCGCAGACTGAAACATTACCAAGTTTTCTGTAACAATTCTGTAACAATTACTCATGATCTTTATTCATTGATATATATATAAATGCAGTAAATGCAGCTTAGTGAAACGATTCAAACATTTGAACAACGTTGGATGGAGGTATGAGTTATCCATTAATCATGCTGCAGAACTAAATTTCAGTTTCAATTAATGTCTCATAGTTTTTTTTTTCTCACACTTCTTTGCTTTGACTATTGGACAAAGGAGTCAAAAGACATGGGGCAGAAATACTCAAATTATATCCCTGGAAAATGATTTCTTGATAGAACCACTTAATTTACGTGCCTTGATTTGGATAAGATTAAAAAATCCCATGCTAAAACTGAATTCTTTGCCCCCCCTAAACGTGGTCAATTTGTAAGTTCAGCATTTCACATATTGAAATAGTACATTTAATCAGTAATTCATGATCTGCTGTTTCCTTCTCATATAAATATAAGGTGACACATGTGACTATGTGAATAAGTGACTTTCCAAGAGGAGAGAGACAGGAAACAATACATGACACAGTAAATAGGCTTAATGTGTGTTGATCGCCACGAATAAGGAAATTACTACAACAAATCAGTGATGCACGTAATGCAACTGATATCTGTATTCAGAGAAACAATCAGAAACTTCAAACCCACAACTATAAAAAAAAAGAAGTTGATTTTAAACCTGAATTATTTTACCCCCACATACAGTAAGGAAAATATAAGAGAAGTAAACTTCAAATTTCTGATGAAGAAAATATAAGCATCACATCGTCACAATGTCTCCAAAACAATAATTAAATTCTATCTAAACTAAACTAGTTAGTGAACTAGTTAGTGTCTGTTGTGACGACATTACATCATAACAGTCTGTTAAGTCAGTATCTGTGTTAGTTTTTTATTAACAGATTAATGATCTATTTACTTGAGATGAGGGCATACATGGCCCCTATTGGACGAGGAGCCATAATGTGGGCGGGCGTTCATCATGCATTGATTGCACTCAAGGAAAGAGCCTGGCAGGTTCATCATAGCCGTTCTAAGCTGGAAATGCTTGCTGAAGTCAAAAAATAAAGTTTCTGTCTGGAAAAAGAGACTTTATCTGTCAGTTACAAGCAACTCTACTCTAATGAATAAATAATGCTATTCTCATCATCTCACTATCAACATGACTGGTAAACAATTAAGGCCACGGATCAAAGTAGTAAATTTACTACTTCAGGCTGGGCCCCACATTTCGTCTTTTGCAAGTCTTATGGTAATCTTTAGATTTTACAATGCTTTACAGTCCAAACAACCAGTGACAGAGCCATCTTTGAACGAACCTCCACCATATTTCACTTTATGTACAGTTTTCTGTTTTTTATAGGCTTAATTCTGTTTTCGGTAAATGGTAAAATAACATGCTTTACTTAAAATTCTCTACCAGTCTATGTCTCACCTCTCCACTTGACATTTTCCCAGGAAAAGATTTAGGTTTTGGCAAACTGTCAAACTGCAGGGTAGCTCTTTTATGGCTCTGAATAAGCAGTTATAGGATTTTCTCTGATTTAAACGTCAGTGGATAGTTCGCGGTAGGATTGAAGGACAGCTCATATTTTCTTAGAAGTTGTTTGGGGATAGATATCCATCATTTGGACTTTCCTGTGTTGAAACATTTCATATTTTTTTCATTTCCATCCACGCCAGGGAGGTTAGCTCTAGTGCTATGGGGTTGTAAATGTCTTAATTATGATGTGCACTGTGAACAACTGACCTCTGGAGAAAAAAAATTGAATCCTCTATGTTGTTTCTCTTTTACTACAAACTTTATTCTCAAATCCCCTGACTTTATCTTCTATTCTCTGCTTTCTGTTCTCCATGCTTAGTATGGAAGGAACAAAAACACAATACAAACATACACTTATCACCTTTTTTTTTACCTGTCACTTGCAATATGTGTTTAAATTACCCTCTTGTGCTTGAACATGTCATTTTCCACAGCTAAGATAGATAGATAGATAGATAGATAGATAGATAGATAGATAGATAGATAGATAGATAGATAGATAGATAGAAGACAAGCTAGCTAGCTAGCTAGCTAGCTTGTCTTATAGGAGAATTGACTGATATGTTTGTTGAGTGAGCAAACTTACTCTCTATTTTCTACTCCTTACATTTTAAAAATAGACTCATTAGCTTTGTTTTATTTCAGTTCATTTTCATTATGGCCTATTGGTATTTGAAAAAAATAAAAACCATGAAAATAATTTGTTTCATCCAGATAATTAATTTCTTTGTGATAAGACTCGATACTGCACCAACTTGTTGTTCGCTACATACAAAAAATAAATTGCTTTTTAAGATGATGCAAAGTTAATTTTGACACTTTTATAATTAGTTAATTGTAAGTCAAGGAAGTTTTCATCCAGAATTGTAGAAAAATATTCCTTTAATAGGGTAGTGCTGTTTTCTTCTCCCCTTTTGCGACTTAGAATTTTCAGTTTTCACTCTAAGTAAGTCTGTTTTGTTGATTTTCGGTTTATTTTCCATTTTGTGTTACATTTAAGCCAGTTTTTAGTTATTCTCTGTTGCCCCTTGAGCCTGTCTGCTTTCCCCCTAGCTCCCTTCTAGTCACTTCTATCCAGACCTGCTCCATGTCAGCTGAAGTCTTTGTTCTGTCTCCCATATATACTCTCCCTGTGCAGTTCTGTAGTGCCAGATCCTTGTTGTTTGGTTGCTCCCTCGTCTCTGGTTTCCCACGTGAGTTTTCCCTCATGTTTGCTGTTTTTTTTCTCAATATTTTTTCTTTTTAGGTTCTCAGTATTTTTATGTTTTTTTGGACGTTTGCCTCAGTTTCCTCCTTAAACCTACAAGAACTCATCTCTGCCTCACTCATCTCTTCATTCGGGTCCTCAGGCAACCTCCATCCCCCACGCTGACAATTGCATTAATTAGAATAAGGCATCTGTCCTTAATATTTTTTTCCTTCATTAGTTTTACTTTTATACTTTAAGTACGTAGTTTTCAAAAAAAATACTTTTACACATTCCTTGAGTAATAAGCTTAAATGAATACTCTAACTTCTACAAAACAGTAGGATCTATACTTCTACTTAAGTAATATACATTATTACCTTAGAGCAATTGAGTGAGCCAGTTAGGTCTTTAAATATGTAAAAATAAAAAAAATGCATACATCATTATAGGAAAGGACAATACACAATGAAAAAGACTGCGTAAAGTTTGAAAAGTCCTTACTCACAAAAGCTGCTTTGTCACAGTCAGATCCATATTGAGCAATTAATCACTCCAGACAATCATGAAAATCATTTCCCATCTGTCGTATGACAGCGCAGTATAACAACTGAGGCGATGTTATTAAGGAGCATTTAGGAAAAGAAACAAGCCAAACATTGCCAAATAAAGAGACCAAGATCTCTAAGCAGTTTATGTTTATAGGCCGTAAAAAACGTGAACAGCTCTGTCATTGGCCCTCTAAGATGTTGCCTTTTTTAGGGAGTAAAAGCTCCAGACAGCTGATGACTGCAATATTAGGAGACAGGCTGTCATAATTTAATGCTGGTAAATTTGGTCTGTCAAAAAAAGGGTTGGATTTACAGCATGGCGTCTTGACATCTTATTTCCGAGCCCCATATAAGCCAAACTGACTGAATTTCTGTCATCTGGGTTGAGATGATGGTTATTAATCTGTGTTCAGTGTGTTGGCAAATAAAAACTCACTGCTGCACATAAAGGTTGTGGGTGAAAACAAGATGTAGTTGGTTATAATTTTTTTCTAAATCTTTTTGTGGCCTTTGATTTTGACAGCTTGGGTAAACAGAAATTTCTGCCTCATCTGTGCCACAGTTCTTACAAGCCACATACTGCCCATGGCATGTAAGCACATCAACTGTGTCACAGTTATAATGTGTACAGTATGTGCATATAAATTGCACACCTGCTGATTAATTGTACTGCTACTTATATATTGCGGCAGGGTCCCAACAATAAGATTAATTAATCTGGCATTATCCATACACATAACTCATCTCAGTATGCTAGATGCTTGTAACTGAGGTACAAAAGGTCTGATTAATTAGACTAGTGATATCATAAATATGGGTCACTCATAGCGTCAGATATCTGTAACCCTTTATTATCCCAAACCTGTAAATCAAAACAGCGGCAAAAGCGACGTACAAGACTAAGGCCAGCAGACACGGCAAATTAGGAAACAGTCTGACAGCAGGAGGGAAGGAAGGATGCTTCCACCAAGCCTGCAAGAGAAATCTCCTAAGATGCTACAAATTGGGGAAAACTTTGACCTGATGCACAGCATGTGTATCAGGTCTTTATGTGTCCATCTTTTGAACAGAGAAAAAGACCCAATGGGTCAATCCTAGACAACGCCAATGAAATCACAGTATACCTTGAAAACACAACACTAAAAACCTGCCTTCCGTAGCCAAAGTAAGGATCTGCAAACATCCAACAATTTGCCAAAAAATTCAATATTTTTGTTTTTTTTTGTTTTCTACTTTTTAGTTTATTGCACAAACCAAAAAGTAGATGTTTTACTCCAGGGTTTCAATGTTTTCATTATCTTGAAAGCTACTGTAGCTTTCCCAGAATCACCTTAGTGTGAAAAAGAGGTTATTTCTATTATATTCTTCTACTTATCTCTCTCTGTATCTATTTATGTATCTATCTTTTAGAGATTCAATCCCCCCTTGGGGATAAATAACACAATTTTATTTCATCCCTTCCATTCACATGCATGGTTCTGCATTCTGGCTGCAGCTCGCTCTTCACTTTTGTGCTGCGGCAAACCCACCTTCAATGTATTAAGGCAACCTGGAGAGAGAAAGTCAGTGTCTTACTCCTAATTGCAATGTGACCAATTTAAATGCCTCTAGGATTTAAAACTGTGTTCATTTTGCAAATGCAAATAATTGTCCAGCTCTACCAACAACTAATATATTGCATGGCACACCAAAATGACTCTAGATCCAAGCAAACCCTGCCTCATTAATAAATCCCATTCACTGATCACACCAGGGCAGGATAAAACACACCATGCAGATTTTCAACCTGCCAATAATGATAATCAAAGGATGCTAAATGCTGGAATGGATATCAGTCTATTCCATTGATGCTTAACCCATAACATGTCACCACAATCAATGCATGGATCCATAAAAGACAATAGATTCATAACACCAGCTCTGCTACCAAACTAGTGCACATGTCCATAACATAGTGTTACCACCAGGAAACAACCATAAAGAGCCCACAGGAGCCTTAAACCATAACTAAATTGGCACTGGCACATTTTATCACACCTGCCTGACCTAAGCCTGCTTCAATAGATGTGTGATACTGTTCCTTTTTTTTTTCTAATTCTGCTTCTGTACTTGCTAGAAATCCTTTATAATTACAATCTGCTGCATCTTGCGATCAGTTCTACTTTCATTCTATGTGAATTAATGCTCAAAATTGATGGTCGTCGACTGTTCAGAATGTGTTTGAGTTTAAATGAAGCCCTGTCGTATTTTTGCCCTATTTAACGGCTTATGAAATTGGGCCAGCCTTTGATCTTTTACTATTCCCAAACCAAATAAAATCAGAGATAAGAAGGACGTGTTTAAGTAAGGCTCCAGCCAGTAAAATGTTATCAAGCTCAAGTTGTGCTATTAACTGCACTCACCTCACTCAGTTAGCTTTAAATGTCACAAGAATTACAAGAAAATCAAGGAAACATCTGCTTCCCTCTGGATCTTTTTCTGTAAATGCACCTACGTAAACATTTACAGGTGCCATAATTTATGATACATGTCAGTATTAAAAGTTTTTTTTTGTGTGAAATGTTTACTATCTCTATAAAGTCCTTGTCAAAGTGATTTAGATTTAAGATCTGATGTTGAAAGGGGTTATGGGTTCAGGATAGCAGACCTATCTGTCCGTATGCCATGCTGATGAGGCGCTCGTTGACCAGCTTGTCTGTTTTCGGATTTCTTGGTTGCCGCTTCATGATGT
>NW_015150470.1:795710-797832 GCF_000732505.1 Cyprinodon variegatus
CCTGTGCATAAACAGAAGAAGAAAATTGATCCAGATTATTGGACTAAGAACTGCTTTGTCATGTTTGGTTCTAGTTCTAGGTATGCAGGGCAGACCTGAGCAGGACAAACCTAGGGTTCCTGGGATGATGAGATACTAACAGCAATTCTGTATTGGATTTTTATTTTTATTTTTTTTTTAGCAAAGCCATTCAGTTATTTCTATACTAACAAATTTTAAAGTCTGATCTCTGAGAAATGGGAACCCATTGTAAGAAATTGTAAGTCAGACTAAGAAATGGGGTGATAGTTTTTTCAGTATGCGGGCTGCAGCACTCTGGATCAGCTGCAGTCATCTGATCTGTTTTTATGCAGATCTGTGAAGACACCATTAGAGTAATCATTCTACCTAAATAAACTTATTTTTAGAGAAGCCATTTACCCAAAGAGTCGTGTTTTTAGGTGTTGGGTTTTTAATGTGAGTGTGTGAATGGTTGTTTGTCTCTGTGTTGCCCTGCGATGGACTAGCAACCTGTCCAAGGTGTAGCCTGCCTCTCGACCGTAGACAGCTGGAGATAGGCACCAGCACCGATCACCACCCCACTTGGGATAAGCTTTACGGAAAACGGATGGATGTAAATTAGTTTTTCTGGAGCCTGCTGAGACATTAGTTTTTAAGTCCTGGAACTTTTCTTTAGGTAATAGATTTTGACTTGGTTACTGTGTTTTATGTGCCTCTGAAGGTTCAGGTCTGATTGAGCTCTATGTACTGAGTTGCATATATCCTGTAAAATCATAGATGTTTAAAAGAAAACTAAACCAAAAAGTATAACATTCTGGTTACATAACCAGATCTGCACACCTTTAAACACACATTTTTCTGAGGGGCCTTCTCAATCAATTTCAGCATTTAGTCTAGTGGAGTTCACTCTCCAGAAAATATAATGAATCTGATGTAAATGAAAACACTTTTACCTGTTTTTTTTTCCTTACATGTGCTAGATTTGGCTAAGGATTAAAACTTAAATCAGCTTAGAAAGGACAGAAAAATGAATGGCAGAAATCTATCTGTCANGGATGGATGGATGGATGGATGGATGGATGGATGGATGGATGGATGGATGGATGGAAACATAAATTTTATATTCGTAATATCTGAAAATGTAAAAACAATAACTATCAGTAACTTTTCTAAGGCACTATAATTTGTCAGACTTGAAATGCTTTTTTTGTCCAAAATGCAGAAATTCAAAAATATCTACGTTCTGACTTTTATCTTCAGGTTAGTAGGATGTACCATTTTCTGCTGCCTACGTTTGTTTTGATAGCTGACAAAATGTAAGAATTAATATAATGAGCACATAAGTTTGTCTGAATATTTTATTCTGCGATTCCTTTCTTTCTGTAATGATGGATTACGCCCCTCAGGCAAGCAGCATGCCAGCAACTCTCTTTGTTGCAACTGGAAATACAAAAGCAGAGACTGGCATCTGGAAATGGCAGGCCTGTGAAATGTAAATCTGCATGTGAGTGTCACTCGGCCTTTGTTCTGCTCCAACAAATGGACGTCGGCGCAAAGCCAAAAAGCAAATTTCCCTCACTGATAGAAAGAGCAAATTAAACCAAACAGTTGCTCTTTTTTTACCTCGAGGCCATCATATCTGACACCAAGTAACGCAATTTCCCCTAATGTCACCTTTACATTGCCTGCAGCTATGCAACATTCTTACAATTAGCACCCTTTTAATGAGGCTCTCCTAAAATTAACAACAATTATAGGATAATTTAGTAAAAAGAGATGAATATAAAACTCTATGTTAGTTGTAATTATATATTAGAGCTATAAAATTGCAATAAAGTCACACTGAAAAGAAAGATATAAACATAGAAAAGCATAACCTTGCAGATTTTAAATAGCAGAAAACAAATGAGCTCCAGTATAGGAATCCTTTCTTCTTGCAGTACTCACCATGTCAGTTCCCAGGTCGATGCAGAGAATGGTGACGGTTCCCAGAGGAAGAGGAACGCTAGCGATAATGAACACGAGGAAGGGGGAGATCTCTGGGATGTTGCTGGTCAAGGTGTAAGCGATGGACTTCTTTAAGTTATCAAAGATGAGACGACCTGTGCATAAACAGAAGAAG
>NW_015150470.1:798920-839599 GCF_000732505.1 Cyprinodon variegatus
AGCTGCTTCTGCTGCCTCTGCTGCTTGCTGTCTGAACGTAGCATTAGACAACAATCAGGATATATGGACAAAGGTCTTAGGATATAAATCTGAATTATTTTCTTTAAACAAAAAACTGTCTAGCTGAAAGTTTTGTTGGAGAATGTATCTAATAGAACCAAAAACAAAATAATGAGTGTTTTCTTTACTTTAAATTGAGTGTACACTTTGGTTTACAATTGCATATATTCTAAATTGCTGCAAATAGTTTTGACCCCAAACCTTCAGGTGTCTGCAATAGAGCCTATGAGGAATTTCATTTTCAGCCTTATGGCTCTGTATGTGTCAGCATATATCCAAATCAACAAAAGCCCAACTTCCTGAGATTAGTTTTTACAGCTGCAGTTGCAGCCATAGTTGTTAAATAATGTCATCACAGTAAAATAGTTCAAACTGTGGATAAACACAAATTACAGCCTGGTTGCTTCACCTGTTTTGTTATTTTCTTTAATTTCAAATTTTTCCTTTGCAGGTTTTAAAATAATGTATCATATACTCGTTTTTCTACATCCCAAAACCCGTCTTTTTCACAAGGAAGAAAACAAGGAAGATAAAAAAAATTCTTGTTTCTTAATAATTCCCTTTAACTGCTTTATCAGCATAACCTCATTAAATTTTTTTTTTTTTCCAGAATATATCAGGCGGCCCAAGTTCAATTAAACAGCTGTCACCCGAGGCAGGTCTCAAGTCCCATCTCACCGCTGTCAGTGTTACTCTCAAGTGAGATCTCAAAGTGCGATGAAATGTCACATTAAATTTACTGAATACTGTTCAAATTACGCAGTGCTCCTTTTAATTCTGTACCATATAGTTGTTTTTCTCATTATTTATGTCTTGTTTGATGTTTCGTTTTTACAAAAAAGGCAAGATAAAGAAATGTAAGATGACTTACAGCACTTGTTTATAAAAAAAAACAACTGAATATTTAGACCATGGGAAATTAAACAAAACCTTTATTGTAATTACTGGGACTATGTTAAGATCCTTTTAAAGGAAATAACCACAAAACACTGTTTCCTTAAACAGAAAACACAAGCATGGTCATTCTGATGAGTTATTTTACATCGTTCTAAGTTAAAAACAGGAAAATATTCTCAGATATATTTTAAAGCAACACCTCAAACACCCTGATTTCCTTTCTAACATAATTGAAAATATTTGAAATTAAAAAGGTAATTGTGGACCTCTATAGATGTTATTTATCCTTCTGTCCATTTTCCAAAAAATGTCAGGTTGCCATGTTTAAAATCTGATAATTTTTATGTAATAACAATAGTCAAGATTGATGCCCAGGAGATACTTTAGTGGATAATGTTTGAACTGATCTCTCAAGAAAACGAATACAACTTGTAAAAAAGTTTACTATAATGAGTAAGAGTGTCTTTATCTACACAGAAAGGGGTTCATTGAAATTTTAAGTTTCATATTCTGTTCTTTAGAAAGCAGTCAGATTTTGCTCTAGTCAAAAGTCTGATAAGCAGCTTAAAAGACACTCAGATCTCTGGCTAGGATATTGTATGTTGTTACTTTGTATGTGCTAAATCAGCTGACTGTCCGTAATAATGTCCAGTGTAAAATATATGAACCCTCAGCCAGGTCATTCTGCTCCCTCCTTAAGATTTCTCTCATCTTAGGGCCTGACAGATATTTTTTGTTACTCCTTTTTTTTACAGCTTTCCAGAGGTAAGCTGGTTCCATTTAGTATATGTTTCCAAAAATTTGCTTTATGACATCTTCTGCTTTGAAGGAGATATAAAATATAAAAGCTTAGCTAATGCCTATTTGATTAAAACAGGCAAAATAGGACATGGACTTGATAAACTTTTGTTCATATTGTAGTAAGAAATCTATAATTAAAGTGCCAATGTGATTATCTTCACTCTTCCCCTTTGGAAACTGGATTCATTCAGGTACAATATTTTATTTTTCCATTTACAAAACATTTCTTATCAATTAATCAATGAATCAACTGAATGACTGAAAAGCCACTCGTAGAGGAAGAAGCCATTACTCAAAAGGCAATATAAAAAGCCCAGTTACAACCAGAAAACAGGCTTAATTGGAAGGCAATTGGACCTTTGCTGGCTCCCACCAGCGTGAAAATAGGTGTTGAAATGTCTGCAGAACAAACAGAGCAAAAGTCTGGCTGCTTTCAAATCAACCTCAAATCACCTGTTTTGTGGTTGCCATGACCCGGATAACGGAGAATTTATGCAGGGAAGCCAAGTTACATTTTAAAAATGCACTCAGGGACAAAAACATGTAGTTTGATGTATCTAAATTGTGTTGGCTCATCATGATCACAGCTACATTTGTGAAAAAACAGGGAAACTTAAAAGCGTGAAAACAACACCTAACATTAAAGGAACGTCACTATCAGTTTGTGTGGGTGTTCTGCTGCAGGAGAGACTGGTGCACTTCACTAAATAGATAGCATGGTTAGGAAAGAATGACATTTAGGCACAAAATGGTCTTCCAAAATGACAGAGATCCTATGAGTACAGGAAAAACTGTTTTGGGTTGTCCAATAAAAAAATAATGAGGGAGTGAGAGTGTATAAGCAAAACTGCTTACAGACCTGACTCAGTTTGTCAGGAGGAATTGGCTTAAATTACAATAAAGTATTACAAGAAGCTTTTGGAATTATGATTAAAATGCTAACGAATGCAAGTCACAGCAAGAAAAATCTTGTTTTGTGACTTTTAATACCATGTATGTAAAAACCTTGTTCAACTGTTCATATTAGACAGAAGGTTGTACCTCAAAAAACAAACCTAGTTATCAAAAATATATAATTGTATTTGTTGACAAGATTAATGAGGAATATTGCTTCTCACAGAAGAGAATTAAAGACAATGATTCATGAAATCAAGCTTTCAGAAAAGTTTGATGAGGTGCCATAAATGATTTATTGTTTGGTTTTCATCAGCCATAAATCATTCCTATATTTTAGCTGAAAGAAAACTTTTGTTGCATCTGTCTCTTCTGTGCTGGAAGTTAAGCTTCCTTTCAGTTACGTTCTTTTTGATTTAATGTATTTAAAAAAAAAAACACATTTAAGTCCGTTTATAAGACAAGCTTAATTGATATGAAATTACCTGGAAAGCAGTCAGATAAAATTTGAATTGAAATTGAGCATTTCGTTCTTGCACTGTCTATTCATGCTCCATTTGGCATTTAGAAATACAGCTGCACAAAAGTGTCTGTTTCTGAGGGCCCTTTGGATGTCTGTTGTATTTGCTCAGTAGGACCACTTTACAAAAGATGACTGCTGTTTGTAGAGGCTGTTGTAGATTGGAGATGTGAAAATACCAACTGAAAGAAAACCGGATAAATAAAAATCAACAGGGCTTAGTCTGCTGCTTCAGATTCATACCTAGAAAAACCATCAGGTTTCATTTCTCCTCCCACTGACTGTACCTAAACTATATTATTGTTTGTTGTAGGCTGCAGTTCAGCAGATGCATTGTCAGTATTTTACATCAGCATCTTTTGGAGTCAGAGGGTGATACTTGTAATACTTCCTAAGAGCTGGTATCAGGACAATATTCACTATATTACTACAATGGAATGGACAGGGGCGGATTTACCCTTAGGTGAAACTAGGCAGTGGCCAAGGGCCCCAAGTTCCTGGCGGCCCCATAAAATTCCCTTTACAGTTATGGTTAATACAGCTATTACTTATTTGTTAATTGTTAAGTGTGACTCAGCCCTCCCCCTTTCAGTGTCCACCACATTGGATCAGTCCATTTTCTGCACATGTTCAGAAAGGTCCAAACAAGCAGCAGCAAACCATTTGAAAACAAACAGTGCAAAGAGCAGTGTTGCCAACTTAGCGCTTTTATAGCCATATTTAGCTACTTTTCAGACCCCTTCTAATGCTTTTATTTCAAAAAAGTGCCTAGAGCCCAATCCAATCTTTTTCTGCTACTGAACTCTGCTCTCCAGAGCAAGTCGATTGGTAACCCCGCCTCCTGCTCTCATCTATCTTGTCTGCTGTCATGATTCATGCAGCTTTTATTTAATCCAAATGAAAAATGGAGAACAGATAAGCAGATCATGGCTTGTCTACGGTGAAAAGAAGGACTGAGTTATTTGCTTTTGCCGTTGACTTTTTGGAAACACAGAAAGTAGCAATCAGCTAAGTGAGCTTAGTGCTTGGGAAAAAAAAATTCACAAGAAAACCACAAGAAAAAGGAGAAGAAGAGCGGGAAAAATATAAAAATAATAATGTGCTTCTATTCTATTAAAATTTCTGTATCTCTATAATGGGTCTGTTTAATGTGCTGTCTTCTCAATTCAGACGGCCCCATGCCTGTCTTTGCCTAGGGCCCCAAATTTTCTAAATCCACCCCTAGGCTTGAATAAACATCAGTGTGTTCTGAGCTACTCAGCATCTTTATACAGTGGTGTGAAAACGAGTCTATACCTTTTGAACTTTTCCTATTTGTATCTTTAATGCCATAAAGCTTAGATTATTTCATTGGATGTATTTTGGGGGTATCTATGGTACTGTATGCTGAGCTTTTGTCATTCTTCTTTCCAAAGTAGTTCAACCTCATTCAGATCTGATAAAGTTATTTTCTGAATATAAGTCTTGCCATGGATTTGATAAGGTAATAGACTAATAGACTAGGTAATTCCAAACATGAATGTCGTTTGATCTAAACTGTTCTGTCGGCACACAAGCTGAAACTTTAGGTTTTTGTCAACCTGGAAGGTGAATCCCCAGCCCAGGTGTAATTTTTACGTAAATTCTAGCAGGATTTTTTTTTTTTGCTCTAGCCATATTCCCATTCCTATGACTCTGGTGAAGAAAAGTACTCCTCCAGTATAATGCTATCAGCATGAGTTATCATGGCAATTGTTTGCTCAGGCTAATACGCTGCTAGCTTCTTAGCAAAAACTATACTTTGGGCATCATCCCACAGTCTTTATTTTCTGTGTTATACTATTTCTGTCTTGGATCATTAAATCCCATAATCCGAATTATGGGATATTGCTTTATAATCTAACCCCTGTTTAAATGAATCTAAAATCCTTCACCCAGATCTGGCTGTTTTTTGGTTTTCATGACCCTGACTGCTTAGTAATGCTCCTTAAAACACCTCTGGGGCCTTCACAGGATAATAACCTAATTTAAACATTGATGAATGCTTTTAGCTAATTGAGTGACTCTTGAAGGTGATTGGCTTCAATAGACGACTTCAGGGGAATCAGGGTAAAGAGAGCAACGTATAAATTAATTTTACTTATAGAAAATTTTGAAAAAAAATGTATTTTGATCTTTCATTAAAACAAAAAGCACAACCAAATATATACAATAAAAATAAAAGATAATGAAGGTGAGGAATAGCTTTACCACTTACTGTATCTGACACATAAAAGGAACTCTAGTCTTTATGGCCCTAAGTTTGAGACTTTGGAATTAATGAAATATTTTTTACTGAATTGATTCATAAAATATTTTACAAGAAAAACTGATCTACTGTCCCACGGCTTTTAATTGGAAAGTTTTATTCTAAAGTATTATTTTCTGTCTGACCTTCCTTTGCCTTCCCTCTCTACTGCTTATTTTTTTCTTTACCATTTCCTTCTATTATTCTGTCATCGTCTCAACACCTAGCACTCACCCTCCTCCACTCCTGTAACGATGGAGGCAAAGTTGTCATCCAGCAGGATCATGTCAGCTGCCTGCTTGGACACATCAGAACCGGCAATCCCCATGGCAACGCCGATGTCTGCCTTCTTTAAAGCCGGAGAGTCGTTCACTCCATCCCCCGTCACGGCCACGATTGCCCCCTGTGCCCAGAAGAAAAAAACAAAAACTGTCAAGAGGAGAAAGATAAGTAGCCTACTGTGATTTAAGTTTTTCCCCTCTACCATCACTTTCTGCACTGCCCTTCCCCCTCTGTCTTAATAATGTCTTTTCAGAGCTGCTCTGGGGAGATTAGTAAAGAAATTTAAATAGAGTCGCAATCATTCAGTCAGATGCCGTCAGAATGAGTAAGCTAGTGTGAATTGTTGCATGACCTCAATACATGAATGCAATACTCAGATCAAATGTCTTTTCATTGCATAAAAGCCTTTTTTTTTCAGGAAATTTAACTTACTGTTAATAATATACCTTACAGATCTACTCTTGTTTTTACCCTTATACTCACTAGCTCTTGTTGCAGGAACTCTCACAGAAATGAACAAGCGGGCACAAAACCATGTATTCATCCATTGAACCACCTGCCTGAACAAAAAGCTCAAGAACACTCAAACGAACACACATAGAAAGCTGCATTCAGCAGTAAATGGCAGGGACACACAAACACTTTTCCTTACACACACTTTTATTCAAGCATAGCTCCACAATTAGTCGTCAGCAGGCACATTCAAGCATCCTTCCTGGGGTTATCACATGATACACATGCTTGTATTCAGCTATATGAACCAACCTCCTGAAATTTAGCTGAATGTTTCCCTAAAAAGGGCCAACTATACATTCACAAACACATGTCTGACCATTGACCTGTCTCTGGCAGCCCTCCACGATGATGAGCTTCTGCTGAGGAGAGGTGCGAGCGAAAACAATCTCAGTGTGGTTCCTTAGCAGGTCGTCCAGGTACTCGGTGCTCATGTCCTTTAAGTCTGAACCGTGCACCACGCAAGCCTTTGCATCCCTGTGAATGGCATACACATGAACAAAAACACCACGGAGTCAGTGATACCAAGCTAGGAAGGGGGTGATTTGACATTTTCTTGCCTGCCTCTTCTATTGAATATGTCGACTAATGCTGTGCAAAATACACAA
Source organism: Cyprinodon variegatus (assembly GCF_000732505.1). Taxonomy (NCBI): domain Eukaryota; kingdom Metazoa; phylum Chordata; class Actinopteri; order Cyprinodontiformes; family Cyprinodontidae; genus Cyprinodon; species Cyprinodon variegatus. Next base: position 805,762 of record NW_015150470.1, read on the forward strand.
TGCTGTAAAAGGTTGTTCTGTAGGATCAGCATTTAGGCATTAGAAAAACAAATGCATGCCAAACAGCGGTAGGAAGCTATAATGGTGAGACAGCCAGGAGTAAAATCTCCCATTTAAAAGCATCAAAACTGATCATACCGAAGCAATAAAAAAACAAAAAAAAAAATGTTCTTCAATTCTATATAACTTTAAACATAACCAGTGTTAATAATGATATGACATTGATAGTTGAAGAAAGGATAGAATAGAATAAAATAAAATAAAAAATAGAATAGAATTTGTTTGGGCTAGCAGTGGCGGCTCGCCAATAGAGGGCGCTGCCCCACCAGCCCAATGACCTTGATTAAGATATAAAAAAAAAAAACAAATCAAAATTAAATTATAGAATTAAAATATTTCGAAATATATTGATATATATGTTCCAGATGTGAATGATTAATCTTGAACCAGATGTGAATGATTAATCTTGAACCACAAGTAAAGCGTAATTTCGCTTTTGTCCGATTGGTGACGTATTTCTGCCGTAGGGCGCAAAATGTTTTTGTCCATTGACTCTCATTAAAAGTTGTACATGCGCAGTGACTCCTCTACAATAAAGAATTATAGGCAAGCTCTGGTGCGCCCTGAGGTGGCAGCTACTGTCATCACAGTCGTAGTGTAGGTGATGGAAAGGCCGAGTGAAATCCCTTAAAACAAACTTACGAGAGAAGCAGAAGGTGAAATTGTTTCGACCTGATCAGCCGAACTTCAATATTATTCAGCAGCCCTAAGACAGATGGATACGGTACACTTTGTCTGTCCTGGAAAAAGACGGTACACTCTGTCTTTTACCAGGACCTGATTTAGGTTCAAGGCTTGGCTAACTGCATGCAGCGGGGCTGACGCTTTATTCTGCTTTCCCTGCCTCCTTTTTCAAACATCAGGATCTGACCCAGCATGGATAGACAGGTAGGACTGATTTAGCACTTTTTAGGAAAGGCAAAGAGGCATGAACAATCTAGGATTCACATGGAAAATAATATAATATAGTGTCACTTTTATAGATGTTTGTTAATTTGCATAGTTGCTCTTAAAATAAACACAATATCGGATAATAAATATTTTTTATATATTAAAAAAAATATAAAGCTGACTAATAGTTTCTCCATTATTGAACTGATACATTATTTTTTGGGGTTTGTGACACAATATTGGACCATGAAAAACACAGATTTGCCTTCACAAAGCCTAAGTAGGGCAGAATGTATGCACAAAAAGTAAACTGTACATGAATTCTGTTTATTTTTTAGAAAGTGTTTCTTTAATGTTTTTTGTTGTTGGCATTCATATAAATATACTGGTGTGATATCTTAGTATATGTTTGATTGGTTTTTGGTATATGTATATTTTAATTTATAGCCCCACCCCTGGAGAAAACTCCAGCATCCGCCACTGTAGGCTAGGGGTTAGGTGTAGGACTAAGGAGTGTGAATTAGATTATGGTTAGGTTTTATACCAGGAATGGTTTGCTTTGGGGTCAGAGAAGAGGAAGTCAGTAGAGATCAGTTAGGACGTTAAAAAGGTTTGTAAATGTCTGTGTGGGAGTGTCTGTATGGTATATTTCATCATGGAGCCAAATAACATAGAGAATTCAACAATAAGCTAACCCTGACATTTATTCTAACCTTAACTATAACCAGCATATTTTTGACCTTAACCCACAGTTAATTCACACCATACCTCTCTTAGAGAGTCTAACCTGACTCTCTAACATTAAAAACGGGGGTCCAACACATAAGGAACAGCCTTCAGTCCCCTTTTGGTCTCAGAAGGTTAATAAATATGCTAAAAATGGCCCTAACTTCACTCTAACTCCATTCTAACCCATCTCTACTGCCTAACTGTAACCCTTACTCAATACATAACCATTACAGGCTCATACCTAACCCTAACCTAAATTGAATTTAAGCCTTAGTCCTAAAAGTTACCCCTGACCCATAATTCCCCTCATGGGGTCCAGGTCTCTGGCCCCACAAGGTGCACTCGGTCCCCACAACCTGCTATTTTTCTATAATGTATCAAATAAAATAAAAAAGAACACACACTTTCAGAAACATATCATAATTTTTTTTTTGTTTTATCCTTTTTTGCACAAAGACCAGCAAAAGGACAAATAACTCAATTAAATATTTTTTTGACGGACCACATAGACCTCTCCTTTGAAATATTTTGTGTCATTTTAATTTTCAGTCTGAGACTCGCAATATTCATTTTTTGTTAAGTTTTCTTATCTTTGTCCCCTGAAATAACTTTCTATCATTTAAATAACTTCGGTGAAACCAGACCTTTTTCTCTAATTCCCCGTCTATTAGCTCAGCTTAACAGCATCTAACCTGAGCATCTTCCAATCTAAGTCCTGAATAATTATATTTGCCTGCCCTTCCTTTAAACACACACTCCTCCTTCTGGCACACACATCCAGGGGACAGTCCACTGCTCACATCCTGAACCGCTCAAACAATCTCACAGTGGGTTGCCCTTAGACGCTTGAGCACACAACCACAACTTGCTCTGACACACAGACACACCTGGGGTTAACCTGGCACAGAGGGATGTTCAGTCTCTGAGCGATATCCTCAACCGTCTCGGTGCCCTCAGAGATGATGCCCACCCCTTTAGCGATGGCCTTGGCCGTAATAGGGTGGTCTCCAGTTACCATAATTACCTGTTAAAGGCAGAAATTCTCATCAGAAAGCGTACTGTGCTGGGTCATCATGAGTGGGAGCATGTTTGAGCTTAATTATAGAAAGCTATACAAATGTGATATATTCTTAAACTAGAAAAGAATAATGTAGTTAAAGAGCTCAAGGTTGATATGGAATCATTTGATACAGAATAAGGAATCAAAAATCAGTCTAGCAAAATACGTGGAGCTTTTGGTTAGTATGATACGGAGACAAGCGGGAAGCTTCAGAAACACTCTGTCACAATATGAAGTTTAGCCAGGATTATATTAGCTCTGTTCTCAGACTTTCTACAGAAAAGATAATTGAAAAATAGATAAAGAAAGCATTCTAAATTGGTACAAGAATTTCTGACAACATAGAAAGTATGTTCAAAAAGGCAGAATCCTTGTAAAACTCTTTGTGTTGCAATTATTCCTGTACAGCAGGTCCAAGTGAGTCCTAAAGTTTCAGATGTTTCTCTGCTTTAACACACCTGATGGCTGATTAAAAGGCTTTTACTGAACTGCACTAGTCTCAAATGGGTGCTTTAAAACAGGGAAGCGACTGAAACCTGCAGTAGACTGACCTTCTTGACTCACATCAGACCAACCTGTAGTTAGAAAGCCAGAAAAAATCAGTCCTCTAAATGCTGACTTCCTGATTTACTTTTAGTTTTACTTTTTGTTTTTCCTCATTACAAACAATAAGTAATTAATTTTAGTCTATATTAATGACACATGAACAAGCATGAAAAAGGACAAGCCAAAGATTGTTTAAGAAATGCTTCATTAAAAAAAAAAAAGGTGACAGTTTTCTGATAAAAAAAATCAAAACATCTTTAAAGATATATTTTTTTTTCTCGAATTAACTCCAGCATATTTCACATTCACATTCCTCCAGTTGGAGGAAACTATGTTGAAACAATCATTGTGTGTCTTTCAAAAATTCATAACTAATGAAAGCTCGATAAAGTCGTTAAATTAAATGTGTGAAATCCCTTTTTTCCGCATTTGTAGTCTTGCCTTGAATTAGAACGGCTTTTCCTGCTCATTATCCCATTTCTATCTCCGCAGGCAATCTGCTAACCTTTCTTTGGCCGAGCTTGTTTTTCTGACAAAGCATTCTCTGTTTGTGTAAGCGGCTGATTAAAGTTGTAATTAATACAGACTTTAACAGATGGAGACTTTTAGAAACAGCTATCATAACAAACTGATTTATTTTCTTTATGACCTCTAGCGCTTACTTTTTACTGAAAAAGTGTCCCTTTTGTCATTTTCAAATTATTTAACTATATCTCTGATTTTTTTAAGCAACCCCTGAAAACAATGATTAATTCCTATGATTTGTTTTTTTTTTTTTATGTTTATAGATGTCCGAGATCAGCCTGTTTTTCAGTGTAGTCCTGTTTCTCTGACTGTCTGTGACTGGCTGGATGTGCTCTCTTCATCCTCTGACATGAGAGTTGGCTCAGAGCTCGTCTGCCCGGCTGTGTGTGCTTTTTATATCTCTGCTTCTGTCTCTTTGAACCCCAGTCAGCCTCGGCAGATGGCCGCTCACACTGAGCCTGGTTCTGCTGGAGGTTTCTTCCTGTAAAAGGGAGTTTTTCCTCTCCACTGTTGCTACAAGCATGCTTAGTGTGAGGGATTGCATTCGAGTCAATGAGTCAATGCAATCAACTGGTTTTCCTTAGAAAACTTTGAATCAATTTGACTGTATGATCTGGTGAACTGTAAGATGCCTTGAGATGACATGTGTTGTGAATTGGCGCTATAGAAATAAACTGAATTCGATTGAATTTTTCTGAAGAAAAAATCAATCAAAGTATTTTGTGGCCACTGTAATGACACAAGCTTTTTTTGTATAAAATGAACTTTATTTGTCTGCTGGTCATCATTGATTATGGCTCTGGAGGTGATTTGAACTCCAAGCTGTGATGTGAAAAGACATTTGATTTTTCCAATACCTATTCTAAAAAGCTTGACATTACAAAGCCACAGGAAAGGGCTTCTCAGGAACAACAATGACAGATAAAACTGTACAACCGATTACCTTGATGCCAGCAGAGCGGCATTTACCCACAGCATCGGGCACAGCGGCACGCGGCGGATCAATCATGGAGATGAGACCCAGAAAGCAGAGCTGCTCTGTGGGGAAGTTTGTCTCGTCACAGTCGAAATTGAATCCTCGAGGAAACTGGGATGAAGAGAGATTCAAGTGGCAGAATCCTGGAGGAGAGGATGGATCAAGGAGGTGATTGCACATCATGGATTGAACTTACTGCAGCTTCTTTTTAAGGAAAATCATTCCAGGAACGGACAACATTTGTGTGCCTCTTTAACTCAGAGATTACAAAAACACAGACAGTGTAAATATTAACATTCATTAACCAAATATTCTCATAATGTCATGAAGTATGTATACCACGTGCAAAATTTAAATAATCTATAAGAACAAAAAGTCAGAATATTTTTTGTGAATTGTTTTTTTTTTCATCTTAAGCACAACTTTTTTAAAGGCATAGTGGAGGATTTTTTTGAATTTTTGAAAAGACCAGCCCTCTCTGCAAAAAATGCACATGAACAACCCTGTACTTGGAACGCCTATTAAAAGCATGCAAGAGCATGTGCGAGCCCATTTCGTCCACGCAACAACGCAACATAAAAGTTGCTGTTTGCATCGCTCATACAAGCTTACTTTCGAAAAGGAGATTTGCAATTTTTCCACTATGTCAAACTCACCACCGGTCAGTGAAAATGGGGACGAGCACGTAAGACAGCCTTACGTAAACAAATCACCAGTATGATTGACAATTAGGAGGACCACATATTATGATGATCCACCAGAAAAAAGAACATTCTCCACTCTACCTTTAATAAATGTTGAAGAAAAATAGAATCCATGTAAGTTTCAGTACAGTATGATCACTCCATGGCTATTTTCTGACTCATAAAAGTGGTTTTTTTTAGTTTTTACAGCACTAGTAGCTCGTTTTTTGGAGAGTGGGCTGACAGGAAAGGGGGTAAGAGAGAGGGGGAGAGACATGCTGCAAAGGACCACAGGTCGGATTCGAAACCCGGGTCGGCTACATCAAGTACTAAGTCTTCCGTACATGGGTTGTGTGTGCTAACTACTTCACCAATAAAGCACGCCCAACCCATAATGTTTCATTGCCCACTCTCGGGTAAAGACCACGGCAACTATACTGGGGAGTTGCTATCCTGAATTCTGGAAGTTTAAATCGGACATTTAAATCAGTAACAATTTATTACATAACAGATAGAATACAACGTCCTCTTTCTCTGAGATTGATTTGTATTTTTTATTCAGGAGGTGAATGTTAGAAAGTTGCCAATTTATACTAAAATTGCTATAATTAAAGAATCAGTCTTTTCATGCATGCATCTTGTTGCATAGAAATATGAAAACAAAACACATTTGTTTTGATGGAAAGGCAAATCTACCCAAAAAAGTTTTAAAAAACATTTTCTTTTTTGTCTTGAAACATGCAACTCATGATCATCACCTCCACCAGGTATTACAGAGACACAATAATTTACATGATTTTCAGAGTTTCACTCTAAAGGTGGCAATGTGCCTCGTTCCGCTGCTGTGACATCTACTCTAACAAAATGATGATAGCACATAATTATTACCTATGACACTTTTTAAAAGATATGCCAAGCTTTTTTTTTCTCTCTCTCTGCTGTCAAAATGGTGACATTTACTGAGTCGGAGTAGAGAAGATGTTGGAGACGGTTACCGTAATGACTTTTTACCTAAAAATGGTGTCTGACATTTTTCCAGGGAAAATATCCTTTTACAACCATCATTTTATATTTCGGTCATGAATTTGACCTGCGTTAACTTACGTAACCTGCTTTCTACCAAACTCTTACCAACACTACGTAGAACATCTGCAAGGACATTTTGTAAACTGATCAAGAAATACATTTTTCTTTAAACAGAGGTCATTTTAGTTCAGTTTTTTTTTTGTTTTGCTGTATTTCTTTGCTAGACCGCAGTGCCATTTTCTTTGTTGCAAGGATAGCAGTCTGCACTTTTATGGGGACATTTTCAGCAAACTACCCTGTTTACCAAGAAGATAATAAAAAGTAAGTGCTGTGTCCAACTGCTGCTCCTCTCCACCTATTACCAGACACACATCTTGTAATGCCGCAACACATACCGAGCACTCTCTCTCCCAGTCCGCCCAGATCCAGGTAGGCATTCTGGAAGGCTTCTTTCCAGCTTTCATCAAGAGGTTGCTCCTGGCCATGTATCATGATTGTACTGCACCTGTAACATTTAATAACAGACTTAGTGTCACTCCTCCTTAAAATAATGGCCTGAAATAATGGTCATAATAATGACCAAATATATGTCAATTATTCCACCCTTGGGGATAAAATAGCTGCTATGTCAGACTGGAAAACAATAAATATGCTTTAACATTTGAATATGTGTTTTAACTGTTAGATATTATCAATTATATGGATAGAAAATACATATTATGCAATTAAAATGCATTTTTTATGTTATCTAATAATAAGAACTTGATAATAGTTGAATTGACATTGTAAGGAGTTTATGGTCACCAAATCTATGTTTCTATTTCCCAGGTCACTCTTAATTAAAGGGATTTTAGATGTCAATAAGTTTTTTTTCCTGTTTACTAAAGACTATTGTTATTATTAAAAGCTAATAAATGGGTTATTATGGTTTAAATGATTGATTTCATTATATCAAAAAGGTTTGTGTTAAATATCTGCTGATGAATTAGAGTTGACTGCTTAACTTTTTATAAATTAATGTTTTTTAACAAATTACATGATCATATGTTGTTAAAGAGCAAACATTTGTTTAAGGTTAGGTTTATTTTTTGGTTTGCATTTTGTAAAAAATAAGTAAAAATTAATTGAATGGTCATCTCACTATTAAATGACCTCATATAGTTTTAAATCCACAGTACAGTAGGCAGGATTATTATTTATTATACTGAATATTGAAAGCACCTTTAAAACATCAGCCTACCTCAAGTAAGCAGTCCTGCTCTCTGCGTGTTATGCCATATGCTGGTATTGCATTATATTTCTTCTGAGACTCTATTGTTTTCATGATTTTTGTGTGTTTTTTGTCCTTGTTACATGTATGTTTCATCTGTGGTCTTTATTTCTTGTTACAGGTACCTTATGTTTCTCCTTGTACCTGCTGCCCTTATCCTACGGGACTATGGATGAAAACTAGCCTTGAGCTAAATCCAAGTGTATTTACGTTTCCTGCTGTTCGTTAATACATGCTGTCCCTTTCACATATAAATAAATAAATAAATAAAACATAAAATAAAGGTAATATTTACATAATTTTATATTCACTGATTAAACATGTATCTTAATATAGCAAATATTTTCTCAACCGTGCAGGGACCATTATGTTCAAACATTGCATGTCAATTACTTGTAGATCAACTAATACTGATTTGAATACCAAATATCCATTTAAATATAATATCTGTTTTTAATTGTTTGCCTTTTTACTCATTTTATAATAGCAACCTGCCAGAGAGGCCTGCAGATAGAAATTAGCCCAAGGCATAATATGGCATTTTTATATTTGTTCAAATGTTCATTAATATGCACTATCCATCTCTTTCTCTTAAATAAATAAAACTAGTTAATAAATGGTAAAAGGTTAATCACATTTATTATATATTTGCATTTTGTCATACAGAAAATTACAAGCTAATACTTGCTGACATTATTATGGGAAACGATGAGATTTATACATAAGATTTATTAACCTGATCACTCAGTCAATCTGTTTGACAATTAATCGTTACAAAAGGATTTGTAAATAACTAGTAAACCGTAAAATATTTAGAAGTTGTCAAAAGTATTAACTGCTAAGGTATCGGTTCATCAATGATCACCTAATGATTTCCTGACAAATCTTTCATCATGCAATATTCTGAAGAGTTGGACAATAAATCTATTCTTACCCTTTAGTAATCATTGTCTATGTCCATTTGCAGATTTTTAGCTAAGTAGTGGTTAATGTTGAACCTTTACATAGTGGCATTTTACTTAAAGTAATAATTAATTCTTGTTATCTGCTTATATATCAATTTAAACAGCTAATGATGAAATAATACTACATAAAAAGTCACTCAATCCCTACCAGATGCATAATTTGTTTTTAATAGCCACATATACTGGTTAATTAAATCTTTACATATAATTTCCTACAAAACTTACAGCTAATGCATGTTTTATAATGACCTAACCCTATTGAACAATTAATAGCAAATAAATGGCTCACAATTACCTATTGAGCAGATATATATAATCAGCACATATAAAGTTAACAATTAAAGCTCAATTAAAGCTTATCTTATCATTGGCTAGTGAAATTGCTAATGATAAGAAAACTATCGGCATATTCTTAGGTTAAAAAAGCAGCTGAAGAAATGTCAATATTTATCCAATGAGCTTCTTTATGAGCTAGTGAGGGAGAAGTTTCTAGCTTCAAAGTGACATTCGTTAGCTGTTAAGCAATCCAAATTAACATGCAGGTTAGGCCCCCTTAACAATGGGGCTCGTTAGAGCCTTTGTTGCCCGGCTCACTGGGAGATGTTTTGGTCCCATGCATGAAGGTTAGCATTAAGCATATTGCTGAATGATACGTTTTTGTTTTTCTGTGCTCCTCCTTTGTTTAGAGATGGTTTGACATAAATGGCTTCTTTTACATGTCAAACATCCATATTCTCTGTCCAAAATAGGGGTAGGTGGTCCTAAAATTTAGCTATAGGCAATAATGAATGATGGCCCCAATAAGGTATAGTGAGGAATTGCCAATATCAGTTAGATTTCATGTAAATTTCGCAAGCAAATTTTGTAGCTCAGCTTTTTTTAAATTACTTTTGGTGAGTTTAATGCAGCATAACGAACATTAAAATGGGATAGGTACTAATGTACAGACATTATATAAGTAATAAAAATTGCAGTCAAGATGATAACACATACATTAATAAAAATAATGAATTATTTTCACCCACTGGTTTAGATTAGTGATAGAAAGCTCCAGCTCAGAACGGTACATCTTGCCTTTAGAGGGTGAACCAGTTGCACAGCAGCCTGTGTTGTAGGAGGCGGGGTGATATTTTACTTTAGTGTGAGGCCATGTTGCATTTGCTGTAGATTGCTTCCACTGGCAGATTAATTTATGTCTGTTGCTGCTGTGACACTTTGCAGCAGACGGATGGTGTATGTAAGATTAAATCTGAATAAACTACAGGGTGTGTGGCTATGATGATGAAGGACCATGTCAACATGTTCAACAAAGTAACTTTCTGGCCTTGTTTTAATACTTAAATACAACACTGGAAATTTAAAAGATCAATGACTACAATATATGAGGCTCAGGATACGCTTTTACAAGTCATTGCTTTCATTTGCTCCACTACACCAGAAATGCAGAGTATCTGCATTCTATTGCGAAATGATAAACAACACAGTATTTCCAATAATATTAAATTATTGATGAACAAACCTGTCCAAGATTCTCTCTGGTGCACCCTTCATCACCAGCAGATGACCAGAGGGATTGTCCTCCACTTCATGGATGGAGAGCTTAAAGACACATAAAAAAGAAACATGCATTGATTTACTAATGTTCAATTTTCTTCTTTCAAAGAGAGTGAGATTTTCAGCAAAGCGATACTAGGAAAGGACTCTGTAACATCATTTGAGGGAGCTGCTGTGGCAATCTTCCAACTGATTTAAATGAAAGTCACATCAAAGCTGACTTGACAGAACAAACATTGAAACTCATATGCATTCCTTTCATTCATGCTGTTTTTTCAATCACACTCTCACATGAATTGTTGGCATGATATATTTTTCTATTGCCCTTTCTCTAACAAGACTCATCACACAGTCCCCCAGATAGTTTGTATCCAAGTCAAAGCCTGTTTAATCTCAGAAAACCAGAAATGGCCTTTTTCCTCCTTTTTGACACAGACATTTTTATTTGTAGTCAGACAACAGGTGTAATAAAAGCATGCAGAGAGTATTTTCTGAGCAACAAGATAACTGCTGTTCTCCAACTCAGATCTCCTAGTGCACTGGGTATAAGAACATTGACAGGGAGATACAGTACCTACAAGCAGTAATAGCTGATCTGGTGTTACACAAGATATAAAAAAAAATATTGGGATTACTTTATATGATGTATTATTAAGTATATGTTACCCTTTTGGATCGTAATATGCCATGTAGTTAGATATTAGGTCAAATCTGTTCTAATCTTTGTGAAAATGAAAGCTAACCAGCAAAAATACCACTCTATGATAAAAGAAAATCTAGTGATTGCTGTTTTAAATGAGGCCAGATGAAAATATATCTTTAAGATGAAGCAAGTACTGGACAAATATTTCATTTCCTCTCATTTAATGAGTTATATGCCTCGAAACGTGAAATGTAAAATCAGAACTTTGCTGCCAAAAAGAAGCTATTTGGTTAATTAATACTAAGGTAGTTTTTGTGTTCTAGTGCAAAAAAGGCCAAAGCTACTGAAAGGAACCAGAGCTTCCTTAACATTACAAAGTTGGGAGCATGTGCCATATCATCATTTTAGTCTATCTTCTTAAGGGAAGCCTTAATACTGATATAAGAAAATGAACTTAGATCAATTAGGAGTAGGTCCGACCCAAACCTCTAAGGGAGGTAGCAAAATTTGTTTTTGGGCCCTCTGCTTCAGCCATGATTTTATATATATTGATGCAATTAACAGTGGGAAGATCAGATCATTCACATAGATGCTTTAAACTCACTACAGCTCTGCCAGTGCTGTCTGCAGTCGCCTATTGGTACTAAATAGGTTACTAAAACTAAAATTGAGTCTTGGCCTGGTGCCCTTTGCTGCATGTCTTCTCCCTCTTTAAACCCATTTCCTGTCTGCATACTTTCAAAAATTGTAAAAATAAAGCCCATTATAGCATAAGAAATAATCTTTAAAATTCTAAAATAACTAAGTACGCAGTTTATTTATAGTAACCAGAGGTGTCAAAAGTATTGATTTTTCTAAAGTATTGGAGGAAAAAAAGTTACTGCACCAGCCTATTAAAGGAAGATTTCTCTAAAATTGTGGGTGATAACTTCCTTATACTTAATCTATTTTGTTTTATAACGAATGGCAACAGTGGGAAATTTTACTTTGCATCATCTTGAAAAACGATTTTTTGGTGCAGGACCGAGTGAAACCACAAAAATAATTCGCTTCTGGATGAAACTAATTATTTTGATAGTTTTTATTACTTTAGATGTCAACAGGCCATAACCAAAATGGGCTTAAATGAAACAAAACTAACAAGTTTATATTTAAAATGGAAGCAGTAGAAATTAGAGATAATTGCAAGAAAATGTAAGCAATAGAAACTACAAGTTGTCTTAAAATAATTACTCCAGACCAAAATTTCTACTTATGGGTATTGTGGAGGATTTTAACAAATTTTTGAAAAGACCCCCCCCTCTCCACTTAAAAAAAATGCACATGCACAACCCTGTACCCGCTTCCGAGACGGAACACATATTAAACGCGTGCAATGCACAAGCCCATTTCTACTCGTGCAGGCTCTGTTTAAAAGTTGCTGTTGTCATAGCTCATACAAGCTTATTGTGCCCTAAATCCCTCAATTACTCTATATATATATATATATATATATATATATATATATATATATATATATATATATAGTGGTATATATATATATATATTTATGGTGAACTCCTCCATCGCTAGGTGCCTCNTCATACAAGCTTATTGTGCCCTAAATCCCTCAATATATATATATATATATATATATATATATATATATATATATATATATATATATATATATAGTGGGGACTATATAGTGGAATTTATGGTGAACTCCTCCATCGCTAGGTGCCTCCGCCATCTTTGTTATTAGTGTCCACTGTCGGGTAGTGACAATCTATGAAGACAGCGAGCCGCTGTGACAGCAAATCTGCCTCTTCTCCATCTTTCTTTTCTTCTCATACACTTCGTACACACTTTTTCTCTTACGACCGTCAGTCATGTTCAAAGAACCACGGTGAGAAAGGTGAGCTACAATGACTATCTGAAACCATACCTCACCAGAGATATACGGCTGAAAGTGCTCATACGCAGAAAGATATAGTCAATGGGACAAGCACGCTGAACGGCCTTACGTAAACAGAATGATTGACAATTAAGAGGACCACTTATTTAGATGATCCACCTGGAAATAAAAGATCGTCCTCTATATCTTTAAGTGAGGTTACACAGTATTTTTTTCAGTTTGGTGCTTGACATCTCTGAGTGTAAAGTGTCATACTGTTTATACTTTTTTGTTACAACTTCAAAAATAATGCGCAAAAAATAATTTGCAGTGCAAGAACAACAACAACAACCAAACTAAAAAGCTTTTATAAGAGATAAATATGAATGAAACTGCACAAAACAGACATAATTAAATCAAATAAACGGTAAAATATAAAGCCTGCTCTTAAATAATGGAAATAAAAAGTTACCTGCAGATAAAAAAAATTAGATAGAATTTAAAGTCTAATAATTAACACTAAAACTATGTAGATGTATGCAAGTATGTGCTAAAGCTCCTTATAAAGCTCCTTATAAATCTTAACCCAAACAACCTTTTTATTGCAGTTTTTCCTTATAGCCACTCACTCCTTGAAACCTGTGCTTCCCAGCTTTACTGTTTGCAAAGTCGTTGATGACATCACTGTCAATGATCCGACAGACGATGATGTTGTTGATTCACAGTAAGTCCAATCGATCATCCTTCATGAAAGATCCCAGGTAGTTCTGTATTAATTTGAGCTTGTAAAAGCCCTGCTCTGCAGTTTCAGCATCAGAGGGAGAGAGCAGACCACAGAGCTACCCAGAGATTTGGGGGGAACTCTGATCTCATTTTGAGAGAGGCAAGAGACTAAATGAGGTCATTTGAGCTTTAGGATGTCTGGAAGCTTTTCAATCTCTGAAGCTGGTGCACTCTCATCGCCATCTAACTGTTTTCCAAAGATAAGATTGCCTCTTAGAAGTTTACATTGGTCCTTTTTCTTCTGTCTGTCATTCTGGCTCGAGAAATAATTATGCATGGAAAAAAGAACACCTATTAATTGTTCTGCAGACCAGTTTCTGCCCCAGGACCCGAAACAGTCGCTTAGTTCGTTTTTGCCCTAAAATCTGACCAGGAGGGACATTAGTGAGGCTGTCTTCCACGTATAAGGATTGCTGTGGGCTCCTGACAGGGCAAATAAGCAATAATAGAAATTTGAATTATTTTAGTCGTAAAACAACCCTGATAAAATGTCAGTAAAAACAACCAACTGAGAAAATTCTGTCCGCAGGATTTCAGTAAATCTCTGCAGTTGCCATGCTCTTCTATTTTTGGACAGCTTTTCTGTGTGTATCTTACCGTGTGTGTTTGCACACAAGCTTTATTCTTTACCTGCAGCACATTTTATCTAATGTGTTAAATTTTTGAACATGACATCTTCAGGCTACTTTCCTTTAATAGGAATATAAACGTATGTTTAACTTCCCTGGAACTAATAAAAACTATAGAAGAAATTTCTATATAAGAAGAATCCATTTTTTCTTCTGTGTAAACAAAAAAGAACAAAAATATAAAAAATAGTATTAAAAAGTTATAATGTGTATATTAGTGTAAAGAAAAGTGTTAACAAAAGCAAGGCTTGTTATTTATATAACTCAATTCAATAGCAAGACAAAGTAATGTATGCAACAGTATAATAAAGAGGTAAAGGAACATTGCCAGATAATTTAAAAAAGAATCACAAAATTATTAATAAATTAGAAAAGCCCTCAGAGAGCGCAGTGCCAAGAAGCACATTCTGCCCCATTTTATGACTTACACCTGTACTGTAGCTAAAACTCACACATGATCTGGATCATTATCAAATTTTAATGAATTATTCCTTGGCATAAGGCTCACCTCTGAAAAAAAATTCTTTAGAATCCTTTTATAAGTTCATATATGTAAGTCGCAGCCTGTGCCTGCAGCCTTTGGTGTCTGTTCTGCTCTCTCCTTCCACACTCTGCTGTCTGCTTTGATCAGAAGTTCAAGACTTTGAGTGAGGCATGGCTCCCTTTTCCTGTGTTTTTTTTTTCGTTCTTTATCTTCATTATAATACCTCTGGATTTTTTTATTCAGATGCTGAAGTTGTCAGTAGTCACTGCTGTCACCCTCTGGTTAAGCGGGAAACTGCTTGTTCCGCAAAATAATGTTAAAGAATCCTTTAATAAAATTCCTGCATCCGGATCATGATCCGGATGACCACAGCTTTAAAGGATTGTTACTTAGAGTGAGGTGCACCTTTTAGTAAAAAAAAAAAAAAAAATCATTAAAATCCATTCATTGTTTTTCATTTTATTATTTTGACTGAGAGACAAACACAAACTTAAAACACTAAAAATATAATCTCCTTGGAAGTAAAATTTTAAAAAAGTTGGACCATAAACTTAAACAGTTAAGAAAGTTTAGATAGTATACAGTATTTACCATAAAGGTGGCTCTAAATAAAGACATTTTTCTTTTCGATTTAGAGCAATTGAGGGTTTCAGAACTTTGTTCCAGCTTAGTGGAGCATAAGAGCTAAAAGCTGCATCTCCATGATTGGCTCTGGTTCTTCATATCCAATGTAAATTGCAACATAAACACTTGAGAGGTCTGGATGGTTGAACCACTGACAACAAGTCTGCAATGTGTTTTGTTGCTAAGCCATTTAGTGATCGACAGAATAACAGAACTATTTTAGGTTCTATTCTCTGAGATATGAGGAGCCAGAATAAGCATGTTAGCTGTGGTCAACTTTATTAGTTGTAGTGAGGATGTGGGCAGCAGGATTCTGGATCAGCTGTAGCTTTTTGATAGATTTTTTGTTAGGGAGAATTGTGAAGACATTGTTGCCGTTGTTAATTCTACCAAAGTTTAACACATTTATTTGTAAGATTATGATTCTTGCTGCATTAGCTGAATCTGTGTGCCTTTGGTCCAAAACTATTTCTTTTTCTTCTTCAGTTTTGTTTCAATTCAGCTAATGATATTTCAATTCTCAGTCTAAAAATGTGGTTTTGGCTAGCTTAATGGCCTAAAATTCAAACATATTCTTTCATGGACAAAATGATAAATGATTGTAACCTTGGGCAAATCGACCTGAGATTCAATTTGAATAAAATCCATCCTAAAAACAGCAGGACTGGAACAAAGTTACAAACTTCAATAGGAGTAGTTCCAGAATAAATCCTTGGACGGACATAAATGTTTACCTGGTACTTGTTGGTGGAATTGAAGGGGATCTCAGCCACTTTGGGGTTTCTGTCTCTCAAGTCACGAACACTCCCAGAACACAGCTCGATGCATTTCAACAGGGCCGACTCTGACGCGTCCCCCGCTGTGTCCCTCTGGGGTAACATACACAGGATCACATTAGTGCAGTCACTCATATCCGCATACTACAAAATGACTTATGGTTTGTGTTTATGGCAAAGCACTGAAGGAAAACTTTTACAGTGTTTTATTTAATGATTTAAATGAGACACCTTTGAAAATTTAGCTCATTTCCATTTTGCTTCTCATTTATGACTCAGGCAGGAAGCCACATGTACAGCAGCGCTCATAACTTGCCCACAGGCTTGTTTTTAAAGATAGGCTATAGCTGAATGTTTGAAATAGAAATACAGAACCAAGTTGTATTCATCATTATTCAGTAAGAAAATAATAAATTGACTTAAAAAGCTTGTGTCTCACAGAAAAGCACACTAGAGGATATCTGGAGCATTTCTAATACTCCGTTTTTAATAATTAGATATGGGCTTGGATTTAATAGCTTTAGATGATGGATAAATGTTGCTTGAGTAATGAATCGGATCATTATTACAAACAGCTAAGTTATTAAGAGTCGTGACCTGAAGGAATCAGAACCTCATCAGTTGTTTTTTAGACTCAGCGGTCCAAATGCAATGTCTTCAAAAGGGTACTATTTTACCTGTGTCACACTAAAGCCTGAAGTATCTTTGAATTTATGGATAATTTTATGCTGAGCCAACAGCCAAACTGCTAACTACAGAAAAAAATGGTCAGGACTCAGAACAGGGGACCCAGTATTTAAGGCAGACAGACAGTCAGATAATATAAAAGTGTTTCTAAAAAAAAAGGCGGATCAGCAAGGACGTCTAATCAGGAACCTTTGTTTTATAGTTTAGTCCATGCCCAGAGCACGAGGTTCATTCCAGCCGGTTGGATGTCAAACAACACACGGTGGGTACCGCCCAGATGCTGTAGTCCCAGAGGACAGAAAACAGCAGGAGATCAGACCTGAAGGAAGGCAGGATAATCCAGAGTGCGAAGCCAAAGCCAGTGCTCAGGATTCAGAACCAGGAGATCAAAAGTCCAAAGAAGTTCCAAAGGGAAAACCTCGTCAGTTTCAGGTAACAGCTCCAAGTTCAGCAAACAGGCAGAATCCAGCAGGAGTCCAGACGGGAACAGGCAGGCTCAGTGGTTGAGAGTTAGAACAAGTCCGGATAAGGTAATCAGAAACACTAAGGTAATAATGGAACACTCTCACCACTGGCTCAAGAACAATTTGGCACTGATGAGTGGTTAGAGGGCTGATTAAATAGAAGCTGGAGCAGGTGGATAAGAAGAACGGAGTTGAGAAACTGTGCAGAGCTAGGCAGGTGAATGAAATGAGTAATCCAGCTGAATTCAGTGCCAAGATCATGACAGGACATCAACGGTGCAATGAGTTTAATAGTCATTTTTATTTACATTCTCTCTGATACCCTTATAGAAGATCCAGAGTAATAGTTCACCTTCAGAAATCAACTAATCTGTGAAAAGAATCTAAAGTTATTTTCCGAATAAATCCACCCCTTTTGTGAAATCCTCAGTTTTGTTTTGTTTTTGCTTTTTAGGTGCATTTGGAAACACACATTTTCCAAAAATATATACATATATATCATATAGCACAACTGCAGACCCAAGACATTCCAATTGGCAGGCTGGTTAAGCAGATGAGACTGTGGTGGGGGTCCACCTTGGAGCAAAACAGCAAAACTAAATGTTAGACCGATCCAATGAGAATCTGTGGCAGGAATCAAACTATATCTGGATTCAAGCTAAAGAATACAGCCTGTAGATAAGCCATGCTTTTCCAGATCTAGCTACCAAAGAAAGATTTGCAGTTGGGGTTGCAATTACCTAAGGGGTGTAGATATGGATGATTGACAGACTTTGCAGACTTTCCCTAATAAATGCTACGGATTTCAGCTGTTATGAATACCTCATTATAAAAGGATGTGGTATTTCCAAGGAAAGAGGTTAAGATCAGTCTTTAATTAATTGATAAAATTGTAACTGACAAATAACAGATACTTCTGTGGATGACAACTGACCTACATTTTTAGAAAATTGTTGTAAATGTCTGTTTTTATGCTAAAACGGAGTCATGTAAAACACAAATGTCAAGAAATCTCTTTTTAAAACTCTAAATGACTCCACTTTGCTTTTGTTTTTGGGCGGTTTCAAAGTTTGCATTTTTATGTGCAATATTTATATATTAGCAATATTTATCGTTTTATAAAAATATAAAATATTCAATAGATAAAAATTATTAATAAACATAATTTCCCCTAACAAATAATCCGGGATGATAACAGCAGTCCTTGAAAATAAGTGCTAAACTGATGACCTGACGCCCATAAATACAACAGGGACTTCGACTGGGACAAGAAATTTCTTTGTTTCTATTTATTCATTCATGAACAGCCGTGAAACAAGGACAAGCGCTCCGCGAGATTTGTCCTTGTTTGTGCCTTTTCATGAATGAATAAATAGATCAAGGGAAATTCCATTTATCTGTCTTCACACGAGCAGATGGGGACTTGTTTTAGTAATGGCGGCGGTACCTCTACTGCTGAGTTTGACTGCTGTCATGAGACACATCTGTTAGTTTTTTTTGCCTGGAGGAAGCCGGGCACCACGAGGGACAGACAGACTTCAACAGAGACGTTTGTCCTCTCACAGAAGAAGTTGTAATCCAATAACTGCAAGCCACATTGAGAATTCCTTCGGGTCAATGAAGCACAGGCTGTAGGAAAGCGGCTGGTAGAACATTGGGATAATATTGACTTACCCACCCAGCGGTGCATGTTTTTGTGTGTCCGTACGGGTGAGATCTTTTCTCTGAGTGTATTGGAAGGTTCTCTGTGTGTGTTTATAACTGAGAAAAGGTTAAGGGTGTAGGCCAGGTGTGTGTAGAACAGACTTTATAGACTTTAATGTGAATTATAGCATCTTCTGCATCCCAGATGTCTAAGAATTTGCTTAATTTGAGATACATTAAATAATTTTTCAGGTCAATATTGTCATGGTTTTGGTTTTGTTCTTGTTTTATTTTGAGTTTTAATTGGTGTTATTTTGATTCTTGTGTTCTAGGTATTTTTGATTGTATTTGAGTTCTTGGATATTTCCTGTTTGCCCTCTTGTGTCAGTCTCCTTTTCCTTAGCTCCCTTCTTGCCTCTGTTCACACCTGCTCCCAATCTGCTAATTAGTCTGGTCTTTGATTGTCTCTCCCATTTATTCTCCGACTGTTCAGTCACTCTTGGCTGGTTTGTCATCATTTCTTTGCCCCCTCTTGTTGTGAGTATTCTTGGTTTTGTGCATTTTTCTGATTTTTTTTTTATTTATATTTTTGGATTTTTGCTTCTGTTGAACTTTTGGTTAATTAAACTTAAAGAAAACTCCCTCAGCTTCAGTCTACATTTCGGTCCTGTCAAACCTTCAACCTCACTGTGACAAATATAAAGCATGTATCAATGTAGCAAGTGGTATAAAGTTATTGTTAGGCAACCAAACAGATACCTGACACCTGATCAGACAAGTGACTCCATGACTTCACAGTCTGTTGTTCCAAAGGGGTTTGCAATAAGATTCCAAAATATGTGAGGCAGATTGAAGCTATGTCCAAATTCACTACGATATAGAGCACCTTATCCTGGTTACGGCATTTTATATGAGTGACCCATCGTCTAGTACGTGAAAAAGTAGTGGACACAAAATTTCCCACAATGCACATTAAAAAGTAGTGTACATTGATAGTCACTCAACGAGCAGATATATTCCAGAATACTTTTCAAGAGCTCTCCTTACAAAGGATCATGGGATTTGCTTTGGGGCTGAGAGAGAACAAAGATGGCGCAGACACCATGCGGGGAGCTGTAGTCACGTGACTAA
Source organism: Cyprinodon variegatus (assembly GCF_000732505.1). Classification (NCBI taxonomy): domain Eukaryota; kingdom Metazoa; phylum Chordata; class Actinopteri; order Cyprinodontiformes; family Cyprinodontidae; genus Cyprinodon; species Cyprinodon variegatus. Next base: position 825,788 of record NW_015150470.1, read on the forward strand.
GGGGAGCGAAGGGTAGATGATCATCTCAATGTCAACTTTATTTCTATAGCACATTTAAAAACAGCTACATCTGCCCAAAGTGCTGTACAACAAACAGTATAAAGTGCAATAAATTAGTAATAAGATATTTACAAGTTACACAGACATAAAACAATAAAATAAGATAAGAATCATCTGTCCAAATGGTCAGTTAACTGAGTTCACTATTAAGTGCACTATGTAGTCCCCACTCTATGTAGTGATTGAGGGATTTTAGGGGTTAGGGTGGATGTTCAGACACAGCCCCAGAATGCAGTGTTGTCAGTTGCTTTCAGGTGTGCCAAGCTGCAAAGTTACAGGTCTAGCACCGCTAGTGGCTAAAAGGTAAACCGTGTTGCTTCAATTAAGTAGAAGAAATTCTACCTTTAAATTACAGTAGCCATATTATTTGTTGAAGGAAATTTCAGGTAAAGCACTGCATTCTTACATCCCTTGTAAATTTCAACATTATCAAAGTGTTTTCACAAAAAAATCTGTCTATTTTTCACAGCTAACTGGAAGGTAGGAACTTCTTATCAGTAATCCATGACGTGTTGAATTCTAGATATAAAGAATAAGTATAGTATATGTCAAATTAATCTTTTTTTTTTATCCGTTTTCTAAAATATGCAAAAGATCAAACACATTCAAGGGAAGCCGATTTTTTTAAATCTTCATAAGTCAGGACATGGCTACAAAGAAACGACTACTTACCTAAACTCAACCATATCAATAAAATAACAGTTAAAACAAATGTGGGTTGTCATGATCCACTCTGTGGAAGCTATGATCCACTAAGTTTTAGATGAATCCCTTCTTCAACACACCTGAATCAAATGAATGCCTCATTACCAGCCCTCTGTGGAGCTGAATAACACGCTGATGAGGGAATTCAATTCCATTCAATTCATGTGTTTTGAGGAAGGCCTGCATTTAAAAGCTGTAGGATGGTAGCTCCCTTGAATAAACAAGGAGAAAGTTAATGTTGCTACAACACACAGAGAGAGCGGGTTTTTTAGTGAGGTAAAAAACAGCTGACACTGAGTCTAAAAGAACTGCAGCATAGATTAACATCAGGGGGGTTATCAAAGCTCCATTAGAACCACAAGACACCATCCAGTAGTTTGGGAAGGTTTTCAAGTGAAAAACCTTTTGTCTCCAACCATCCACAAACTAAATGTGTGGAGTTTGTTAACTGGAACCGTGTGGTTATGACTGAGCTTTTTTGCAACAAACACTCCGCATGAGTCTGGCATGAAAAAAAGGGATGGATGTGTGACAAAGTACCTCCTGCCAACTGTTATGTATGGCTGTGGATCAGACTGCTATCAAGCCTTTGCAGTCTTTAATAAAGAGCATAAAATACTAGGAGATTGTTAGTAAAAGTTGGTGAGTTCTTTCTGAAAAAAAGAAAAATGACTAATTATTTGATCTTTTAACAGAATAACAATCCATAACATATTTCTGCACCTATTAAAGAAGTGTGCTAAAACTGATGTCATATTTATCAAGATTATTCAGTGTGAGTGTATTTATAGGAATGCCAACAAGTGTGAATTTGAGCTGAAAATTAGACTAAGTCAACAGAAGAGAACTGTGAATCTTTTGATTGCTGTATTGAAATACAATGCAAGTATGCTTATTTACAGAACACTGTTCATTTCCTTTAGCAAAACTGAAAGATTGGATGAACATCAGAGGAAAAAAGTAAAAATAACTAAACAGACAGATACTGCACATCTTTTATTTGTTTTAAATAAGGTACAATACTAATTTTTCAGTTGTTTCCTGTTTTATAAAAACACAAGTTGGTGTTTATCAACCATGCTTAAATGGAGCTACTGTACATATATCTTGTTTGCCATGACATTTATAAAAACTAAACAGAACCTGGCTATGTTTACACATAGCACAGTTATTGACATATACAACCTGTTAACTAATTTCAAAATCTGTTAATACACTTGTACAGATCATTTGTCACATAGGACATGGCAGTACTAGTCCTGTTATGGTTCTCCTCTTTGGGGACTCATATTTTCTTTTTCAATTTTCAGTTATTCTCTTTTGTTGATTTTTGACTTATTTTCCATTATATTCTAGCAATCTTTAGTTACTCTCTGTTTCCCCCTTGCGCTTGTTTTCTTTCCCCTTGGCTTCCTTCTAGTTAGTTCCACTCACACTTGCTCCATATTCAGCTCATTAGTCCATCCTTTGTTCTGTTCCCCTTGTATACTCCACCTCTGTAGTCACTCAATGCTGGGTCCTTGTTGTTGTTTAGTTGCTTCCTCATCTTTGGCTTCCCACATGAGTTTTCCCTGACGTTTTCTGGTCTTTTGGTTCTTGTATTTTGTTTTTTGTCTCAGTTCTGTGATGAAATCTACAAGATTCCCCTCAGCCTCCAGATCTCTGCATACTGTATGGGTCCTCAAAATCCTCCACCCAAAAGTGACAAGTCCCTTATTGAACAGTGATTGGACAAACCTTGTTTTATCCAAAAAAGGTCCAAAGGACTTGTCAGACTAACATGTTTTTAAACAATCAGAAATAAATCCAGAAATATATAAATATATCAAAGTAAGATCACATATTTATTAAATTGAGCATTGAAAGTGTGATTGTGACCTAGATCTGAGGCTCACAGGTTAAAGTGAACCAAAATGTGAAAAATTGGCTCTGGCACTGAGTCCAAAAAAATAATGCTCAATGTTTGACATTTGTCTGATGTTTTTTTTTTTTTTTTGCACCTCCAGCAGATCTTCTATGAAATACAAAAATAAAGCCTATGTATATTTAAAAAGTTTTGTGTTTAGAAATAAAAACAAGTTTTGGAGTGTTTTGCTTTATTGTCACACCCAGATTTATTAGCAAACACATTAAATTATCAGGAAAAGATAACCTAAATAACTACAACTGGCAGTTTTCAAATTATAGTTTTCATTTTGTCTGAACAAAATAATGAAATAAAATCTTCACATAGAACATTCAGAAGTAGATGTTAAAGAAAGAGAGACATTTTCCAGAATCACTCATCCAGACAGTCCCGAAACAACCTAAGAAAAAGTCTGAGGCTGCTTTTTCACAAAGCATTTGGAATCCTTTTAAGTTTCCATGGCTCCAATTTTTAGAGCAGATGACATCAGTGTGAACCCAATCCAGAACTCTCTTAGGGGCGATGGTGGCCTAATGGTTAGAGCATTACGCTTTGGTGACAGAGGTTCTGATTTCAAGCCCCACTACCACAGACTGCCACTCTGACTCCCTAAGGAAGGCCCTTAACCTCACACTGCTCCCAGGGTGCTGCACAATGGCACCCCACTGCTCTCCAAGGGGATGGGTCAGATGCAGAGGTGGATTTCTCCAGTGTGAGATTAATAAAGTTTAATTATTTTTAGAAACTGACCCTAGAACTCCAGGAATAGTTGTAACTGTAGGACTTAGTACAGTTTATCCAGACCCTACAGTGTGAATTCCTGCTAGGTCAGGGTAAAAACAGCATGAATAGATGATGTGACATAAGAGCCTATCATTTATTTAGGAGAAAAACAAGACTGAAAAACAAATTCAGAGCTCTAATCCGAAAAAAAGTTGTCTCCTTCGGCTACGTGGAATGGTAAAGAGCAGGCGCAAAACTGCATTTTTGAAGTGCAAAATAGCAAAGAAACCCTATGAAATTGACCTAAATTTTGATTAATATCCCAGTCTATGAAAGCAGTTAAGCCATATCTATACCCTGTCTAAAAATATCTGCATGAAAGCAAAGAGGACTAAGAGAAGGTATGGACTTTATTAGCTTTGAAATCCTTTGGACCGGACCGGGAATGTGAGTGTGCCCTGAAGCATCAGAAGCCTCACTGGCTCCGATGCTTCTGAGTTAAGAGGTTAGATTTAAGAGTTTTAACAGAAAAAGGGATTTGGAAAAATGACTCCATGAATCAAAGTAAACCCCACAGGTGACTTAAAAGAATATAAAGGTCTACCTCATTTGTCACCAAAAACATCTACAGCAGATGATCCCCCAGCTTTGGGAAAACATTCTGGTAACTGAACTGATTATTTAGCCTCCAGTTCTATTACATATTGCAAAATAAAAAAATAAATAAAAACACTATTTTAGAAAAAGAAGATAATACCTACAGACAAAAAATGTGATACAAGTTTAATAGTCTCTCTTCCTTACTGCTGCGAGCCTTACAGAAAATCCTGAAAAGCTATTTTGTCCACTAGTTTGTGCCTTTAGGTAAGCATAGTCGGATTACAGAGCATGGCGATGATCTAGTGTGTTAACATCTGAACGACAAAAAAGAGGAAAGTTTTATTTATTTACAACCCAGTCTAGTTCCAAAATTAAAATCTTTACGCTTTAAAAATTTCAAAGCCCTCCATAATGGCAGAATTCAAATATTTATATGGGGGGAAAAAACTGTGTCATTTTCCTCCAAGTGATGTAACAGACTCATTGCCAGTTATTACTAAAAACTTGATGACAGTCCTTGCTGCAAGGGATATCAAGTTTATGGGGGAAGTGGCGTTATTTGATGTTGCCAAGGTGACTGGTTGGAGTTTTTCCTTTAATAAATTGTAGGTAATTTGAAAAGCTAAAATAATATTTGTAAAGGGAATAGTTATTGAAAGCTTGGAGGCCATGATTCGTTTATATTGTATGACAAGTTGTGTATCAAATCAGTGTCTTTTGCAGTGTGGTGAAGATCTAATACCTGTGTAGCTCTATCTAAAACAAACCCTGGACAAGTAGTGGCACATTATGGGCAGAGATGAGACTTCATGGTAACATTATGTGGAAGTAAAAACTTGGTTGAATTAATCTTCACATCTGGAACCTATAGCTATCCATCTGAGCGCCATGAATCCATAATCAGAAAACAGAAAGAACACGATAACAAGGAGAATCTCACAACAAAGGGAAAGATGACAGAAACCCATGGCAAGATATTTACTGTATAGAAGTAATGATGAAATTTTTTTAAGTAACTACTTAATAAAAATTAATTATATGCAGTAAATTAGAATGTATGTCCAAGTCTAAGTTTATGAATAAATGAATTATTTCAGGTAATCTAGATTGAAATCATAATGTTACACATGCAAACAATATGTATAATTAATGGCATGTCATGTTATATTCACCTTCTTGACCTTGTTTCATTTTAAAAATGCTGTAAATGCTAAAATTGGTATTGTTGTGACATTACCCTCCTCTACTGATGATATAATTTCCAAATTGGAGGAGAAGGAAGAAAATTAATTTAGCATGAATGGTCTTTGGCTCCACTCTAGATAATGATCAAAATATGAAGTTTAATCATTTAAAAAGAATCTGCACACATCTTCAAGTTCAAGCTGCATATTTATCCACCACTTCTTTCACTTTTATGGATCAAATTTTTATTTTAACAAGGCTCTTCTTGAGCGACAGCTCACCTGATGTTCCCCTTATGTTGTTAACTTCACCCTACTGGCAAAGCAGTAGGAAAAATCATGTCTCATGAATTATGTGCATGCATTAGTTGATCCATATCTAAAAGAAATAGCTCATGATGGCCTTGCATTAAACAAAATGGGTTGCACGCCACTGCTGTAGAGAGTTGAGATAATTCATGAGCCTGCAGTTTGATGTGGAGCATTTGGAAAACTTCTGTTGTAGCATGTGTGTGTATGCGTGTGTGTCTGTGAGGGTGTAGGTGAAGGCGATGAATGTTCATACCATCATGATGGGGAGCTCCTCCTGTCCGAGTTTGAACACGGCTCTGTTGCACAGACCAGCCACGCGAGACAGAGAGGCCCAAGTACCAGAGGTCTTGTCAAAACCAAAACCTGGGAGCAGTGGTGAGGGAGCTGTGTTAGGCTTTCTTTAAACATGGCTCATCCAGTATTTATTCAACAGAATCATCTCTAGGTTCACAGAGTAGCACTAGATATTGCAGCTAAATAACATAAGTCGGGGTCACTTCAGTTAAGAAAATTGTTTTTCCCTGACGGAAAAGAGTTTTCAGTCCCCCAGTCTGGAAAATTAGATCCATTTTTTACCTGGAATGCCTCCAAAATAAGAGCTGATAGGGAATTTGTTGTATGAAAATTTGAGCGCTATCCACCCAATTGAATTAAAAAATGACCTGCAGTCTGCTGCATTCATTTTTCATATTTGCCTGCTTGTGAGAGTACTCACTGTCACTGTTACTGTGTAGACAGACAGAAAGTGGATACAGTAGCTGGAGTTTTTGAGAGTGACAACTGTGAAGAAGAAGAGGCCTTATAAAAACATGCAGTAGTTCCAAAAAAAAAAAAAAAAATCCAACTTTGGTTGATCTCCTCTTAGAACCGCTGGCTCCTTAATATAGGATGGCAGGGTAGTCAGGGCTAATTATTATGCATGGAACAAACGCTCCTTTTCAGCCCAACCTTTTGGTTGTTGCTTGAGGGTTGTTGAAGAAAAAATTGGCCTGATATATGCTTCAGGGCCAGGAGGCCGACATCTGATTGGCTCTGTGGCAACAGAGATGCAGGGGAAGAACTGTGGATAGGGCCACCCACGGCACACGTCTTCTAAATTAATGCAAGCAGCAGTGTAAACGGCCATGTTTTCTGGCAGTGGGAATGTTGGACAAATGAATTTGAGCAGGTGGACCTAACCCCCCACCCCCACCCCCATTCTGCATTCTCTCACCCTCTCTAGAAATGCAGCTTGCTTAATTCACAGAAGAGGAAAAAAAAAAAAAAGAAAAAAATGATGACTCCTTTTTTTTTTTTTTCTCGATGAGTACATTTCTTAAAGGCCTACTAAAGTGAAATTTACAGCTGATATTGGGAACAGTCTACATGGTTTTGAAAAACGAATACATGAATAACACAAAAAAAGCACAAAAAGGCATGAAAATACTGGTACAATATGTCAGTATATGTAATTGGGTTGTCTGACTAGTATAATAACCTACTGTAACTGATGGCCTTTGAGAATGACGAGCTTTGCAAAGGTGACCTTTGCACCACTTTGCACTGAGGTTAAAAGAAACAAAAAGCCTTTCGAACGGCTAATTAGGAGATCTATTGAAAGAATAGGAAGCAGCAAAAATTTATTTTTTGAATGAAAATGTAAGTCATGTAATAAACACCAACAGTACATCAGCTGTCCAAACTCCACTGCTAAAGAAAAAGCATGTTACAGCTTGTCAATAGTTTAAATAAAATAAAAAAAGAGCTACAGTTTGGTCCAGTTTTAATATTTATTGCAGTGGCCAAACTGGAACAACAAAAAAAAAATATATATATATATATATATATTTTGTTTTTATTTATTTTATTTTTTTAAGAATTCAAATGTAGCACAGGGTGAAGGTTTTAACAAGATATTCAGTCTAAAACACAGGCAATGTGTATGTGGCTATTATATGTGGTTTTTATTATATGAAATAAAGCTGATAGAATGGCCTAGTTAATCACTGGAATTGGTCAAAAACAAAAATGTGTGGTAAGAAGGAAAGATCAGAGCTTGGACAGAATTTACTAAATTATTATATTATGTAATTAAAAATGTACTATAAAATATATAAAGAGCTGATTAAAGAGAGCTCACTGTGGTTTAAGCGTGGATAAAACTGCCACAGATTTTAGACAGGATCAGCGTTCACCTCACTGACCGACCACAGCAACTAGCTGTCTGATCAAAAAATGTAATCTTAGTAAGTCAATTTTCTTAAACTGCATTTTTTCTTGAACTGAGCAGGTAAGTGAGACACTTTGACAACTGCATAAGACAATTTACATTTAAAATAAGAATAAAAAACTGGAGTCTCTTATTTCAAGAGCATAATAGGTCTCAGGACCAGAATCTGCTCATGGTCCCTCATACTCCTTACACGACGAGGGGACATTGCTCCTTTCAGGCGCTCTTGAACGATTTTCGCTTTCCTTGCACTTACTTGATTCTGTTGATGTTTTTCAGAGTGAAAACCTTTTTGTTTAAGATAACATTTTAATTCTAGCAGAATAAGGGTTGTTTAATGACCATGTCTTTTTTTACTTTAAATGTGAATGTATTTTTATTTGTATTGTAATTATTTAAGGCACTTTGTGACCTCTATGTCTGTTAAAGGTGCTATATAAATAAACATTACTTACTTACTAATATCTGATTATCTTATTTCAAACCTAAACATACTCATTCAGTTGGTAGATCATCTTAATTATCAAGTCAAGAGTAAATTCACTTATTTTAAGACTTTTTTACACATTAACATCATTTTTGCAGTGGCTGGGTACTTGAATAAGAATATGATGACTGAAGTACCTAACCCAGAAATGTAGGTGATAAACTGCAAAAAGTTATTCATTAGAGTTCCACACTTTCCAGTGAAAATGTTGATTTTAAAGTCTTAGCAAACTTGAAAGAAGTTATCTTGTCTTTCTCTTGAATGAAGCAGCTAATCAGACATCATCGTCTCTAAAGAAGCCATACTAATTCTGCCCACTGAGTTTAAAGGGTTCAAAACTGACAGGATGAATAATTTTAAGATGCACCTGCTGTGTTGAAGGCATGAAATAAATAAACACACAACTGAATAATTAACTGTAAATTTAAAACGGTTAAAATTGAATATCACCATATAAAAGGTATTTTTAATTATTTAATGGCACACTTCATTATTTAATTGCCCATTTCATAATTTAATGGAAAACATAATTATCCATTGATGTAATACATAAATAGATTATACATTTGTATACTTTAATGTGATGTGAATTGGTACATGTATGTATTTCATGGTATGTTCACATCTATTTCACAATATATTTATTTATTTAATTTTTCTTCTTTAAGCATCCATAGTACATAGAAGAGACTGGAAGGACCTTTAAAATCCAATCTGAGAAAGACATGAGATTGTTTCCACATAAAGCAGAGAATTTGAAGTTACTATTTCCAACAGAGACATTTTTATCAATTATTGAAGTACTGTTAAACATTTTTAATACATGTAACCTCCTGTCATTCTATTTTATCTCATAAAACCTAATTTATGGACTAATTTGTTGATTGATGTTCTTTATAAATGTGGAAGACTTATAAAAAAATGGAAATGCTTATTTCTCTGTTGAATCATTTCATCTCTCTAAGCAGATTTGTTTTCATCACTTCCTAATCTACAATTTCACCTCATCTCTGTCTTACCACTTTGGTCCTCAGTAGTGTCTGCCTCGTGGATCTGATTGTCAAACCACATGTGGGCCACGGTCATGCGGTTCTGGGTCAGTGTGCCCGTCTTGTCGGAGCAGATGGTGGAGGTGGAGCCGAGAGTCTCCACGGCCTCCAGGTTCTTCACCAGGCAGTTCTTCTTGGCCATTCGTTTGGCAGTAAGAGTCAGGCACACCTGGGAAGAAGAGGAGGAAGAGGGGATTTGAGGATGGTTGATTGTTAGTCGACGACCGGAGAGAGAGGATACAAACGCAGTGGTGCATTCAAGCGCTTGTGCATGTGAAACCATGCATGGTGCAGGTGCTTGATGGGAGCGAGGTGTGTGTGTGTGTGTGTTTGGTTTATTGGTTAACAGCCAATTCACAGTCACATAGAGAGAAATATACTGTGAAGAAACACTCTCTTTAAGTACCAAGAGATCCTTCAACACAATTAAACTCAAGCAAATGGCAACATTCAACCAAATATAATTGATACACATTAAAATTCACACTTGGTTTGTTTGAAGGAAATGAAGCAAAAGAAAACCAGTCACCTGAATTTAATTTATTTCCTGTCACCAGAAAATGTCCTCTGATGGCATTTCAAACTTCAGTCCCCATCAGTATTACATGACTATCCCATAGTGTCAAAAGACAGCGATGCTACCAAGTGTTTAAAAAGCTTAAATATTTTATTGGAAATTTGTTTTAGTAAGAGTTTCAGGATATATCTTCATTTGCTATAAGAAAAGCCTACGTTTTTGATAAACACAGTTATGACAGCCTAGTACTCTTTTGTTGTGCCTCTCAAGTACACTAATGAACCAAGTTTTAAAAGTTGGACTGTTGAAGTGACATCTTCAAAAGTAAATTTTACTGTAAGAATAGATAAAATTAAAGTGCAAATTGGAAAATGGACAATTAAAAATTAAAAGTTTGAAATAACTTAATCCAATTCCAAGTGTCAAATAAATATACCATTCGAGGACCATTTTGATAATGATTAGATGTATTACTTAATCCCATGTCATTGGTCATGTTATGCCATAAGCATTAATATTAATTTTGTACAGGATCCATGTCCACGCTATTTTATATTACATCAACGAGAAAGAGTTTAATTTATGTTGCACCAATTCCCAAGAGCTGCAGACTCTACAAGACACTTCCACAGGGAAATGATATCCTACCCCCAACCATGCTTGGAGACAAAGCAGCTGCTACATAATTTAATGAGCCAACCTAGCGGAAGAAGTTAGGTTGTCCTTGTCTTAAAGAATTTCTCTGGGGCAATGACCAAATGTTATAAATCAATTATCCTAAAAGTTATGGATTTCTGATTTAGTCAGACCTTTCATAAAAAAGTATTTCACCAAGGTGGCTGCATAGAGGTTGCATGTTCTCCCAGTGCATGCTTGGAAGTTTAATTGACCTCCTTAGTGAATTGTTTTGATGCTTTCCTCTAAATTAGTTAAAAGCTCATTTGACATCATCCCAAGCTCTTTAAATGAAACATTGGTTCTGAAACATTAAATCCATGCTCTACTGTAATATCATCGCATCCCTCTTTTTCCTTATTCTTTGTGTTACATATTAGCTCAGTTTAGTTGGGACACGCTGGTTTAGTCAAGAGTTTATAACTGGAACATGTTTGACTTGAATGATTTTTTGTTATGACACTTTTAGTTAGCTACGAAAGGCTGATTAAAGTAAACGTCGTCTCGAGTCTCCCCACCACCATTTGACCCATTCCAGTTTGCCTACCGACGAAACCGCTCCACTGAGGACGCCATCTCCTCTGCTCTTCAGCTGAGCCTGGCACACCTGGAGAAGGAGAACACCGACGTGCGGATGCTGTTCCTGGACAGCTTTCAACACCATCATCCCACAGCATCTGATAGGAAAACTGGAGCATCTGTGCTTCAGCACACCCCTTTGCAATTGGCTGCTAGACTTCACAGCTAAAACAGACCTCAGTCAGTCATGGTTGGACAGAACACCTCTGATGTCATCAGACTGAGTACAAGCTCCCCTCAGGACTGCTTCCTGAGCCCCCTGTTTTTCACTCTGATGACACAAGACTGCAACCCCAGGTTCACCGCTAATCACATTGGGAAGTTTGCAGACGACACCACGGTGTTTGGCCTCATCAGAAAAGACAACAACCAGGACTACACCAGGAGCTGGTGGAATGGTGCAGAAATAACAGCCTGATTCTGAACGTGGAGAAGACGAAGGGGATCGTCTTCGACTTCAGGATAAATCGGCCTTACTACGCACCAGTGCTCAACAACAGCTCAGCTTAGAGGTGGCCAGCAACACCAAATTCCTGGCGATGCACATCACCGAACCTCACCTGGACTATGAACACCACCCCACTCGTCAAAGGGGCACAAAAGCTCTGTTACTTCCTCCCCCCACCCATCCTCATGACCTTCTACAGAAGCACCATAGAGAGCGTTCTGACCAGCTGTCTCACTGTGTGGTGTGGAGGCTGCAGCTCCTCAGACTGGAAGAAGAGTGGTGAGAATAGCAGAGATGATCATTGGGGCTCCTCTTCCCTTCATAAGACATTTTATCCCAGCGCTGTGTGGCCCAAGTTCTTGACATCATCAGCGACCCCTCATACCCCCACCATGGAATATTCTCCCTGCTGCAGCATTCGATGCAGGACCAGCAGGTTCTGTAACAGCTTTTCCCTGCTGCCATCAGACTCTTACCATTACTGTTAAAAAAAACTCTAAATCAAGTGACAAATCAAGACTGCATCACGCTGATAACATCATACTTGCACTACATGGTGAATCTTCAAAATAGAACTCAATTCAAATGTTTTTTGCTGCACTTTGCATCACATGAACTTTTTTTATATCAATGCCTTTTTGCACCATGTCTTTCCTGTGAGGCATGCACCACTATGCTTTGCACTGCAATTTTGTTTGTTTTTGTAATTACTGCCTATTTTTGAGTACACTGTTAGTAAAACTGCATTATCACCATTTATAAATGTAATCATTGCGTCCATGTAATGAAGCTGGGTATTGCCTGTCATTTTAACTGCCTTTGACCTTTTTCAGTGTTGTTAACTTAGACGGCTGATTCTAATGGCTGCTTAAATTCCCTGTCAGACTGAGCTGTCTCCTTGGAGGAGACCTAAGCAAGCAAAGCTGAAACTCTGTTCATACGAGTTTATGAAGGTTAAACAAAAGTGCTAGCTTCACGAAGCAGGAGAATATCTTTCTCTGTTTATTTTCAGCATTGTTTAAACATTTTGATACGGAAATGTTTAACCTTTAAAATCACAAATAGTCCCAGTAAATATAAAATACACCTACATTATCTGCCTATACAGTTTACTTTAGCTGAGAATGTTTTTCAAACTGAAACTATTTTGAGTTATATAAGAGGATAACTGTATTTTGAATAAAATTTTTCCATCAAATGTATCTGACATATTTGATAATTACAGCCAAACACACCATATATTGTATAATTCCCTCTGACTTAAGGTGACACTAAACACTTATTTCCGCTGTCTGAAGAGACTAGGGAGCTTTTTCCAGCTCGCTACCAGGCCTCTAATCTTTATAAACACAACAGCATGAAAATATTTATGCATATAAATAAATGTGTGTATTTATATGCATAGAAATATGTTAACATGTAGGCAAGGGACAAAGTAAGTGCGAAATACTTCTACTTTCCCTTTACGGATTGAAACATATCAGCCTATATTGAAGCAATATTGCTTTTTTAGGTTGAACGCAAGTGTTGCCGTCATGTGGGGCAAGGGATTCAGAAAACATTGGACAGATCAGGATCTGCAAATCGAAAACATTTTTCCTTCCATTAACTGTTTCTGTATTGTTTATCACATTCAAACAATTACTATTACTCAGAAAAGGAAGTTATTTTTCAGACAGCCATTATGTCTTTTTTTAGACATCAACTGACTGCGCTGACAGAGAGAGAGAGAGAGAGAGAGAGAGAATGAGTCACCAGGCTACATTCAGTGTGGTTTGAATTGCTTTGCTCCGAATAGCAAAGTAATCTGACAAACAGCTTTAAATGCTAATCATACTGTGTGTAACCAAAAACTATTCGCTTGAGTTGACAAAAATAAATCAAACCTCACATTCTATCCAGCATAAAGTTCAACTTTCATGACTTATTTCTTCTTTCTTGCTTCAGGTCTCTTGGGAGCTTTTCATAAATATCTAAATACCTAAAGTAAATAACAATTACAATAAGGCTTTTGCAAAGCAGCAATAATTTGTCCCAAAATACATATTCTATAATTATAAATATAGGTAAATTTAATATAAACATTATATAGTTAAAGATGATATAGTTAAAAATATATAACACTGATATCCAGGGAACAGTTTAAATACACTCATTGGTATAAATGTCATGTCAATTTAAGAGCTTTGATAATTTATTTGTACTTTTTCTTTTCTAGGGGGGATAATTACACAGAACCAGACCAAAGATTTTTTTTTAGTACTGCATGAACTGAGTTCATAAGTCAGAATTTGTTGTGAAAAAAGCTGACATTCTACTACACAACTATATATATGTTGATATATCCTTTTGAATATG
>NW_015150470.1:840231-847623 GCF_000732505.1 Cyprinodon variegatus
AAGAGGAAGGGGTCAAACTTGGTGGTGGCAGCATTATGCTCTGGGGCTGTGTCACTGCCAGCATCAGCAGCTGGATGGTTAAAACTTTTAAACAACTAGGAATTCAAACAGGAAAATCATCCAAACTTCATCCGTTTTGAAAATGTGTACTTATGTTTAAATGTGAGGGTCTGTACACCAAATTATTTGAATAAACTTTACTAATACAGATTGGCCAACTATTCAACTATTTATGCCAGAAGCTTGAAGATGACATAAAAAAACACAAAAACGATGCATCATACTAAGGGACATCTTGTAGAACATAAATGAGGATGTATGTATGTATTGTTGACCCTTTGTGTTTTAATTATAGAACATCTTTATAAGTAAACATTAGGGCAGACAATTATTGTTTAAAAAAAAAATGCTGCCTAATTCTCATTCCAGACTACTAATACTTCATCAAACCTAGTTAGAATATGAGATTCATGCACAGGAGTCAATATTCTTTTTAAAATGAACCATACTTGTGCAAGTACAGAAGTGACACTTGCACTATGCCATAAATTTATGGGAAGTTCCTCATAATGTGGATTCAAGTGTGTATGTTCAAAATAAACATTTCAAACTGCAAAACCACTAAACTAACAAAAACAGACCTCTCTGCCCCACTCACCGTAACGGTAGCCAGCAGGCCCTCAGGCACGTTGGCTACTATGATGCCGATGAGGAAGATGACAGCCTCGAGCCAGGTGTAACCCAGGATAAGGGAAAGGATGAAGAAGCTCACACCCAAGAAAACCGCCACACCGGTGATGATATGGATGAAATGTTCAATTTCAATGCTGATGGGGGTCTGTCGCACCTCCAGTTCAGACGCCAGGGTGGCAATGCGACCCATCACAGTTCGGTCCCCGGTGGCTATCACAATGCCACGAGCAGTGCCTGTTGAGAGGCAGAAGCTTTTAATTAGTTTTAAAATAAATGTTGGGTGAAAACAGCTTTTCAAAGTTATCAGACATTAAGGACATATAATCGTAGTCAATCTAATCTAATCTCCCTTTAAACTGAAGATAGAATCCTAATTGATCTACTTAATGGGTACACTGTGCACCAAAATTTATTTCAGCTGCAAGTCACAAAGGAGCTAATTATTTTCATCACTGTTATTCTTTTCTTTGTAATGGCAGAGTTCCTAACAGATCTCAAGGTGTTGGCTGCTTTCTGGCAGATATATCTCCATCTCCAGTGTGTCCATATTGAGGACGACATAACAGAAGGTCAATCATGTATATTGTAAACAGAAAGGAGGCATGATGGTGAAGATGATGACTGAATGCAGAGCGATGATAGATGGAAGTGAGTTATAGGTGCTAGCCAGTGAATGATGACCGGGCAGCTAAACAGATGCTGGACTAAGTGATTGAGGAAAACATCTGAAAGACATAAAAGAAAAATGGTTTTAACCACAGACATCATCATCACTGCTTTCATACTGACTGCTTTATTACTGTAGCTACTATGCACCAATAAAACATGGTGTTATATTGACTGACAGAGGAAATTATTTTCATTGATTACCTCTAGAATGTTATATTAGCAACAAGACATCAAAGATACATAAGGGCCAGAAAGCAGCAGTTGATAAAAAAATAATTTTGGTCTTTTTAGAATAGTTAATTACAAATACAGCAACTATTATATAAAAAAATACTAAAATCCATTTAAGCCACTGGTTTTAAACATGCAGACTTAAAATCATCAAAAATTATTAGTTTAATCTAACATTAATTAAAGAATTTCTATAATTTAATGGTTAAATTAAGGTCAATTTTGTTTGGCTATTAATTCGGTAATAAAACCTGATAGAGGGAGAAAATGAGCAATGCAGAAATATAATCCTTTCTCCATTTATTTTTATTTTTTTTTTACAGCATTTACGTTTAAAAAAGTTTTAATATGAGTAGTGCAACTTCATTGTACAAAAAAAAATACATTCAGAAAGTTTTGTGCATAATATTTTAGTTATTTTGAGGAGACTTTGTTTTCAATGTAATTTGCAATAAAGGAGCCTCAAGCTCTCAAATCATCTCCTGCTTGCTTTCCAGTCCTATCAGGGGGCGGCCCTGATATATTGTAGGATATTCTTTTAAGTTGAAACAAAAAAAAACTTGTGATAACAATCCATGTTTAGACATTTTTTCACTTGTCGGGTTTTACTTTCTGAACTATATCATGTAAGAGTATTTTACCCTATGAAAAGAAAAGAAATTCCTGTTTTGGTTTTGTTAAATAAATCCTAAAACCATAAACATTTTTATCATTCAACTAAAAAAAAAAAAAAAAGAATCAGAAATTCAAGAGGTAAAGAAATTTAAATTACAGCTGTAGGTAATGTAACAGACAAGACTGGCCATGACTTCAATATTATTAGTTTTTTGTAATCCTAATATGCTGATTAAAAACATGGCTTATAACAAGACTATGCCAAAGAGATTAAATGCATTCTAAAGAGATTAAATGCAGAGCAACACTATTAAATTATTTTTAGCAAAAGCAGCGTACTACTTAAAATAGCTGAGTATTTTGGATTTGGATTTCTGTATAGACTGTGAAGGACCTTGATGTACTTCAAAAAAATCTATTTGTAGTTTTACTACTGTCGTCCGACACACATCAGAGTAAATGTGTTTCATTCAACCCCTACAATCTGCCTCAGGAAAAAATCTCTATGAACAAAGGAATTTATTTGTTTCTGTTTTCAAACATTTCATTGGGACCCCAACAAATGGAAAACCAAAACCAGGTGAAGTTTCCTGACATTTTTCTTTACAGCCAGTGTATTTGCATTATACATGAGCTCCTTCCCTCTTTGCTGTAAGATGCCAATATGTTCTAGCTTTAAGGAAAGATCGCCGAGCCAATGATTGCATTGATACACATTCATGGTTGATTAGAGTCATAACAATGTTTTGCACCAAATGGCTAGAAGACAGGCATGTTGAGGATATAAGAAGCAATCTTGGCTGGATTTGGCTTACTGACCCTCAACACAGTTGGTGGAAAAGAAACAGATGTTGCGCGTCTCCAGAGGATTGTCATGGGTTAACTCAGGGGAGCGAGTCTGAGGCTCAGATTCTCCTGTCAGAGACGAGTTGTCCACCTTTAAAAGAAAGAGAGGAAAGATGAAGAAAATGTTATCCAGTGACGCTGGTGTGCCTGGAACAGATAAAAGGGGTGAGAACGACTTAGTAGATATTAAAATGGTCATACTAGTAGCACTGTGTTTATTCATCACCATGAAAAAAACGTGTATTCAGTAAATTTGCGTTCAAACAGTGCAGTTTTTTTTTCCACATCCTGTTTGAGTGTAAAAAGTAAAAAATCTTGGTGCTATTTTTGATCAGGACCTGTCATTTAAATCCCATATCAAAGAAGTTTCTGGAATTTTCTTCTTTTACCTGCAGAATATTGCAAAAATTAGAAATCTCCTGTCCAGGGGTGATGCTGAGAAACTAGTCCATGCATTTGTTACTTCAAGGCTGGACTATTGTAATTCTTTACTATCAGGAAGTCCACAAACTGTAGTTAAAAGCCTTCAGCTGATCCAAAATGCTGCAGCCAGAGTTCTGATAAAATTAAAAAGAGAGATCATATCTCTACTATCCTACCTGGTAAAGATGTTTATCAAAGCATTGGGTGAAAATGTAAACTTGTATTTCTATTTGTTGTAGCAATTCTTAATTATTGATAATTGGAGGGGTTTTTTTTCACTTTCGTCCGAACTTTGCATGCATCAAGATAAAAACTTATTTTTTCACAGACTTTTTTTTCTTCTTAAATTTGTTCTTAACTGTTACATCTTTTCCACGGGATCTATGTAGTGCCTCCAAGTTTGCAGCCCCAGACCGCAGAAGTAAGGCAGTGTGAAACTAAATCAGGCATTTAGAAATTGTTTTGGGTGTTTTTGGCAGAGCCAGTTAAAATAAAACTTTTTATATTCTGCTAAGACTGTTGATTAGAAAGTAGTGACTTATAGTATTTCTTTTTTAGATTTATAAACAAACATCTGACTTGCATTGTTTTTATTTTTTTTTACTTTAAGGGCAGCTAGGAGAAAAAAAATATTATTTTGTTTTTTTATTTTTGGGTGGAAACAGTTAATAAAATTTGGATTACACATATTTTCAAAATACTTTTTTAATTCAATTCAATTAAGTTTATTTTTATAGCACCAATTCACAGCACATGTCATCCCAAGGCGTTTTACAGTTCACCAGATCATACAGTCAAATTGATTAAACGTTTTCTATCTAAGGAAAACCAGTGGATTGCATCAACTCATTTACTCGAAGGCAATCCCTTTAATGAACCCTAAATCTAAATTTCCTAACTGTCTCACCAGAAATAAGCTTGACTATGAAAATAAATCCACGAGTAAAAGCAGTTTCAGGAATCTTGAACCAAACAACAGGTGTGCCTGTCAGCCTATTGATCATTGGTTGGGTAAAAAAAAAATAAGGAAACCCACTTGAGAAATCTCCATCCGAGAATCAAAGGGAATGTTTTTGACAGAACGGTGGGAAAAGTTGGCACCTCACAAGCGTTTCATGAAAAAATGTCGCTCAAACATTTCATTATTAAATACTTCTGACAGCCATGAGATTCCAATCCCAGCGTTTTTGTCAGCTACCCCAAAGCAATAAAACAGAGCATTGCAGTAAGGATAATTCCAAAAAATAAATGTTCTGACAGTTTTTAACAGATCACCATAAAATCTTTGAACCCTATACTTTTAATGAGACCAGATTTACAACCAGACCAGATATCATAAAAACCTATAAAACCACTAATTTTCTCACTAGACCATGAGTATCATTTGCAGTAAAGATGCAGAGGAAGTGTCAGAATCTGTTTGTGAAAAAGTCAATTTTATATCTGTGTCTTGTTAAACTGTGCAGACATAAAATATGAAACTTGTCCCCAGACTGACCAGACAGAGTCAGCATGTGATGACCTTGGTTTGTGAGCTAACCATCTTAACATTCTTTGTATTTCTTATGAGATAAAATAAACCAGGACTGAAGAGTAATGGTTGTCTGATATGCAGAAGTGTCCTATACAAGATATGATGCTGTCATAATGCATTCTGTTTTTATCCCAGAGCATCTTTGAAAACATTTTTTAATAAAGCAAATAAAGTTTGACTAAAAAGTCATAATAAAAGATGAGACCTGGGTCTATTTTCCCCTTTTGTATTCACATTTCTGACCCACGCATTGCCAATTACTTAAAACCTTCTTCTATCATATAATTGTAAACATAACATCTCTACCTATGCACTTAATATTTGCTTGTAAATGGGTGTTAAGTATTTTGGTCAGTTAATGAGAAAAATAATCGGATAAATGTAACTGTGTGTATTGTTTCACATCCTATTTACTTGTGGTTTTGATCCTGATTTGATCTTATGAAATATGGCAGACTATGACCTCTGCTCAAGCAAAACTTTGGATAGACAATATCTATTTGACTGGTGTAGCTCCATTTCATTTGAATATTCTTAAATTAAATTTATTTAGATCACTGATTGAAAATATCAGTGGGAAACCAAAACACGTTCAGCGAAAAAAAAAATGCAAATGGTTAAAATAACAAGTTAATTTGTGGGGCCTTAAGATAGTAAGAGCTGTGCCATGAGTTGAGCCACTTTTAGATGCAAGAATGGGCCCTAGTGTTTGATATGCCAAAAAAAAGAAAATTAAAAACAATCCACTGGACTTTGTTTCCAACTTTTAAGATGTTTCGCTTCCCATCCAGGAAGCTTTTTAAATTCAAAATGTCAGGAATAGCGTTGAGTTCGAGGTTTTATACAACTCAACGCTATTCCTGACATTTTAAAATGAAAAAGTTCCCTGAATGGGAAGTGAAATGTCTTCAAACTTGGAAACAAAGTCCAGTGGATTGTTGTTAATTTTCTTTTTTTAGAATGACTATGACCTGGATGACTTTTCACCAGCTAATGTTTGATACCAACCATTCTGGATGAGGATTAACTCTTTGAATAACTATGACATGAAAAGATTGGGTCAGCAAAACTTATACATCTAACATAGAAATTATATCAATGTTGCTCTTTTAGGGTTTAAAGTACAGTAATAGGGAACACTGCAGATCGTTCCAACCGTTGCATTTCCGTATTCTCCCGAGCGATACCCGACTTTACACGAGTGAATAAAGTGAATGTGATTGGTCGATTATCTAGGGGGTGGGATTGTTGTGGTGGAAGGTATGCAAGCTTTTTGGTTGTGGCCGGTTTGCCGGAAGCATCTTGCTAACCAGTTAGCAACTTAATGCTAGTAGGTTCCCCATGGCAAATTCCATTGGGACCCAGTAGCACTAAATTGGTGACTTGGAAACAACACTGTCAAGGAACGCTATGGACAGAGGAAACATGCAAGAGGAGGAGAGTTTTGTGTCGGAGGTCGTGGATGAGTCTCCTCCATCATCCATTTTTTATTTAGAGGAGGAAAGCGGGGAAGAAGTTGTTGTGGAAGAGGACGCCAGGGTGGCAGAAGTTTGGTTTGTCGTAGAAGGCTGTTAGGTCTATGCCTGCCAAAGACACAGATATCCATCCCCGTGAACACTGGGACAGAACTCAATGGGAAAGGAAATGATTCTTATTTCTTATTTCAACCGTTGCGTATATTAGCTGCGACATATGAATCAAGATGCTTTGACCGAAAAAATTTGATTGACAGATGACCGTTGATATATGATTGGCGGAATTTAGGTGTTCAGGCTGACATATAACTAACTTTTTTAAGGCAGGATTGGCCTGCATAAGATAACGGAAAAAAACCACCACAGATTTAAGATAAGATAGGATTTTTTTTAAAATATAAATTTTCTAAATTTTGGGACAGTATCGTCTGATAAAGAGTATATTTATATACATCTTTGAGCCAGAATGATTTGACATTTAAATATGATTTCCCGACGACTTTAATAAATGCTGATTACAGCTTTTTATAAAAATTATTAAATAAGTACATTAAACCTTTTACTGTTCGCTATGCAAGAAGATGAAATTCTCTCATAACTGATGTGTGGTTTTTCCTTGCTAATTAGTTACTCTGACAAACCTTATGAATAAAACGGCCATTGGTTTTCTGGATTTCCTTTAAAAAACACAGTATAGAAAATGTACTTTATTATTTCGCCCCCAAAGACATAGGAAACAAGAGAATATCTAATTGGACCATCTGTTTATCATCAGTTCCTAGTGTCAAGGTTAAAAAAGGTTTTAAAATGTTTTCTTTCTTTCACATCTTCATCCATGACATGGTCTCCCTCAGTGCTAGACAGCTTATGTCTAGCAGGTGGTGTGACCTAGCTTTATGATCTGTG
>NW_015150470.1:848903-910280 GCF_000732505.1 Cyprinodon variegatus
ATGATGTAATGATGTGATGATGTAGCAGACTGGAGATGAATAAAATGCCTTTTTAACTGTTAATCATGGCCGCATCCTGAGAGGTGAGCCTGGAGCTGAGGAGCTGCCTTCTGTAAACTCTAAGCAATTTCTCTGATCTGAGTAAGATTACAATTTCTATCAGAATCTGTTGTCATGTCTCCTGGTTATTTAATACATATAAGTTATGAGGTATTATTTAAAGAGTTTGTCCCAAGTTATCTCTTTTCAGGGAAAAGACCCAGAGAGATAGAGCTTTGAGGTGCATAAACAGAGCCTATCTTTAATAGTTTAGAGTAACAGATTATAATTAAAAATGTCTCTGGACCTTTACTGGTTGTTGATTCTCTTTATTCGGACTCTGCTGATTTTTAAATGGTTACCTCTGCTTTAAACTGTTTAACCTGGGACTTTGGAAACCCTTAAATGAGTTTACATTTGAACAACCACATCCCACCACTTGTAATGCTAGGATTCCTCTTTCAGCCGAGATCTCCAGTTGGTTTGACCTAGCTTTAGTCCTCTACCTTGCAGCCGCTGGAAGATATAATCCGAAGGTCAGCAGGAACCCGGTCTCCCCCTTTAACTTCCACCAGGTCTCCCAGCACCACAAATTCTGCGTTGATCTGCATTTTCTCCCCTTCACGAATAACCATCGCTTGCTGGCATGGAGATAAAGGCGAAGACATACCGTCAGAGGGAGATGGAGAATATTGCACCAAGAGAGGATTTAGTAAGATGAGAGAGATGTAAAAAAGGAGCAGCCAGAGGGTGTAGTAGTATATTAAAAGCTGATACAGAAGAAAAGGAGGAAGACAGAAAAGATAGGTAAGGGAAAGAGGCACAAGAAGGGAGGGAAAAGAGCATAAATAGATTAAAGAATTAGGCAATCGAAGTGCTGGAGGTGGATAACGAGAGGGGAGTTTTTATGCAAACACACTCACAATCCAGAGTTGGCTCAAACATTTATTTTCCTTTGTGCAAGCTTATTAGGTTTCCACTCAAGTGAGTGTGTAAGCCCTACTTGAGGGATAGCTTATTGATTCAGAACGCTCTGAGACTGCATCAAACTCCTCATGCATCACCGTACCTGTGGCACCATTTTCTTGAATGAGTCCATGATTCGAGAACTCTTAGCCTCTTGGAAGTAGGAGAAACAACCGGTGATGATCACCACGGCAGCCAGCACCACTCCCAGATAGAGCTGAAAGAATAAAAGAGCAGAACCACAGGGGCTCATTACCCACCTAATTCACTTTAGGCATATCTGAGCGTAGAAACGATCTTCAATTTGTTAAGAACTTAATGCTAAAGATCAACCTAACAGACTGCCTTGCAAAAGCAGTGACCAGATTTTATCACTTTGACATCAAAAACTTGTATTTTATTTGGATTTTGGACTAATAAAGGTACATGGTGCATACAGTAACAAATAAAAATCTGAAAAGTGTTTGGTAAATTAAACTTCAGGCCAGTTTGGTAGAACCACATTTTGTTGAATTTACAGCAGTAGATCCTATAGGGTATCTCCTTATCTGCTTTGTATATCTAGTAAATAACCCTTTTCCATTATTTTTGGCATAATAGCTCAAGCTCACTCAGATTTAGAGATTCCGAACGGATTAAGTCTGAAATATTTGAGTGTGCCTCTGACCCATTCATTACTGCTCTGACTGTACGTATAAGGTTGCTGTTCTGCAAGCATGTGGACCTCTGATCCAAACTCAGATGTTCCTCAGGTTCTCATAGATCTCTTTCAGCTTTCATGTTGTCTGTTAAAGAAAACCATCTATGTCGGATGATGCTCCCACCACACACGCATGGGATGTATGTGTTCAGGATGGTTATTTTCAATTTCACAAAGCATTTTGCATGTAAACCACAAACATTACTCAAAGTCTCACCTTAGCACCCTCTCTTAATTTGCTGTGTCCCGTCATGGGACACAGCAAATTAAGAGACATGGGACACAGCAAATTAACTATTAAAGACAGAAAATGGTAGAACCTACCCCATTTTTGAGCATGATATGTTAATGGAAACAAATATCTGTATTTTTCTCTTCTTTTTTATGCACTTCTTGTTACTGTGCACTATTTTATTTTATTTTTTTTTATATTTGTATCATGTTCAAAAATAAATAAATCTCAAATCTCACAATGGGTTATGGCAATCTGGAAACTTCTTGTGTTTCTCTGTTAGCTATGCTCTCTTCTTGTCAATCCTCCAAAAACATTTGATTGGTACAGTAGAGTGAACAGCTATGATATATGCTATCAGATTCTTGCACCTGAACTGGATATCTGTAGCTCCTCCAGAGCTGCCTTGGGCCTCTTGGCTGCTTTAATGCTCCTCTTGCTCGACCGATGTTTTTGGCAGATCAGCTGTTGTGTCATATTCCTCCATTTTTAGATGATGGATTGTCAGCACTGTGTGAGATGTTCTTGGAATATTCTTCGGTTGTTTGAATCCCTAAATCCAGCTTCATCCCTGACTACACTGAAAAAATACATGCAAATCCCTGTTTTCATTTCATAAAAAATAAAAAAAGTGATAAGCATGTGTCATCTTCTTTCCATTTTATTATTTGGGGAAACTTTTTTTGCTTCTGTTTCATAAATACCTAAAAATACATAGCAGTTCAAAAAATATGAATATACGTCGTAGCGTGTGCCTTAGATGATCCTAATATAGCGATCAATACTCTTTAACCTTTTATTTCTGAATGAAAACAGGAAAAACGTTCCTTTCTCAGGCCGTTAAACAATTTATGTAAGCAAAGGTGGTCACAGAGCCCAATATATCTATAGAACTGAATTACTCTTTTTTTTGACAATTAGTTTTAGTGTAGTAGAGCATTTTTCTGAAAAAGATCTGTTGGGCCACCAGGAGAGTGAATATTGCTTTATAGCCTTATATCATTTTCAGACATATATATTCCGGTATGTTTTTGTTTTGCTTTTGGTATCTATTTTCAGCTACGCAACAAGAAACCTTCCATGGGTTCATCTTTCACTGATACAAACAAGACAGCCAGTCACTGTGGATGAAAGCATCTCCAGCTGCTGCACTCTCTGCCTTGGACTGCTGGAAAATGAAAGTCTTAAACCATGAGAAGGTTCTGCTTTTATTTGAGAGCAACAGCACAATATATTTTCACAGTTTCACACTTGAAAGTCTTTTTTTTTCCTTACTGTGGATGTGTAAAATGTGGTGAACCAGGAAATAAATCTGTTACCTCAGAAAGCCCCCCCATCACTGTTAGCATTTGCCAAAAAACTTTGTGTTCTCTTTGCAGATACTGTTTTTGTTTTGTCCCATGTGGTATTTGTAGATTTTCTTTCCCTTTTTTATTTTTTATTTTCCTCTTGCTGTGGAGGAAAGCTGCTCGCGCTCACCTGCTGTGCAGAAACGTAGGTGCTACATCTGTCCCAGCAGGTGGGTTTGAAAATTTCAGGCACAAAACAGCCTATATGCAAACAAGAGAACATAAATTTAAAACTGTTGAAATAATCATCCAATTTGAGGGCAATTTTAAAAACCAGAAAATGGTAGAACACTTTTATCACAAAATAATGGGTTTTTATCTGACAATGGGCCCATGCGACGCTCTGCGGGTGTTGATTTTCATCTCAAATAACTGTTTGAATTTTACAAAGTGTCAAAGCTGCAGCTAGTTGGGGCTTTGAAGCAGCTCACCAGAGCGTCCAGCACTTACACCCTCAGAACTGAATGGAGAGATTTAATCTCCGGGAGATAAGGTTTATCGGGAGCGTGCACGGCTGCATCTACTGTCTGTTATGCAAGAGTTTAATGCTGAGTGTAGTCAGAGCTGAATGATGGTTGCATAATGACTCAGAGCCATAAGGTGCAGCGCGGGTGGCGATGGCTTTATTTGCTCAGTGGTTGGTATGAGTAATTTTCCATGGCAGAGCCAGGAATTTGGGCCATTTGTTAAATGTTCTTTTTTTTACTCATTGGGTAGAGAGGACAAAATCAGGGCGAGTTTTTATATTACAAAAACCGTAAACAAACTTTTTGTATGATAAAGGTTCTCTTTCTGGTATTTCTATAATTCTCTTGATGCAATTAACCACTTCCAGGAGCCATTTTCCTTTTTTTTTTTAGTAAGATGAGGTTGGTAAAAATCAAAAAGTGTGTAAAATTTTTTGACCGTATAAAGAAAAACTTTTATGTATTTTTATTCATAAGTTAAGCCTTCTAATTGTTATTATTTCTTTTTATTTTGCACGCTTAGAAAACATTCTTATCCAACAAAAAGGAGTATCTTATCCAACAAAAAGGTAGCATATTTGATGCTTTGGCGATGACGGTGTAATTTTTTTGGTTAGAAAACTGCTTACTTGTGTTTAGCCAAAGTAACATCCCGGTGTTTTTATTAGTGTTGTAAGTAGGAAATTTGGGGTGGGAAATGTTACCTTGATAAAAACAAGGAAACATCTATAGAAAAAAATAAATAGATATGAATTAAAATTCTATACAAATCCTGAAAACATATAACATAAAGACCAATTATGTTTGCGGATTTTTACTTGCATTTTTGTTTCTAACCACTACAATAAACACACTACAACAATAAAAAAATTAAAAAGCAAATTTTCACATAGACTTGAGTGAAGCTTTGCCGGGTATTTAAGAACGTATCTGCTATTTTTGTGGATTCAGTTAAAATC
Organism: Cyprinodon variegatus; assembly: GCF_000732505.1. Classification (NCBI taxonomy): domain Eukaryota; kingdom Metazoa; phylum Chordata; class Actinopteri; order Cyprinodontiformes; family Cyprinodontidae; genus Cyprinodon; species Cyprinodon variegatus. The sequence goes on from NW_015150470.1 coordinate 853,616, forward strand.
TGTAAAGCAGATTGTTGTTAAGATACTGTAAGGGGTGGAAAAATAGGAGTAAAAAAATATCACAGTTAATTTATTTTGCAAATTGTTCTTTTTTGGATCATAACATATGCGTTCAAACATCAGTGTTGGAATATTTGTAAAATATCAGTGAAGATGAAGAATAATTCCGTGATAATATTGCAAATTGCTTCTTTGACTGATTACAGTGTTGTTGTTTTCTATGCAGTTGTCTTTTGTCACAGGCTTATTTTTTCACAGCTTTTTCTTCTGAATGTTTTTGTTTCGTATCCCTATTAAAATGGCTAAGATAAAAATATACAATTTCTTTGGTTAAAATTGATGATAATAGAAGTACGGAGCTGGACTTTTCAAAAATGCATGTTGATGTTTTCTGACTATTTGCACATACTGTATTTTTTTATTTCAATACCCTGTTCACAGATTGAAAAAACAAATTTTCCATTCAATGCTTTAAAAAACAAAACAAAAACAAAAAAAAACAACCAAATGACCATTAGATTGGTGAAACTACAGACATTACAGGTTCTAAATGTAATAAATCTGCATTTGCTTTTTCAGCTACCTGGATGAAGACAATAATTCAGCTGTGATGATCGCTTCCATGGAATTTGTACCACTTCCCTTCCAGGTGGTAAATGATTTTAAGTGGATTAAATGAAGCAATGGATGTTATTTTCTGCAAAAGTTGACATTATACTGGCGTTCATACAGAATATTTGCATGTGGATTTTGGAGACTAGCCACCTTGCACATTTTCCCTCAAAGAGCTGGTATCATATGGACACATACATCCATCAGATGCAGGATTCTGTTGCACCATTTGCCTGCAGGTTTTATGCATGTCACATTTATGAAGAAAAAGTTTCCACATGTGAGGGTGGTGTTGAATATGGTTATAATGGTTGCACAATTTCCTTCAATAATGCTGTGAATGCATTATTTAGGTAATGGCTCCTGCCAGCAGGGAGTCTTATTTAGTTACAGCATCTTGCTGAAATAAGCACTTGTGCCAAAACTAATGTCTACACTTGCCATGTTGTGCACTAATGAACCACTCAATGGTAGAATGCATGCATGTGTTAGAGTTCCTGCACATTATCCTGTTGCAAACCTCATCAAAGTGTATTTTCTGGGAAAATTAAGTCATTTAGGAGCCACAGTTTCTTCACAAAAGATGAGAAAACAGAAAAAAAAACATCTTGTTTTTCTAATGCAAATTACGTTTTAAAGAGATCAACCCTATAATCCTGATGGTTAATAGTGACTGGTTAGTCTGTCCAGATTAAGTAATGATATTCATTTTTATTCAAATGCTCGCTTAAAAAAACCTGCACAAACTCACTAGAGGACATAGGTAGTGTTAGATGGGGGCCATCAGGGGCCAGTGCCCTTATAGAACTGCTCCTGGTTCCTGTTATAGCCTTATACTGAAAACAAACTCCAAAAATCTAAATGTATATGATATTTGTTATTGTTTCTTTGTTTGTTTTTGGAGTTTTTGTGTATATTACTTTGATATAAACAGGTAGGTAATACAACCTAAAGATGGAATAGCATCTGTTTAAAAAATAAAATCAATTATTATCTTAATTCAAGTGCGTAATATATAAAGTTTTAAGGGCCAACATCCTCCTTCCTTTGGCAGATCATCTTATTTATCTGCTCAAATTAAAGGCACATTTAATAAACAGTGATTTTAAGAAACTTTTCCTTTTTAAATCAGTTTCTGTAGTGTAATACTAGCGCAGTTCCTTACGATGATATATGCTAACAAATGAGACTGTAATTGATTTTTCCTTTAGACCAAATTCATATGTCGGCTTTCCAATGTACTTTTGCTCAGTGTGGTGTGTTATTCATTTGTTCTTAGCCTTATGAAAAATCCATAGCCTCACACCTGGCAATACATCCATTCAAAGATACTTAACATAAAAAATGTCTGCCTCTTTTTAAGAATTTGATTTCAGAATTTTTGATTTGATATCTTACAGGAAATCAAATAAGGAATAAAGTCTTAAAATACATTTGTTTTGTTTGTTCTATATGCCTATATAGACTGAAAAATGATTGTGACATAAAAACCCATGAACTCTCACACACCCATAAAGATGCATAGTGTGATAGCTGGTAAGAAAAATGTAGTTAATAATTGTTTGAGTTCTGAAGTTTGTGAGGTAAGGCAGTGAACAGATATACGGAGGATTCTCCATGCCATAGAGATCTAGGTAAATCAAAGGTCAAAGTCCAAACCTGACACCTGTGGTTCTCCATACAGCTTCCTGAAACACTTTAGTTTTGTGCCACAGTCAGCACACACAGATAACAAGGAATACTGTTTGTAAATGTCATATAACGTGGCTTAGGTAGGTCCTATGTGATTTAAGAAACATGTAAAGTATTACATTGTTTTCCCTACAGAACATACCAGTATATCCCCTTTGCAGGCTTACTTTCAATAGTGCATCCAAGTGCCCTGCGTTTCTAGGTAAGCGGTGCAGGTGCATTCAGCCATCCACACAAAGTAAATAACAATTTGATTCATTACAATCAGACCAGGCCACCTTCTTAATTTGCTTTGTGGTCAATTTTATATGCTCACATGGTCATTGTTGGAGGCAGAGGTTGGCATGGGAACTCAGACTGCTCTGTGACTATGTAGCCTCACAGAAGCTGCACTAACCAAAGAATGCTGCACTGTTTGCTTTAAAACCTTCACAACCTGGTTTTCACTTGTTTTACTGAACTGGCCAGCCTTTGCTCCCGACACACACTCTAACCTCATAATTTAACCTTTACCTATTAGAAATGTATTAAATAATAGAATTAATTTGTAATTACATGAAGTTGGCTTCAGCAAATCAACAATTATGTCTGCCATGTTTTTACATCTGCACGCTTGCTTTAACATGCATTTTCTCACATTATCATTGGCCGGCTCATCCTCCAGTCCCGCCTGGATGCTGTAGGCCAGGAAGCAGAGGATAGCACCGATCCACAGCAGCATGGAGAAGCCACCGAACAGCTGACGGCAGAACTTGATCCACTCCGGGGTTGTGGCGGGAGGAGTCAGAGTGTTCGGACCGTCCCTAGCCAGAATCTCTGCAGCTCTGGCATTGGTCATGCCCTGAGGGAGAGCAATTTTTAGGAATGAATGTCCTTCTGCTTGCAATGGATATATATTACAGCACAACGGCCCAGTTTTTACAGAGGCTTAAAGGCAATTTTACTGCTTCAGCTGCAGAACATCAAGTATTCCTTCCTGGCCTATTTAACACAATAAGCACAATAAACTGGTAGATTCTTCCTGTACGAGTTGCTTAGCTGAGACTTTATTGAACATTTTATTCAGATGTCATGTATTAACCTAAAGGCTCTATACATACTATGAATACATGAAATGCAAAGATTTTAATATACTTTCCAGCCACTCACATTGAATTCAGTGAGCATGGTATCTCGGCTGCCTGAACACTTGTTCTCCCTATTCTTCTATTATTTCCATAATCTAAGCAAGATAAAATCTGCTTCACTTAACCTGCAAAGCTGCAATATCAAGCTTAAAGCTAAGCAGCAAATGTGGCTACAGCAAAAAGACTTTGTGTGTTTTGTATCTGTATGTATATACCATGGTAGGTTGTTTTTTGGGGGGGCATCAAAGGATGCAAGTTCCTTTGTGTGTGCAAGGGATTAAAGATGAAATGAGCCCAGGTGAGCTCGGCATGCTGTGGTGGGTCTAAGTCGACCAAAGAAGCGTCCGGTCTCAGTTTGGATGTTGCCTTCCAGGGAAGCCGAGCAAAGATTACATCTTTGTGTGGGATATTATAGCAACTCTTTACTGGGTGCTTGTGTGTGAGGAAAATACAGAAAGCCGGTGTGATTGTGTGTGTATGGATGTGCTGTTACCCGTGTCAGGTCCACTCCATAGCGCTTTCCCACTTCATCCACAGATATTCTATGGTCATCCTGCAAGTATAAAATATTTTCTTTATAACTTGCTGAACACAAACAGGGCCTGTATTTGGCAAACCATGAAATGGAAAGTAGTTATGATTCTGTAAGGAGTCATTCAGCATTATACGCTATGTGATCTTAGGTTGTATGGCTGCTGTGGAGAGAAGCGATGCCCTACCGCTGCCCCGTCTCACTAAAAAAGGCTTTATTCTTGGTTTTTAACCAGATCCAAGGGAATCAAATAAATGATTCATTTCTCATGACAGATCAGGGAGGTCAAAGATGTTCAATCCCACTGCATCCCGTTGTGCTGAATGTATGAAGTTAGTTTTTTTTTTTTTCTAAATGTTTGTCTGCTGCATTTAAAGATGGACAATATTGTTTATGAAGCAAAACCTTAAAATATGCTGAAATGTTCGCTTGGGAAAAAAATTGTTGTTTCTAAACATATTCTAATCCGGAAGGAGTCACATGCTTACAAAGTCAAAGGGACAATTTTGTTTATCTGAAAGCACAGCTGGGGAATGGGTCAAAGTGACATTTTGTTCTTGGCAGTATATCGCTGTTTTTCACTGATTGTTATCATTTTTGGAAATAATTTAAATCCTGTCCTCCTTTGATGAAAAGGATGTTTGTATCAGCTGCAGCGAGAGAGGGACTTAACAATGAAAATAATGTTTGATTTTGTAGAATTTAACCAAAGAAAGTTGGAATCAAAAGTGTGGAAATCAGTTTAAAAGGAAACTGGCTGCTTAAATGTTAGGTTTGCATTTCTAATTAATATTCAGTTCTAGAAAGGCTTTGAAATAAATCCTTTCTTCATGTAATCTTGACATCAGCAGGTTCAATGTCAAAACTACTGCACTGTAGCACTACGGTACATCTGAATTATCCATGAACATCTAAACTGTCATCTGACTCATTGTAAGGTAAAAGTAAACATTTGAGTTACATCTAAAAAAAGATTTTTAAATCTACATTTATTGCTTTCTGACAAGTTTAAATATATTCCCTTCATTGCTGATCTGAACCTAAAATCTCTGCTTCAATCAAAACGTGGTTCTTGCTCAGCTAAACCAGCCCCATTGCAGGAGTTTTAAAGATATGTTGAACAGTACAAGGTTGATTCTTCTACTTTTATCTAAATAATCCAATATCACTCTGGTGACATTAAATTATGCTCCATTTGTGGGTGAGAAGCGATTGAAAAGTGAATTCCTGGGTAGATATCAGCCCTTTGCTGCTGGAATTAACTTCAAATCCAACTAACAAGCAGAATATGTTGACTGGATATGCATTTTGAGGAATTAGGCTTTGATTTACACTCCATTCATTGTTGGAATTCTGCATTGATAAAATGCTCTTTCCTTTTGCTGTAAACCTGATATAAGGGAAAGGCATTTGGCTCAACCATAAGAAAGCAGGAATAAGGTCTGCATGAACCCTCTTTGGGTACCTTATTGGAAAAAGAAACTATAAAAAATGTTGCCACCTCAAGTCTTTTTTAATCTTTTATTTAAAAATACCAAATATAAAGAAATAGTACTAAGTATGTAAGATTAGTCTAATCAACATTTTTTGATATGCAGATGCAAGATTTTGAAAAATTATAACACTACAGAATTTTGGTTTGGTTTAAACAACTTCCTGTGTACTTTTCCACAGAACCTGTGCTTTCCAGACTTCTGAGATGTATTTATTGCAACTCTTTATGAAAGCAAGCTTTATGAAAAGGTCAAATTGCATACCTGGTAGATTTGGGAAAAGTACCCCATTATTAATCAGCTGTTGCCTGCCTTGTAACCCCCATTCCAAAGGGGCGGACCTGTTCGTCCGGTTCAATTTGCATGTTTTCTAAGCCAAAACAAGGCTTTGTTGTTGGTCCACTCTATAAAGCCTAAAACTCAACACTATTTCTCACATTTTGAATTGAAATAGCTTCATGGACAGAAAGCAAAATGTGTCCAAACTGGAAACAAAGTGGATTGTTTTTGAACTTTTTTGGAAAAACTATGACCTGGATGACTGAGAATCTTCTTATGCTCCGCTAATCTTTAATAAACTCCAATAAACCTCATTATGTTTACATTTGGTCACAATGTTTACATTTTATCACTGCTGCACTTTAGAAACGGAAATGTCTTGAGAGCTGTACTGAATTAGATTTCTTTTTTGGGTGTACACAATGACAATAAAGTCTGTCTAAGTCTAAGAAAACTAAAACCAAGATCAAAACATATTTGTTAAGAGAGACCTATAACTGTGCCACCTTAAAAATAGTAGTTACATTTGCAGTCCAGATTTTCTTTCATTTTCTTATTAATTATTTTATAATATTCTTTTTTATTCTCTTATCTTTTTAATTATTCATTTTTATTCCCTTTAGTTATTTGTGTTTCTTCATTCTTTAATTTTTCTATTGTTTTTGTCCTATTTTTCTTTTTTCTTCAATATGTAGAGCACTTTAAATTGTCTTTTTACTGGTATGTGCTACCTAAATAAGATGGCCTTGCCTTTCCTCATAATACAGCACAGTACCGAAAAAACTCAGTAGGTTCTAGGAAAATCACAACTAAGCTCCAAGAAAATTTGTCAAGCAACTATCAAGTTTCTGGAATGCCTTCTACTGTTAGTCACCTCATAAAATTACCTGACCTGAAATTCCAATAGTGACCAGAAAGTTCCATGAAAATAACCAGTGATCTCATTTTAATAATATCCCTGGTGTTGCAGAAAGTAACGTCTTGATTCTGATAAAGTAACCTTCCGGTTTCATGAGAGTGTCTGTTAAAGTTACACTTTTTGATCCCTTGCATACCCCTTGTAAATGGATCCCTCCCACCCCCGTCCCTCTGTGAGGTCTAGAAGCAAAAGATCTATATCCAGCCATTCAGCAAAGATCCTGCTACATGGCTGTACATCTAATTTTGGCATTTGACCAATTAGATGATCCCTTGAATGATATATTACCTCCTGTAAATTAAGTTTGAAAAAAAGTAAACAAGAAAAAAAAGGTAAAAAGCTAATTGAAAAGTTAAAAACTGAAGTTAAAAAGTTAATAAGCCTAGTTAACAATTATATTTAGGCTTATAAACTAAAAAATGTAAGCCCCAGTATCAGCATTAATGCCTCTAAGGTTATGATGCACCAAAAAAATCTGTTTCTGTCACTCTCAGAGTGTTTTTCATAAATTTCTTGTAGAAGCACTTTTGTCATTTTTCTTAATATATTCAGGCAAGTTGGTGCTTTTTGTTTTTACATTGACATACATTTTTGGCACCAAAATATCCGTATTTTTTAGTGTTACAAAGTTAATGGATTCCAATAACACTATTGGCTTGGAATTTTGATTTTCAAAGTATTTCACTGAGAGCCCTATAAAGGGTTGAGCTATAGATAATATCTAATAAGATTTGGAAAATAACTTCTGTACAATTTTTTATGCTACCAAAAAACAGAGCTCTTATTTAAAATGCTAGAATACTTTAGATACTTAAATAACATTCTTCTGAATTGGCTTGCTTGCTTCTGGAGAGTTTTATTTTGGGTCCATCAATTCTCAATTCTCCATGTTTCTCCAAACTAAGACGAGCTGGACTGATGTTCACTTCAGGTTATATTCTAGTGTCACCCAGTCAATAAAAAAAAAGCCTATTCTAATAACTCTTTCATCTGTTTGTCTATAGCAGGTAGGATTTGATGCTGAGGCTGATATAGTTTTATTAGTCTCACTGAATAAGGGAACCTTTTTCAGCCAGCAAATAAAGAGAAAACTCTATCATTTCCTTACTAAAAGCTGCTTAAGTTGACTGGAAGTAATTTTGCCCAAAAGCAGCTGAATTACCTTGTGTTTTCAAAACATTTAGGTTTTATTTATACTGGGCTATAGCCAGTATTGATCCACTAGCAGCTAGTGGTGATAAAACGGCCTTACTGTGTAAAAGAAACAGAAAGAGAAAAAAACCAATAAAGAATTATATATATGAGGCAGAGTGACGAAAGCAAAATGTGACAATCAGAAAACTCACTGTTGACAGTTTCAAAGGGATTTCAGCTTTAATCAGATTTGGGCCTTATTTCTATTTGACAGCAGTTATTTAGTCATGCATATTGCAAGAAGTAAAACTTAACCCAGTTTCTATGAGCATCATTTGGTGGCATTGTGACAGCACCTCAAATAAACCTAGGGCTTGGCAAAAAGGCAAAAACCCGCACCAGACTGCTGGCGGCCCACAAATTATTCAGTCATTGTGAGTACAAAGAGGAGCAGCCAGGGTGGGGAGGGGGCACCAAAAAGAGAGAGAGAAACTGGTTGGCACTGGGGCTCAGCTTCAGAGGACTGCACTGAGAAGGTTGGATTGCCATTATGTTTACGGGCCACCGTTTTCATTTACAGCCTTGTTAAATAATCTGGTGTCTGTGGCGTAGCGCCATTTGGAGATCATTTGGGAGCAGCAGAGATGAAATCAATCACAGCACAGGGACGGCATGTTGTTGTTTTTTTTCCTTACCAAGGCCACCTCCTTCTTCAGCTCATCCAAGTCCCTATCCTTTTTCTTCCTCTTCCCTCCACTCTCAGCACCCCACTGCGGAAGAACAGAGATATAAGAGCACCCGGCTAAACCAAGGACATTTACATTCCTAGCAGCATATTACAAGCACATTGCACTTGAGTATGCTGGTTCATTTCAATCTTATAGCACTACCGGCAGACCATTTACTGAATATGGAAGATATTTTTCTGTTACTGAGGAAGTTTGTGTGTGTTGTGGGGGGGGGGCTCTGTGTGTTGGGAATAGTTGGAAGAATGGTGCATCATGGAAATCATCTGCCGCTGTCAGTCTCCTCCTAGCAGCACGTGTGTATTTCAGTGCGGCAATGAAGGAGGGATACGCCGGGAGAATGTGAGGGGATACTATGCACGTGAGTGACACGGTGAAAAACTAATCGAAAAAAAAGAGCCAAAGAGGGAGAGCGGAGTCGGTGGAGAGTCTGAAATGTGTTTGGCATAGCAATTTCCCCCCACTGTGCGAGAGGAAGATTACCAGGCTGTCCTCCCATAAAGCTAAATGGAATGAGGTCTGATGGAGAGAATACAGGGAAAATGACAAAATAACGCAGATAAACAGCAAACCAGGATGGAAAAAAATGTATGAGGAGGGGGTGCCATCATCCTTAGACATCTTTTTTTTATTATTCATCTAAAGAAAACTCACAGAATTCATTCTTGCAAATAGCAGCTAAGTGGCCTTTGGTATCTATGAAGGAGCTGCACAGGTCAAGAGCTCAGGTGGTGGAATAGAAAACAGTGTGTTTCACAGATCGGATCTTTATACTAGTAAAAGCTGAAGAAAGTCATACAAAAAAAAACCTTTTCAGTCATGCAGGGGAGATCAAACATGTGGTTAAAGGTACTCTGACTAAATGAGATTAAAATGGAACGTCTTGAGCCGCATGTAAAGGCTAAAAATCTGCAGCACAGCCAAGGCTGAGATAGAATGACATGGATCAAAGCACACGCACGTGTTAGACTGGTCTGTTCAAAGTTCAGTCCTAAACAAACTCATAATATTGCAGGATTTGCTTAAAGTTGGGTTCCATCCAATCTGACAAAGCTTGCACTATTTTTCAATGAAGAAGAGGAAGATATTTTGTCACTGCATATTTAAGCAAAAGCTGGTGGAGGCATCAAACGACATGTAGCTCTACGAGCAGAAAAAGTATTGAGTCAGATTGGCTGCAAGCAAATGCAATTTACATTTTTATACTTTGATTTTTATAAAAACAAATAAAACACCCTGAATACCATTTTTCCCTTTTATTCCTAACTTAAATGAATGGTCATAATGTGACACTATGTGAACTTTTTCATACCATCTCACTAACACTCTATTTGTTCCAGAAACATGCGCTTTGATATATAAAAAATTAGATATGAAACAAACGATTTTGTGTTGCTATTAAGAAGAAATAGATTAGACTTACCCCTCTGCCCATGCTTGGTCTCCAGACGTCTGCAGGTTATGCTGTAAAGGAGAATCTCAGGGGTCTGGCCTTTGCTGAGGTCTCCCGCCAACCACATGCAGAACGCACTGGTGGAGGGTTTTTTTTGGGCCTGGCACCCTGCACCACATCAAATATCCCATTCCCTCCCTCAATGTCCTCTTCTCTCTAGGTAACTTGAGCTACACATCCCCACCCCACACTATTCCCAGGGTTTCTCTCCACTCACAACCCCCCATCACCAAATGCTTTCCCACCTGCTTAATTTTGCCACACATGGCCCCTTGGTTAACAACAGCTCATCAATCACTGCTGTCAGCGCTACAAATGAAACCTTGCTCTCTACATATCTTATACAGTATTTACAATAAACATGATAATGAGGGATCGATAAGAGGCCTGGAGGTTCATAATGAGGAGGCAGCAGAGTGTTCAGCTGTTATGCTTCTGATGCAATCCTAATGTCTGTTGTCCAAATAGATGAGCAATGCAGTGAGTTGTGTTATTCTGTTTGCTGCTGAATCTAGCTTTTCCAGCCTGAATTCTAATCCAATATGAAGCCTCGGTTAGCTATACTGTAAGTCCGACATCTTTTCTTAAATAAGGCCGGTCACTCCACTGTGTTCACACACTAAATGCAGGAAATAACTGAGTGTAAAATAAGCCCCAAATATGTCCTAACTACGGTAGCTGTAATTTACTTAGAGAGCTGATTTTATGCTTGAGTTCTTCCTATATTACAAGAAGAATCGATAATTTAAGAGAAGCCTGTGTTGCCCCACAGATGAAAAAATTGCATGTGACAGTGGGAAAAAACAAGCAGACAGAAGATGTAAGACATTAATACAAGACTCAATATTACAAATAAAAGAAATAAGTAAAAAGTTCAGTTGTATAGTGAAATAAATTAACACCTCTGAGGGAGGAAAACACCTCTATAGTTATCACTTAAAAAAAAGCTATAATCAGATAAAGAAATTTGAAAACATAAAAAAAGCCATATAACAGAACTATGCAAAAAAAAAACCTGAGCGATAGATATGATTGTAGAAAACAAAAACTTGCCAACAGATAGTCAAATAGTCAATAACATTAAGACATAACGTGTTAATAGGATGAGAACAGGCTAAAAAAAAAAATCTGCATCAGATCAAACAGCTTTTAAAGGGTTTTTCAATGCTTATAAGGTCTGGTGATAGTAGCAGAGTGAGAAGTCTAACAGCAGGTAAAAAGCTGGTGATGGTATTTTTTTTTTTTTTTACAGCCCATCTGTCTCCCACCACATGAACTCCAAGGGTCATCTTAGTGCTGAAAGCCTGAGTTCCTTTAAGTCAAAGTTAAAAATCCATTTCTTTAGAGCTGCCTTTGACTGTTGAATTAAAATGTTAAAGGAGAAATCCGGTCAGCAAGGAATAATCAGTGGATCATTATCTATACCTAAAACGAATACGTTTGCAGTGATTTAATGAATTTAGTGTTAATCAGTAAAAAAAATTAAAACAATTATTTTTGTCGTGATCACTGAGTCTGGGAGCGGCCATTTTTGCCCAAATATAGTAACTCCTGGGATCTTCTGGCAGTGACGTAATGGAGTGGTAAGCCTAGCACCATTCTCCACGCTTTACAAAGAAAATCAATGGGAACTACTAGATACATCTGCAATCAACAATTATTTAAGATTTCCAGATGACTTCACTATTGAAATTTGTGAGGAGCTATAGTTAAACTGATAATGCCCACGTGCATAGCAGTTGGATGTTGTAATACATCGGGTAAAAAAGAAAAACAAGTAGGTGTTTCACTGGCCAGAGAAAATAAAATGCCATATGTAGCCAACATTCCAAAGAAGAATGTTTTTTAAAGATGACTTGGAAAATAGCGCGTTGTGACAAACACCAGATACAGCACTGGGACTTGATCAACAGCCGATACCGCACCGTGACATCACAAACCGGTAAGTGGCAGTAGCGTTCTTTAAAAAGCATTGATGTTTCCAATAAAGCACATTCAAATGAAAATTACTCTCAATTAAAAACACTTATCATTTATTGAACAGTATGTAATAATTTCATATTTAAAGTACTTTCAGGAGTTTGAATTCTGAATAAATTTCCTTTAACTGAAGTTTTACTAGTTTAAGGTTGTTGTCCAACTGTTTTATTTGTTTTACTACCTGCTTTTATCATGTTTTTATCTTTATTTGCTTTTACTCTGCTTTTATTTTTCTTCTATTTTATTGTATAATTCATGTAAATCACTTTGAATTGTGGGGCTCCTACTTCAGTATACTGTGTAAAGTCCATTGGAGCTGTACTATACTGACTCTGTAAAAGTAATTAATAAACACTGCATTGTCAAAAGTACTGAGTCTGTTAACATTATTGACAGGACTCTGGTGATTTCCTATTCTACTGCAGCTATGCCAGCTTCAGCTTTGCTGGGAAGGTTTTCCACAAAGATTAGGAGTGTATTTATGGAACGTTTTCAGCATTCTTCCAGAAGCACCTCTGTGAGATCAGACACTGATATTGGATAAGAAGTTTTTGATCACAGTCTTCTCTGTTTTTTATCCCAGAAATCTCCAATCACATTGAGGTCAGTGCTCCGTATAACCCAGGCATTGTTTTCAATGTAAAACACAGACCTTGATGTATGGACTGCTCTGTGGTTATGTTGGAAAAAGAAACTGTTTGCAAAAAGCTAGGAACATAAACTTTTGAGGGAAAACACAGCTGCAAACAATAAACTTCTTGGCACCAAATGTACTAAATTTAGTCAGGCAAAATGCTGTTTTTCTGACAATTTCTAACTCCAGACTCATCCATTGGAATATATGAGGCTCCTGTGTGCTTTACACCACCTTGTCTGCCACTTGGCATTGCACTTCACAAATTAAACATTAGATCTAGCTTATCAGCAATAGATACCCATTTCATTAGGTTCTTTCTGTGGTTTTCTTGAGTTAAACCGAGGTCCAAAGTTATAAAATATGTGAAAAGTATGAAATATGTTTATGATGACCTTGAATTTGCTGGTCGGACCTTGTTTGGCATATTGGTTTGTTAGCAGATTCATTTACATCTCAGGAGTTCTTCAGGTTTAAGATTGAGGATCAGACGGTGAATGGGCTTTTTGCATGATCTCAATGGGTTCTTCTTTACTGACACCCGTTTTTACAGTGAAGTTGAGTTTTCTGTTTGTCATGCTGGTAGATTTTAGAGAGAAAAGGTTTGTGTCTAACATTTGATGGCAGTTTACGCCTCTGCTAATTGCTTATTGCAGAATCCATGTTATAACAGGAGAACATCACCAAAATATATGGTTTTTCATTACTCCTCTTTTATTTTTGGTTATACTGAGCATTTATGCTCATGTTGATATGAGCAGACAAAAGAGATATGATTCTGGTCTCATCTTGCTGGAGCGCCTTATATTTAAAGCTTCTCCAAATCATTTACATGTACATTTCAAAACAGAGATGACTTCTTTATACCTGCTATCATATAGGCCTACCCCTTCTCTTATGGTACAATTTTGCATGAACCTGCAGGCTGAGGAAAATTCTTAATAATTTCCTTTTCCTTTTTTCTTCCTAATAACCGAGCCACCAGCTGTCAGCTTATTACGAAAGGTCCAGCTGATGGTCTTCTAGGGCATTCCAGTCTGTCCAGATGTCTTGCTCCTCATGTTCTTTGAAAGCATTTTGGGTTTGTCCTTAGAGAAGGAGAGGTTGGAAAGGAAGAAATTGATTCTTTGTTCTTAATGAACATAATGAGTTTAAGTCAGGAGGATCTGTTATTGACTGACTGATTGATCTGTGCCACATTTGCACATAACTAATCTGTTGGAACCAGAATGCTGACTTGCTTGATGGGGATCAAATACTTGTTACCTGAGGCTGTAGAAAGTAAAAGCTTTCATTAGGTGTTAAAATAATATGTCACCAACAATGACTGCTGCACCTTGAAGGTAGTCAATATCATTATCCTTAAACTTAAAGTATTAGTGCAGTAACTCCTCCCTATCCTTTTTTTTTTAGGTCTAAATTACTTGTTACATTCAAACAAAAATAGTCCTATACTACAAAGTGGTACAAATATCTGATATTTGAATTTGGATTCCAGCTTTATTGTTTTTGCAACTAGACAGAGAAAAGGAATGCCTTTTGATTTGATATTCAGCTAAGAACATTAATCAATTTTACTGCCATCTTACCAAGAATTGCTGTACTGTAACTTTATTTTTTAAACATCACATCTTTATTTTACTAGCTGTTTTTGGGGGTGATTTCACATCCCACAATGTAATAAAGGGGACCATTACTTACAATATATTACCTCTTCTGTGATATGATTGGCTGATAGAATAAAATGGGCTAAGGAAACCGAGTGAGTGAGCTCAACAATGTTTTCATCCTACTGGCAGTGAAAGCTTGGTGTTATCACCTGAAAAAAGAGACATTTAGCTTCTCAATAAAACTCCCTTCAACATTTGCAGTAACATGTTGCATATCTTGTGTAAGTAGAGCCATTTTCTTTGAAGCCATCTGGAGCGAACACATCAGAGCCAGTGACTTAAAGAAATGGAATAAGGAGATTAAGAAGACCAGCTCTTTTTAAGTGACTGCCATAAAAGCCCTACAGCTGACTGTGGAAACACTAATGTTTCACAAGCTGCTCAGCATATCAGGCAACACTGCAAACCTTGACATAACACGCTAATTAAACAAAAGAGTCCCTTTAGTCATGCTTGTTTGATTCTTTTGTCGGACAGATTTGAACAGGATATAATTTCTCCCAGCATAGTAACTCTTCAATCATTAGCATTGTTTGTTCATACTCTTCTTTTGTGTGCTTCACATGGCATGCAATCACTAAATGCAATTTTTTAGCATTGCCTGTCAATTCAAATTGCAAATTAACCAATCAGACACTAGCAATTTAGTGGGGTTTAGCATTAAAAAAGGTGTTAAAGATGACAAAGTCCAAACAAAGAAACAGAGCAGCGAAGAGTTTGGACTTAAGGGAATCTGTCAATGAACTCCTAATTAATGGGAATAACACATACTTACTTTGATTTTAAAGAGGAAATGGTATGCAATGAGTGGCCTTTTGTCAACAGTCATACACAGAGGTTGTAATTAGTTACATAAACTTTTTGGAGTAGTTTTACTGTGCCGTACATCTTAATTCTACATGAATAATATTCTTGTAAACTATCGCTACTTGAGTGAAAATCTGTATCTATTATGTCCTCTGTATTATTCCGAAATCAGGTCAACATACAGTAAACAGTAGATATTAACAGTAGGATTTCATTACCTTGTCCTAACATATATACAGTTCTCATTATAAGGATTGTTTTTTTAAGTTTTAAGTATTTCTTTTGTGCAAATCTGTTCTTTTATATTCATGGCATTAAGTTTTATTCTTTAGGCATTTGAGTCTTTAAAATGCCAGAACTTGCACATAAAGTCTGCTTCCTAGCATCATCTATAAACATATAAATCTGATAGAATTATTACATTATTGATATAATCTTTGTATTATTATTATTACAGTTAATCAGTACTCAAGTAGCCTTTTTACCGAATAACTTCTTACTTTCACTTGAGTAATATCTTGGATGACTACATTTTATTTATAATTGAGTAAAAAAATGTTACAGTAGTGCTACTCTTACTTGAGTACAATATTTAGGTACTCTACCCACCTCCAGTCATATGACAATAGGGATTTATGATGGTTAAAGGGCTGTTGATAGTGATTTAATGGTGTGGATGATATTTTCTTGGGACATTTTGGGCCTACTGGTCTGTAATTCAGTCCCTAAAATCATCTTATTGAATATTCTTTGGCTTAAGAATATGTTTTAGAAAGCTGCTACATTGTTTGAGAAAAGAAAAAATGGATATGAGACCTGACAAACAAATACAAAAGGTCTATAACAGGAAGCAGGACAGGGAGAAGAGCTCAATGAATGATCATCAACTCTATCTTTTAAAATAACAAATCTAGCAAAATTTTCCTGCATTTGATTTCCTTTTTAATTATTCATTAAATTAATGAAGTGACTGCAAATAAACTACTGGTCAGCAGAATGATTAGCTAGGTACAGATTGGAACACAGAATAAAAACTGTTTTGCTTTTCCCAGCGAATGAAACCCACTCCTTTACCACCTCCAGCTTAATGTCACTATTAGGGAAGCAGATAAATTATTTATACCTGCATGTAACAGTATGGCTATCAGTTAAAACACAGATTTGTGGGATTTATTCCTAAAATGGAAGCACACTTAGAGGGAATGGGTGTTACTTTGGCATAGGGGCATGAGACAGTTAACATTTGGCTTTTGTACCTTTTACTTTACTCTGTACCTTTATACTTTGCCATGATTGCAAAGATCTCTGCAGCCTGATATTGTGGTAAATAAAAGAAAATTCACACAAATGCAGAAGAACAGGGAAAAAAAACAGCTTGATGGGATGTAAACCATAAAAAGGGCTATTTTATATAGTTGGAAGTTACTGTTTTTTTTGCACTGATATTGTTGTAGAGGAAAGAAAATATGTTGGAGGAAATCTTTTAGCACTACCTGATAGTTACTGATGATGTCCATCCCTTTATGACCACATGCATCCATCTTCTGATGGTGGAATAATGCAGCATGTCACAAAGCCTATACTGAGTCAAAATGAGTTCAGTCTACACCAACCGTCTCCACAGTCATAATAACCAAATCTAGTCAAACACTTTGCCTTATAGTGGAATGTGAAAATTACATCCAAGATGTTAAGGTGAGAACTTTGCTGCAACTGTGTGATTTTATCATTTCAATACTAACAGAAGCCTCAGAGGACTGTTTCTAACAAATCTACTGTATTCCTTAATCACGTAGGGATATTTTGAAGGTAATAACATCGTATACCTATGAAAACATCAGATAGTCTCTGTTTCATCTAAACTTTAGATGAAAAAAGATGCTTTAGATTCTAAAGCATCTTTTTTTAAGGAGTGAGATATGCAGATTGTTTGTCAATAAAATGTGTCCATTAAAGCTTTTTGTTAGTTAATTGAAATAAAAATATGAATTCACTTTATTTTACTAGTTACAGATCCTATCAAAAGCACACAAAATAATCCTCTACAGATCAGGATATTTGCTGAAATAAGTCTTTAATAGTGCAAAGGGTTAAGAGACAGATCCTGGTGATTGTTACTGAGGTGGATGGTGAGCAGAAACAACAAAAAAAATTTTTTCAAACAATTTTAAATCCTTAATTTAAACCTGGCTATTAACCCTTGTAACAATACGTGAAATCTAATAACAAAATCCTGTTTAGATATGATATTAACGACCACACATTGCAGCAGACAAAATCTTATGTTGGGCATGCAATAGATATAAACTTCAAACTATTTTTTTATATATATATATATATATATAATTAAAAGTATATATAGAACATAAATTAGCTTTGTGCTAAAATATCCCTCCCAGCAGCTGGTCATTGAGAAGGTGCAGCTGAGCAGGTGCATCAGTTAAACTCTGCCACTGCACTGGTTCTGAATTTGAAGCAGAGCATTTCTGAAAAGGTCATGTATGTTCACTGAACCCCACCTGCTCGTTAGGTCAGAAAGAAAATTAAGCCTTTATGAAAATTATATCTCATTTTGTCACTTTGCAAAAATGTGAAAAGGTTGTAAATGGCTGCCAAGCATTTTTTTCGCGGTTAAACATAATTTCTTGATGGATGTAGTTTAGCCGCAAAGGGCACAACGAGAAATTATCATTCTGGTTAAAATCTTTTTTTTTTTTTTTTTCATTAAAAGCAAAACACCTGGTGGTCCTCGCTCAGAATTTGAAATACAGAGTTTGCCCCTAAAATGTTTCTATTAATGCAAGCAAAAAAGAACCAGAACTGCTGATAAACACAGGGCTTTTTCTAAAGACTTTTATTCTCCTGTCAGCTTTAAGGGCATTCAAGTCACCAGCATTGCCGACTCAAACCTTTAATTTCTTTCCAATTTTTTTCTTTTATTTGTTTTATATAAAAAAAACTTACAGCTTCAATCTCCTTTAATGGAATATGTTGTAAAAGACCAACATGGGGTATATTATTAATGTGAAATAAAAGGTTTTTCTTTTCCTCATTAACAAAAAAAAAATCTGAAAAGAGTATCATGTGTTTTCAACTTCCCTCTCTCATATCAAAAAATGAAATCCAGTGCTAGGATCACCTATACAATTCACCTAATTATAGGAAATGTTGCATACCTCCTATTAGAGAACCGCAGTGAACAGAGAGCTTCAGGAGAAGCGCTCCCAGCTGAGTGTGTCTGACTCCACCTGCAGGTGGATTACAGACTTCCTGTCTGACAGGAAGCAGCTTGGAAAACATGTCTCCGACTCACAGCTCATCAGCACCAGTTTCCCCCCAGGGCTGTGTTCTGTCTCCTCTGCTCTTCTACACCAACAGCTGCACCTCCAGTCATCGGTCTGTCAAACTTCTGAAGTTTGCAGAAGACACCACTCTCACCGGACTTATCTCTGATGGTGACGAGTCCGCCTACAGGTGGGAGGTTGACCATCTGGCGACCTGGTGCAGGGAGAACAATCTGGAGCTCAACCTTTAGCTGGGAACTTCCTGGGAACTATAATCTCACAGGACCTAAAGTGGGAGCCGAGCATCTGCTCCCACACCACAAAAGCCCAGCAGAGGA
This sequence comes from Cyprinodon variegatus, assembly GCF_000732505.1. Lineage (NCBI taxonomy): Eukaryota > Metazoa > Chordata > Actinopteri > Cyprinodontiformes > Cyprinodontidae > Cyprinodon > Cyprinodon variegatus. The sequence continues at coordinate 872,316 of NW_015150470.1, forward strand.
TGTACTTCCTGCGGCAGCTCACAAAATTAAACCTGCCACGGACAGTGATGGTGGACTTATATTCCTCCATCATTGAGTCCATCCTCACCTCCTCCATCCTCATCTGGTACGCTGGTGCCACCTCCAAGGACAAGAGCAGACTGCAGCATGTCATCTAGTCTGCAGAGAAGGTGATTGATTGGCTGCAATCCTCCATCTCTTCAGGATTTGTACGCCTCCAGGACTCTTAGGCATGAAGGGAAGATTGTGGTTAATCCTTCGCACCCCAGCTACAAACTACTTCAGTCACTTACCTCGGCAGGAGGCTGCCGTCCATCAGGACCAAAACCTCACGCCACTAGAACAGTTTCTTCCCACCTGCTACCAGCCTTATCAACAAGGTCCAGAGACCCCTGTTACACTGACCCGCCTCTCTCGATCCACCGTTCAGGACCAAGAAGCCACACCAACATAGCATCTCCAGACCTCCTGCGTTACATTAACACACAGTCTACTGAGTATATAAAGACCCCAAAACTGATGGAGAGATGGAGCGGGGACCGCCTAATTATAGTTTTTGTATGAAAATGTGTTAAATCAAACTGGTCCAATAGTGATTCTATTACAGATGGAGTAATGTAACAATAGTAGTTTCTCCCTGAGATTATTAAAGTATTTCTGATTCCTGGTTGATGGGACAGGTGTTGTGAATGAAACGGTTCCCAGCTTTAAGAGATCCTGTGTGTCTCTGAATGTGTGCATTGATGACTGAAAGACATCGTCTGCCTCCATTTATTTGTTTACTACAGTGTGTTGAATTCATTTTCATGTGTGTTTAAAGACATTTCAATTGGTGGAAAAAAATGTAAGTTGGAATAAAAAAAAAGTCTAATCAACCAAAAATTTTGTGACCCCCATGCAGTACCTCTGTGGCCCCCGTGGGGTCGCGGACCCCCACTGAAGACCTCTGTTGTATACAGTACATTATATGTTTTATATTGTACATACAGTAGCTATTGATCCTGTATTATGTATATATATCCAATTTGTCTGCACCATCAACGCCAAGTCAAATTCCTTGTAAGTACATATCTACTTGGCAATAAACTTGATTCTGATGACCATGGTCACATATAGTTTAGTTCATTGGATTATTGATTGAATTAGATAATTCAGTCTTAAAACACACAGTTGTCAATACTACAGTTGAAGTACAAATAATATTTATGAGTGTTATGAATGTGACACAGCTGTAAATTCATCCAGAGATGTCGGTCTACCTAAGCTTAAGGGCTGGGACAGATAGGAAATCCAACAGGCTGAAGCAGGTAAGAGGCTAATGGTAACTCTGGAGGAGCTTCATACTGTAGGTCAACACCTCAGTTAAGAGATACTGTCATCAGGAAGACTATGCAGTAGGCTCTACATTCCTGCCTTCTTGCCTTGTGTAAAACTTTTTAAGAAGAAAACTATAGTGGGAAGAAAGTCAGGAGTTGATTTGTAGTTTGCCACAAACTGATGAATTTCAACCTGGAGAGACTGAGAGAGAAAAGACACAATTAGAAAGGTTTTATTGACATGAATGAAATAAGTTATTTGGTGGGTTAAAGTTTGGCTGGAGGGAAGTTCGGCCAGAAGCGAAATGAAGGGGATCTTAAAAAATGATTGGCATCGGAGGGGGTGTGGCCCTTGAAAATGAAACGTCAGCAGGTGGACCAGGTAAGGCTGATTGGAATCTACCAATTAAGTTCAAGCTTTATGTTAGTGAAATGACTCATTACTCGTCAATTTGAACCTAAATTAAAGGTAAATGTACGTAGATAAGTAACATTTTGAATAACTGCACTTGTGCAAGGCCATTCTGCCTGTGAAATGTGTGTGCTGGGGCCCTGGTGACCTTGTGCAAGGCTCTGTTTATGGTCTGTTCACATTGGTGAGAACAGTGGAGCTACAATGAATAGTTGCAACTGAAGTTCACTGGATACCTGAAGGCTAGAAGTGTGCATGTGCAGCAAGAAGAAACTAGAAAGGAACAAGTACGTAGAATGGCATAGGTGAGCACATCACAAAACATGGCAAAGGACAGCCAGTAGATAAGATGATCACCCCTGGAAGCTGAAAGAACATCATCCAACATGCATTTAAAGGCTTTTTGTCCACCTGAAAAACAGCATGTGTAGCAGAGAACACTACACATCATCAAAACATTTTTTCCATTTTTTTGATGAGAGCATCATGCTTTTTGGAAGTTTTTCAGTGGATTAAACTAGAAAGGTGATTGAAGCACCCTGCAGGGTAAAAAAAAACAGAAATCCTCAATCCCAGTTCAGAGGCTTAGTGTCCTGCACCTTTTTAAAATGTGTCTGTTTCCACACACCTTAATCCAAAGGTTGATTTATCTCCTAAGTTTGTAGTCAAGTCCTGGATTTAAAGAAGACAACCTTAAGCTAACAGTTAGAGCTAAAATGGGCTAGTTTATATTAAAGCATATTAATTGGTTAATATTTTTTTCCACAGATCCTTTTAATCCAATTTGACTGAGCTTTTTGTGAAGAAGATTAGACATAAATTGAATTATCCAGGGACCAAAGCAATAGTGTAGCAGATAAAACACCTTACATATGTTCATTTGCATGATGATGTAATTTAATCTTTTTTTCATTTTGTTATTCTAGTGCTACATGAGGACAAAGATGACAACATAATGGTGGACATGCATCCACTGAACCGTAGCTCACAATAAACAGCAATATGGCTTAGATGCACTCTGTGGGAGGAGCAAATGAGACCTGATAGTTTGTATCATTATGAAGCTGAACCAGCGGTTGCTATTTATTGGTCTCTGTTTTTCCTTCAGCTGATATTTTCAGATCTCCAATCTACAATCACTCCTACAAACAGCAGTCATCATTTGTGAAGTGGTTCTATTGACTCAATAGAGCATATATCCAAAGGGTCTTCAGAAACAGACACTGTTGTGTGCAGCTGTATTTCTAAATGGCAACAGGCAGCAATAAAGCAGCGCATGAAGACCCTGTGTAAGAATGAAATGGATTGATTTAAATTGAATTTGAACCTAACTGGATCCTATGTAATTGGATATAAATTGCTCTTATTTATTTTGGAGAAGAGGCTACACATGACATTTCTTGTAAATTGGCTCAATATAAATAAACTGAATTAAAATGAACTCAACTGAAAGTATGCTTATCTTAAAATGAAACAGGCATTTACTGAATGGTGAGGTAACAGCAAGTCTGTGAGGATGGAATAAAACCTTACCTTTGTAAAATGAACTAAGCTAAGAATTGGCTTCTGCAAAAAAGGTTTAAACCGCTTTAAAATAGCCTCCTGAGGTGTGAGGTAATAATTTAAAGCAAAAAGAAAAAAAGAAAGCTGGGATCAGCATTATCCTTTTGAGTATATAAACATTTCTGTTGAATTTAGAAAAAGGTATTTTTGTTTTTTGATCGTGGTCTTTAGACCTCTTCTGTTGTCCACAGACCATTTAAGAAATATTCTTCAATAATAGGTATCCATTTTTTCTCAACTTGGGAACAGAAGCTTTATTTCTCAATAAAGAAAATAACGAAAGCAATGTCTGGTTGAAATCCCCACTGATTTAAAATCCCTCATCTCTGTATAGAGATGTTAGTTTTTTAATCAATTTAATTTTTAATCAGATTTTATTTAATCAAATCCACTAAATTATCAATATTTTGTAAAGGTTCAACAACAGCTGGGATTTAATGTTCTCTAATAATCTGAAGTGATAAATTTTTTATGTGTTTTTTTCTGCATTGCCTTTTAAACAGCATAACTAAAGAAAAGCATATGTGTAACCCTCAACAAGCTTCTTAAAATAGTTTGCTGGAATGTTGGCTCATTCCTCTGAAGAAATCTGGTGTATCTGATTTAGGTTTGCTCATAGACACTTTCAGCAGAGACAGGGAAGCTGTTCAGAGTTGATGGGAAGATGGATGGAGGTAAAACCCAGGGCAACCCTGGAATAAAACCCCGTTAGTGCATAGAAAAGATTTGACACCTGGATAGAGGTTCACCTTCCAGCAAGACAATAACGCTAAGCACACATAGAGCTAAAATGGAGATTTAAAGTAAAATGGTTTAGCTTAATACTTGTTCATAAGTTGGCTGTCCAGTTAAGGTCTACTGTAGATCTAAATCATGTTAAGATTCTGGAGCAAATTATCTTCTATTCTATTCTACTTTACTGATTCCAAAGAGAAAGTGAATAAATGCGTTTTTCGATTTCTATTATTTCTAACTGCCATAGATTGTTTTTTAGTGAAGCTCTAAATCAAGTGTCATCCAAGGTAAAGATATTCTGGATTAAGAATGAGCCAATATCTTTTTAACACTTAACCTAAAGGAGATGCAGCGCTAACTGTAGATAAAGGTGGAGCTACAGTATGAAGTAATGATTCAGGGCAAGTCAATCAAAATGCATGCCGGAGTTTTGGATTTCTATGTTTCTGTGAAGAATTTTGACAAATGTGTAGAATTTTCTTTCCATTTCCAAAATATACACCACATTTTCCACCATCCATCCATCGTCTACACTAGTTTATCTGTGTAGAGGTATACACTTTGTCGTCTTATTGCCTCACAGCAAGAAGGTCCTGGGTTTTCAAACCTGGCCTGGGGTTTTTCTGGACCTTCTCCCCATGCATGCATGAGCTGTCCCCGGCTTCCTCCCACCGTCCAAAACCAGACTGTTAGATTAATTGGATGCTCTAAATCAGTGCTCTGCAACCTTTACAATCCAAAGAGCCATTTTTATATTCAGTTCAGGTATTAAAACTCTTTTAAAACCAAACAACATTATGTGATCTTTTTTAATAAAATAACTTACATTTAATGAATATCTACTAAATATGTATCCTTTTATTTAATAATCAATATGGCATTTTAAATTTTAGTTTTTAAAATGAAGGGAAAAAAATAACTTCCTATAACACAAACCAAAAAATCGATATAATTGTTTTTTATTCTATTTGCAGACAAAATACCTTTTTATGGTTGCTCTTTCTATGGAAACAAATTGGCTAAATATGTAAACCATAGCCTGTTTTTGAGTAAAAAAATATCAAATGGCTGTTATCATCTTTAGAAATAAATGTAAAGCAAGAAGTGTACTTTTTTTCCCAAAAAACTAACCATTGGTGTTGTACCAATTTCCTTCTTGAGATGAGAAAGTTGAATTCTTCGGTAAAATACTGACATAGATAAAATTGATAAAAAGCCATATAGATAGAAAAAAAGATTTAGCAATTTGGTCACCCCTGTTTAAGACAGATGAAGGTGTTGTTAGTCAGGGGTTTTGTTCCGACTCTGTTCCTGTCTGTATTTACTAATGCAAAACGCATCCTTTTGTACAAATCAGTACAGAAAAAAAAAAGAAAGAAACAACAGATATTTTCAGCTGGGTTTACTGCACAGCAGCTGTGCTTATGGCTTTTATTCTTACATTTTCTTTACAACATATTACAGAGACAAAAAGATGTTAGCATTCGGAAATGATCATAAGCATTGAAATAAATCTAAGAAGCTCAAAATGTTAATCAGTGACTATAGCTAAAACAGTTTAAATCGCTCAGAAATCCTTTTACACGGCATGTAAATACTGTTCATGTTATGCCAGGCATCTGTGTGGCTTTGCTTTAAAACAAGAAAACATTCTAACTAATCCATTTGACTGGATACTAAAACAGCGACGAGTGAAACCGATGATGAATGTGTGGATTCAAGCACCTCCTATTTCTGTTATGAATTTTCAAGGAAAGTTCAAGGCTGAACTATCCGGCCTGCATATCAAGCTTGCAGATTACGATCCATCTTTGGCTCAGGGTTGGGAAGGAGCACCTTTAAAAGAAAAGCTCCAGGGGGAAAGCAGGCTATCTGTAGTGATACATACAGATTTTTTTGGCAGGGCTTAATACGCCAGATAAGTCTCTTCCTGCAAAGCTTTGCTTCCACAGCAAGCACCTTCCTCTGTGGTTTTTCTACTTTCCTCCCAAGCCACAGAGTGATGAATCTAAGGCTATCCGCTCTCACTCCCTGCACTCCAACCTCAGCTTTCTTCCGTCTCCAAATGAAATTCACCCAAGAGGCAGCCACACAGTACCTGCCACAACAGACAAGGCTAGAAATATAACGGTAAATTCTATAGCATAGAAAATGCAGTTATAACATGATCTCCCGGTGCATATACATGTAAAAAAATGTTCCAGAAAACATTATTGGCTTTACTTTTTCTGCATTATAACAAATCCGTTTTTTAAAAACATTTTGTAACATAAACACTTATGCATAAAACAGAGAAGAACTAGCTTGGAGTATAAGTTTCCGTTTGGCATGTTGAGTGAGGGAGCTTTCCTCAGCCTGTAGGGGGCTTCGGAACGTGTTTGGCTTTCAAACAAGAAGAGGAGAGTAAAAAAAAAAGGCCACAGGTGAAGGGAAAAGGTTTTACTGATCATTTCACCCCTTTGATTTTTTTATACTTTTGGGTTTTGGGTCGTTTTGAACCAGATTTTTACAGAGATCAGAGGCGGTTGTCTGATACCCGACGTCACGGTGCATCATAGGGATGTTTTATATCCAATTTGATATATTGCTGATCCAATTACTGACATGAGATTATTGTATTTCAGCTACACTAATGTTTGCTGTAAGGTTTTCTTACTTTAATAAAATAAAATAAAAAAAAACTGTATTTCAGCAAGAGGTCAGTTAAGATAATTTTGCTTAAATCAAACGTAACATTTTCTAAAAGTCAGCTGTACACAAATAAGAATCAAAATAAAGGAAAATAGAATGTAATGCAAAATCTGGGAATTACAGATATTAAAATACATTACAGAAAGTAAGAAAGTTTGTGTTTTTATGACTATTTTTCTACATAACCCATAAAAATAGACTGATATGCAATTATTTAAACATATGGGTTTGAAATGGTTTGTTTACAGGATCTAATACAGAATAGGGGCTATCGAACTAGATGGGATGAAATGGCCCAGCGAGGGAAAAGTCTTCCCCTGCAGTGTTTGAAGGGCAAAGTTTGAGGGCGTTTTCTGTCAATCACTGGCAAAGTCAGAGGAAGATTGAAAAGAGTCGTGTGCCTCAGAGTTTGGAAAAGAGAGTAACAAAGATGATGAAGAGAAGGAAGGACAGAGGAGAGTGAAGCATTGAGCTGTAGGCCTGCCAGTCAGATAAGGAGAGGCTTAAAGAGTAGATTGGATTGTGTATAGACCTTTTTCAGTGGGGGAATAATGCAGTGCAGACTCAGTGGACATCAGGAAGAGGAAGAGATAAACGGAAGCCAAAGACTTTAAGGACAGAGACAGCAAAACTGGGGAGATGATTCCCAAGATGGGGGCAGAGATGAGGCGGAGATGGCAGAGAAGGGAGGGGGTTGATGCGGTGAGAGATATCCTATTACCAGCACGCACGGAAATAATTAGCTGCAGGTCGACCAGGAGAAACGTGCGAGTGGATTAACTGGACCTAAAATAAGTCGGGAGCCACACCTCTTCCTGGTAATCCTGTTTGTCAGTCACCTGAGAGCATCCGCGGCCGTTGGAGGCCATGACGTCATTCCAGTTCGTCGGTCACTGGACGCTTCTCTCAGGCACAAACAGGAAGAAAGAAAAAAAATGCCTCCACCACCACCTCTACCCCCTCGATGGCTGAAAAAATGTGCAGCTGTTACTGTAAGCCTGTGCTCTCTTATAGGGGCCAGAAATAGCCCCCCTTACAGCCTGGGCAGGGACACAGCGACAACCTCCATTAGCTCAAATGTGAGGGGATTGAATCACCTCCGAGCTCCGGGGCTTGAACCTCTATCTTCGCTGGCTGAGAGCAGGAATCATATTTCTCTCTCGCTATCACTTCTCCGTTTTTCCTCTACATGAAGTCCAGCGTGCGCCTTCATCTCTGCTCGGTGGACGTGATTGAGTCATAAACTTTAAACTGAGGAAGAAATATTCTAAACACACGAGGGGCGGTCTGTGGGATTATGTGCATAGTAAGGCCTTAAAGACTTTTACAGTTAGCCCAGTGATCGCAAAGGCTCTCTCCAGTGAGGCATTGTAAAAATTATTTGACACTGTTGCACAGTGATATAGAGGGACTATTCTTACAGCCAGTGCTGTCTTGAGAGAGAACAGATAATGGGGAATAACGGGGGTTGCATCAGGCTGGGCAGAAAGAGAGGGAGCAGACTAGAGGAGTGGAGGCAGTCATGGAGAAGTCAGACCTTTATCTACAGGAGCAGGAAAAAGAGGGAGGAAGAGAAAGAACATGACAGAGCAGTTAGCATTTCAATCATTTCTGTAATTTGACTTAACAAGAAAGTACAGAAATTTATAGGAATAGGAGGTAGAAATGGGATGGGAAAGTGGGGGAGGATCAGAAATCAGTGTGAGGAAAGAAAGCTGGAGTTTGACACATTGCTTCTGGAAAGAAAAGGAAAAAAAAGAAGCAAATTGGCTTGTCCCCGCAGCCAGGGATTCGTGATGCGTATCGGACGTACTTTGAGAAAAAGCTTTTTCAGTGGATTGGATCACAATGAAAGGAACCAGAGAGGCAAAAACCCTGGGAGCAGCCTTTTTAGATTTTGTTATCAGGCCCGGGCTGTCTCAGGGTCTTGCTTCAAATGGCATATCTTATGACCTAACAAAAGCAGTCAGGGAGCGGGCTTGGTGTTAGCGATTATCGTGACATCTGGGCCCTCGTACAGTAGTTGAGAATACATTCTGTGACAAGAGCAGATATGATTTAACAGATTTATTCAGGGACTCCGGCAGTGCCGCATGTAAAGCAGGTTTGTGGTTTCACCCCCATGTGGAGGCCTGTTATTCGGTGAGTCGTTTGGAGAGGCGGGAGAGGAGGCCGGGCGGCTCAGACCTCCCAGTCCCTCCTTCGCTGCTGGAACCTTCCTCCCCATTTTGCCGGGTCATCTCTAGCTCAATGGTCATAAGGACCCGACCTGAGCCCTCTTCCCCACCTCCCTCCACCCTCTCTGTTTCTTTAATGATGGTGTGCTGCTGCTGCTTCTGTTTGGGTTGGACCTTCGCCGCCATTACCTGGCGAATGGGCTGGAGCAGCCTGCCCCAGCCCCTCCCCGTATCCTATTTCTTATCCTTGCGAGACTCTAGCTTCTTCTTTTCCGAAGCAGCTGCCTTCACCTTGGAGGGGTCAGCAGGAGGCGCGGGGCCCTGTGGGCGGAGGGGGTAGAGGGGGTCGGGGGAGGAAACAAGGGGAGGAGAGGTCACTTCAGGAGGAAAGGAAGGCAGCAGGAGAGGACGTGAGAGAGGTGAGAAGATGAGAGATGGAGTTAAACTGGACGGGCGGAGCTGTGTGAAGAGAGGAGAAAAACCACATTTAGAGAAGGGAGAGAAGGAGGAGGGAGAGACGCATTTTTAGGGGAGGGGGTAGCACGTGAGAGGGGGCGGTGTCCAGAGCTGTAAGGGGGTGACAAAACAGGTAACCATGCGTTAGGATGGGACACAGTGGCAGGCAGACTCCATACACCTGTGACAAATGACTGACATTTGATCAATAACACACAATCAGTCCCACACACACAGCCAGAGTGAGCTTTCACAGTCAATTCATCAAAATGGTGACTTTTAATCTCACAAATATAGGGATTATGTCCAAAGAGAAGATCCTAAAAATAACTATAACTTGAAGGGCAGCTGGATTCTTTGGATATTAGATTAGGATCCTGATTTAAGCTGCAAATGATTTGTTTCTCACCAAGCTTCATTCCAGATTAGTGTTTTGGATTGAGTTCCACTAGGGAAACAGCTGGAGACCTGATTCAGACTATTTTTAGCTTTATAGTCCTTAACTGGTGATCAGATGATCAGAAGCTCAAATATATATTGATTTTTCCAGTAGGTGAAGACATCATACAAAGCACTACCAGGTGGCAGTTATAGAATTAATCAGAATGTCCTTACTGTCAAGTGCTCTAAGAGCACTATTCAATGTGGAAGTATTTCTGATGCTAAAAGACCTAAAATGAAATGGAGATTATTGTTAGAGCATCTTTAATTTGAACTCCATCATGAACATGACAGAAAGGTTCATCATGTTACAGCAAAGTTGGTTTCTCCTCAGGTTTTAACTCATTACAGAATCAATCTATATTCCCTAAATGTATAGATATAGAAATACTAATAATACTATAGCAATGTCAGGCATCCTCACCATTCTAATTGTCATGGTGCAATGCTAAACCCTGTTTTAAACAACAAATCAATAGTAAAGTTTATTTAACACAGGTTATGACTTTAGGTACTAACAAAATACTAGTAACTAGTAATGAGGAAGTATTTTAATTCTGTTCTTATATCACCTTGTGTCAGAGCTGTTAAAGGGAAATTGGATTTGGCCAAAATGAGTAACAATAGGTCAATGATAGAAAAAAACCATAAAAGAAAATACAGATTGGACTTTTCTAATCTATGCATATCTATTTTTAGTCTTATGCATGATGAGATTATATCCCAATAAAGTTCATGCAGTCGGAATTAACAAAGATGATTTTAACAAATCAGTACTCTTATTTTAGATTTTCAGTTAGAAAACAGTCGGTAATTATCTAAAGTCTCATGAATATCAGGAGAGCATATTTTATTCTCAAAAAGATGATAAAATACGTTCTTATTTGTCTCCAGTGATTGGCTGATCAAGTGATTTAACCACTTATAACACAAATAATGTAGACGAGCAATAATGTTCAATGTGAAAATCCATCTGCTTCCTTTAAATGGGAAAATGGTCTCATGCTATTAGATTATACTAAAATCTATGAACTATAAAAGCACTGCTCAGGGTAATTGTTTAGTGGGTCAGAAATCTGTTATTATTAATATCCGTTTTTAATTGTGAATAGAACGATTATAGTCACACAAAACATTTCTGTTTAGAAATATAATTAAGTAAAAGGGTTTTCTGTACTCTATGCTTTAAGATATTTAGAACCACTAATTAATCATAAATTACTTCATTTTTCCCTGAGGAAAAACATGACATGACCCGAGGCACATCTTTCTTAATAAGTCTTCAAATTAAATAAAATAAGAGACCATGAGCTTATTGTATATGTGTTTTCAATATTTAGAAACTTGTTGGGGAGAAAAACAAGCTACTCATCCATGTTTACCAATATCCCTAATTAAAATTAAAAAAAACTGAACTGTGAAAAGCAATTTTGGAGGAGGACCCCATATTAGTTTGCTCTCACACAATAATGATGTACACGAAGGGAAAAAAAGTTTTATCAAGTTACAATAAGATTCCTATGTCAGCTGTTAACGAGGTATTCCAAAAATGCCTTTTGTTTCCCAATTGTAGAAATGTAAATGAGGAGTTGATTGAGTTCTTATAAAATGAATTTGATGGCCATCACTGGGTCTATTAGCAGGATAATGACTTTATTGTATGACCAATTCAGCCATTAACACAAATCAGCTTTCTTCAATAGAAGAAGAAAGCGAAAAAGATAATCTATTAATCTGAGCAATCTTGTGACATTTTGTGCACAGATAATTAATAGTGGATCCCTGTCCCTAGATTCTCCAATCAAGAGATGTCAAAGCAACGGAGTATGTGTTGGACATCGCAAACGATTGTTGTACAAATTATGAACAGCAAAGGTTAAGGTTAAAGAAATCTTTTTATTTAGTGAATAAACGCACTTAAATTAAACATCAGATTTTTCTCAACTCTACACTGTGCGATTATTCTATTGCAACGAAAGATTAAATTATCTTTAACGCTTTTACTGATCTGTACCAGTAAATGCACAAACGAAGCTGTGATATGGAGTTTTATTATAAAACTCCATGTTTCATTCAATCCAGCACCTCCTAGCAAACCTAACATCTCATAACCTGGAAGCTAATAAATTGATTACTTGTGGTGCAGTGTTAGATTATTCAAAGTAATTCTGCTTCTAATAAATGAACCTTCCTGTGCATCCTAGTTCAGATGTTGGTCACATTTCAGATATGCTTAAATGGAACATGAAGGTCCTGGTTATCCAGGCATGTCTGAACATCCTCAGTTGAAGGTTTTGGATCAATGAAGCCAATGGGGTAACATAAATATACCTGCAGATATTTGTATAATTGGTAACGTTCTGTGTTGCATAATTCAAGGCCTTAGATTCAAAAATCTAGATAAGGATTGATTCCAGCTCCAGGATAAAGGACACCACAGAGTTAAATATGTAGTGTCAAAGTACATTGACTCTTTTAGAGTTATTACAACAACTGATGTAAGATAAACACTACGTAGAGAGTTAATTTAACACTAATTCAGAGTGGGACAAAATGCACTCAGGTTAGTTAGATACATTTTTACTTTAACACTGCAAAATATTTTGTGTGCATTGAGTAAACTGGCTTCTGATTCCTTCGTGTAAGTGAGCATATCAGTAATAATGATGAGAACTTAAACATAATGAGATAAACTTGCACTGCAGGCCTGAGAGCTGTGCAGGCGTTCTGAAGGCCTTTCACAGCTTTGGCTGCTTTTCACACATTGAAGTCATGAACCTGATTTCAGTCTGCCCCAAAGAGATTAGCAAAACACAAAACAAAAAGAAAAAAAACACTCAAGTTGCTATTTAGGCAGCAGCTCGTCCCAAAGACAAAATCTTCTCCAATTCCTCTAGACTAAAAAAAAATTATTTTATGTTATAGGGGTCATAGGATGATTCTATGGGGTATTTGGTCTCTCTGAACAGGGTGTGTAACATTGGTTGGGCTGAAAATGGCATATTTGCTGTTCTATGAGCCCTAATGCAAGCCTAGTTAAAAGCCCTAGAATGAAACAACAGGTTTTCTTCCTTTTATGGTATGATCATGAATATTTAGATGAGCTCTGCGCTGATTGGTTGGTTTACAACGAGCGAAGCTGCTGAGCAAAGACGCATCATAGCAACAAGCACTCACTCACTTAAACATCAAATTGTTAATATGGTAGGGAGACCAGACGTCCTCTTTTTCCTGGACATGTCCTACTTTTCATAGCTAAAAATGTTCGGGGGGAATTTCAAATTAATCCAGAATTCTGGTCGACTACAGTGCAGCTCCTAGTCGAAACAAACCGGGCATTTGAAGTCGTCAGCCCCGGGGCCGGTTCGGGAACCCTGGTGGATGGCGGCAGGGAGCCAGCGGGGGACAGAGCGACCGAACCCGACCAGGTGATGGTAGCCTGGACACAGGCGGCCCTGTGCTTCCCCCCGCCTGCCGCCCCTCCACCGGTCAGGTCCTGTCAGCAGCCCAGCAGTCGACACTTCACCCCCCCAGTGGGCCGGTCTGCATGTAAATTTCGGGATGCGACAAAAGTACAGGCCAAAACCAAATAAGGCAACATCCCTGAGTTTACATCAACTTGGGGATTTGTTTGGATTCGCCCGTTTTATGGTGGAAGTTTAGAATTGTGAGATTTGCAGAGAAAGGAGGTATCAATGGAGTTTGAACTTCTCTGTACGTCCATTTCACCCACTGAACTATCGTTATTCATCTATGACAATGCAAACTCGTTTTGCATTCATTCGTTATGACCCCTTTAAAAGCGCTATTGCTGGATTTTTTATTTTTTGCCTATTCCTTACATACATTTGAGATACAGTTTCTTTTCTGTACAGAGGTTTTGTTAGACTTACACTTGTGTGATCTGCATGTCCACTTTTCATTTGATTTCCAACAAAACTGCACAATATGTTGTAAATGCTGCTGACAATAAGTGAAAGCAGCCAAAGAACTGACAAAAACAACGAAAGACCATCAGAAAGCAAGGAGATACATTAAGAAAGACTATTAAAAGTGAGTACAAGATAGTTTGGCTCTCTGGAAGCATAACATGCATAATTTAGGGATGCACCGAAGCATATGCATGCATACATTTCATTATAGAATGAAATATCAGTTTTTCATATTCTATGTCGACATCATATCTGGAATTTGATCAAAAACTGGAGAAAACCCCGACCAGCATACTCATGGCCTTTTCAATGCACTTATTATCTTCACCTCAAAGTCGGAGGTAATGAGGATTGGTTGCAAAGAAAAAGAAAATGCAGTATGTTTGATCAGGAGACCATTTGCTTCTTCAGTTTTGCATTGATTTTTGTGGTTGTTCAAAACGTATACGACCTTTAAATATTAATAGGGCCTTTACTTATGTAATACAACCATTCACTCCCATTCACTCTGCAGATTGCCTGTGCAATATTAAAACCGGTGTCTCAAACCATCTGCAGAAAAAAGAAAATCTATAAAAGGAAGAGCCAGAAGGTGGAAAACTCAAACGCTGCGGCGCTTCAGCACAACAAATCCATCAGGAAGGACTGAACCAGGAGGAGGGAAGGTCAGGGCTACACTTAACCTCACAATAGCTGAATTCTAGTGCATTAACCTGTCAGTTAACCTATTGAAAAGTATCACAAGCGTGCAATAATGCTCTAATGGAGCTTAATGAAACTTCACACACGTGTAATGGTTTTACAGTGTTGTGCTTCTTTAGACGTTCTTTTACAGGTTGAACCATGGCCGCTGCATTGTTGACTGTGAACAGCAAAGAATATAAGGCTTGGAGCCTGAATTTATTTCGCTCAAATACATCAGCTTAGTCAACAGTGGAAAGCCCACTTGAGGCAGTTTCCACCCACTAAAGGTTCAACTAATAATACCCCACTGATTGCATTATAGAATTTATCATTTTTAATTATCCACCCTGCAAAGGCAGCTCACAATTGAAGGCGCCTGCTGTAGCAGACACCCAGCTCAGCAGGAAAGCAGCGCACGCCCAGTTGGTGTCATTATCTCCGATTATACTTACATTTTCTCATACATCACTGCATTGTTTACCATTATGCTTCCTGCAACAGGCTCAAGCATTTGTTCTGCAGAGCTCCCCCGCTAAGAACGGGCCCGCTTCGTAAAGACGCACCCCAGGCTGCTCAAGCAGAATGCAGCACCACCATGGTTACAGAGGGGACTGCACATACTTCAAAGGAAACATAAGGTACATTGGAAAAATGAGGAGAGGAACGGGGCACAAGAGGGAAAGCTGCTGAACCTCCTGCTGCATACTAAAGAGAAGGGGGGTGACAGGTGAGGAGGGAGATTGAGAGGTAGATGAGGAGTGAGAGGTAGTGATTTCCTGTCCTGCAGGAAAGCGGATCAGAACCCCAAGGACCTGAAGGAGGGAGGAAGAGGAGAGGAGGAAAAAAAACTGGAGAGGGAGGTGGATTGAGGAGGAAATTGTCAACAGGGTAGATGGGGGTAAATTAGCCTGCAGATAGATGGATGCTTCCCATGGTCAGCAAAGGAAGCCGAAGGGAAGCAGAAGACGAGGAGGCTGACACAGGGAGAGGGAGACAGGGGAGTGAATAAAAGGAATCTGAATGAGAGAAAGAGAGTGTAGGTGGGAGTAGGCTGAAGTGGGAGGCAATAGGGAGACGATGGAGAGAAAAGAATGGGTGGGTTGTGTGAGTGTGAGCTTAGATCGATACAAAGTGCACTCAATTATCATTCCAGTACAGTGTGTGTGCTTATTGTTGGGAACTTTCCTCTGAGTGGGGCTGTAGGGTTAAAGTCTTCCGCAACTTCCCCCAATGAGAGGAGCATCGTGGCGCACACCACAGTGCCCAGCAATCCCTCCTTTACTCCCTTGCCCCACAGATTCTGGGAGATTTGTAGGGTAAGCCGAGCTCGCAGTTAAACAAAGATGGTATGGCAGATAGAAAATAATTAAATAAAACCGAGTGTCAGCAAAGCCTCCTAATAAGGGCTATTTGATCAAAGAAGCGCTTATGAGCCGGCCATGAAATCCCAAAGGTCCCTCTGCGTGTGGCTTAGCAACAAAAACCAAATCATCTCAGAGGAGGGGGGGATAAATAAACAGAAATATAAAGCAGAGTGAGCTCAGATAGAATATCTGCTTTTGCTCTGTGTTTGTCATGTGAGCACAGGCTTGCAGGAGAGTAACTGTAAATGACAGCGTTGTCAAATATTCCAGTGTCCTCTTGGCGGCGAGTTATTTATTCATATATGCACTGTCACACGCTGCAGGCACTTGAGAGCAGCTCAAGAAAAACCTGACAATCACATGACAGTAGAAAGGAGAGCAGAAGACAGGGGGGAGAAGGAGAGGCTCCGTATAGATGTGGGAACTTGTTTAAGGCAGGATGGAGAAATGTGGCCCTCAGTGTTATATGGCTGCAAGGAGATACACGCGTGTGACATCTATTTAGAAGTTATCTTCAAAGCCAATGCTTATAGTTCCATTTTAACTTTCCAAGCTGTCATTTTCTCTATCTGTTATCAAAAGGTTGGATATGAGACATCTTTTATGAGTTTTTATGTTAATTTTTATTAGGATTTCAGGTTCACAGATAAATGCTTATAGTTAAAATAACTTATATCTTGGATATCACTATATAAGTGCAGGCAAACTAGAAACTGCTAGACTGTCCTTGTAAGTTTGAAGCAAAGGGATCATTTCTGCTTTCATTTCTAAGCCAGCTTAAATATACAGTTTAAAAGCAAGTCTTGAGAAAAGATTGTTCAAGCTGTTCCATGATCATTCGCAGTTAGGTTAAAAACTGCCGTTCAACCATATGCTACAAATAAGCTGGATATAACTACAAAACTGAGGACCTGTGACATCTCCTGTAATGGCAGAGGCAAGGCCTCCCATTGGTACCATTGGTTAGAGCTCAATATAAAGTGCTTGAGGGTCGGTAATCGTCGCAGGGCGTGGCTGGGCCCAGTCAGACGCAGGGTCTTCCATAAGTGGGACACATTAAAAGGTAGCTGGAACGTCTCTTTCTGATGCCCACAGGATACCTCCCTCTGGAGGTGTTCCAGGCATGTCCCACACTAGGAGAACCAGGGGATAATCCAAGACACGCTGTATGGCTTTCAGGGGGTCATGGAACACCTCTGGCTTCCTCCAGGGAAGTCTGAGCCCCTCTACTCGAAATGCTGCCCTAAGGACCCAGTTTCAGATAAGCGGGAGACGATGAGTATGAATTAGAACATAAATAGCCTGCATTATTCTCCACTTAGCCCTTTTAAAGTACTCTGGACAATGTCAATGTTTAAACGAAGTAAGTGTTGGAAATTCCTGTTTTACCATCCTCTGTGTTTGTTTATTAAACTTCTGCCTATTGTCTTGAATGACACTGATAAGCAGAAGATATTTTTGATTAAATTGGGGATTCAGGATTAAAAGAAATAATTAAATGGATAAAAAAAATTAAATAAATAATTGCTCTTAAAGGTATCTTTGATAAAAAGTTGATTTCATGTTAATTTGAAATGTGAGGTCATTAGGTTCTTATATGTGTATGAAATACTGATTGCGATTGTTAATTTTTAGTTAAAGTCTGCAGTAGATATGCTGCCCTGCCACTAAAAAAGAAAATAGATATTTAAACTTTACTTTTTTTTTTTTTTTTTTAAAGATTACACATATTAAGGTCCCATCAACCCACATTCTTATCATCACTATCTACATACATAATGAAACTCCTCCACCAATCACCAATCCCAGCTGTTTGAAATACTGTCTGCAGCCTTCTGTTAACCAAACAGTCAGCATTGCAGCTTAATTGGAAAATAAAATACAGCACATTTTAATGTGGAGGGTTTTCAAAAATGTATCATGTTGCTGAAAGTTTCTTTTTTTTTTAAAAACATTTCAACCTTTCTTTCCATTATTGATACAAAGGAAAAACAGAGGCTGTATGTGACTGGCTCTGCACCACTATAAGGGAGAAAACGGATTAAAGCCTTTTTACAATGCTCAAAATTTTGAAGCAGAACTACTCTGAGAAATATTATGGGCTGAATTATCAGTAGCAGACAGTAGGCATGGTAACATTAGCCTTTGCATGTGAGCATCTACTTCACTTGAAAACATTGACCAAAAATCAATAAAATTAGGAAAAAATCCTAAAAGAGTAAATCATTATTGAGAGAAATTTTGTGGTTTATTTAACATAAAAGCGCTCTCTTTAAAATGTTTATGGGTTAATGTCTTGATCTGTAATAAATAGATCGATCTATGTTGTCTTATATAAACCTGGCTGCAATAAGAGGCTAATGTTAGCCTTAATGAGGCAACTTCCTATTTAAATTATCATATGCCCAGAAATTCTGGGTAAAGAGGAGGAGTAGCAAGAGTGTAGTCCTGTTTCCTTTACTGTGACTAACTGTATGTGCTCCTTTTATCCTTGGAAATGAGAACTGGTTCAGAGCTTGTCTGCCTGACTGTGTTTTTCCTGGACAGGGCCTCTTGTGGAGCTAGTTAACAACTACCTTTGGATATCTGCTTCTTTTTATATGTCTGCTTCTATCTCCTTGAAGGAGAAGGCTCCTCACACTGAGCCAGGTTATATTAGTTTTTCCTCTCCACTTTCGCCTCATGCATGCTCAGTGTGAGGGATTACTGAAGAGTCAAATGCATAATGCAAAATCTTTGCCACAAGCTCATCTAGGAGGAACATGTCTTTCAAGTCAGTGACTTGATGCATTCAGCTGGTTTTCCATGACAAAACCCTGACTGAATTGTTCCTGTAAAGTGCCTTGAGGTGAAATGTGTTGAAATTGGTGCTATATAAATAAACTGAATTGAAATAAATTTTAATTAATTGAATTAGGAGCAAGACAGGAGTTCATTAGTGACGCAGTGTGAGTTATTTCAGACTTATCTACAGTCGTTGGTTTTCACATGAGAACATTATAGCATCTTTTTAAACCTAAAAAGCACATTTCTGAAGCTACATTTCAGAAAAAAACCAAGCCCTGTTTACATCTAGATTGTCACCTGCAGAGTAAAAACAATCAGTTTTGGGGTCTTTTTTTGTTGTAAATCATCAATCAATCCAAATTTGCTTTTACAAAAACAGGTTTCCACATGTGCCTTTTGTGACATAAGGTGAGAAATTCCCACTACAGCCCTTGAGAGTCACAGATTTCCAACCTGTCAAAACACCTGAAACATATGGATAGCTCATTACCAGGAATCTGCAGAAGTCAATGACATGCTGAGATTATAATTGAATTATAGGTGTCACATTAATGTCTGGAATGTTTCTTACTGGGACTCTTTTTCTTACAGGTTTATTCTAGCCAGAGCTTTACTGGTAAGTTTTTTAATGAATTCCAATTTTTTACATGTAGCAACTATATCTATGCTGATGAAAATTCTCGGTCATCCAGGTCGTATTCATTCCGAAAAAGTTTAAAAAACAATCCACTGGACTTGGTTTCCAAGGTTTGAAGACGTTTCGAGAAAGCTTCCAGGAGGGGAAGCGAAACGTCTTCAAACCTTGGAAACAAAGTCCAGTGGATTTTTTTTAAAACTTTTACGGAATATATTTTGGAGGTCTTTAATTCCCTGATAAGTAATGTAATTTAGTCTCAGAGGAAAGCTATTAGTGCTACAGTATCTAAAAAGAGTAATTAGAGATATGTGTGTGGTTTGATTATATGTCACAATGTGTTGCCATACCGCTACCTCAGTCTACCTGCGGCTAAATGACAAAGCTGTCACAGCAGCACCTTTGATTTCCCGACTTGGGTATCTTCGCGCGTCTCCCGTTTCAAAGCTGAGTTTTAATTGACAAAAATGCCTTGAACTCAACTCCCCTGACGTACTTTTCTCCCCCCCTCTCATTATCAGCACGCTGCTTCTAGTCGATTACAATACTCCCACGCAACCCTGCAGCCCACCACATCACCGCAGAGTAATCAAACACAACTTGCCCTGGTGGCTTGTTTTCACAAAAGCATACAAGCCACAAAAAAAGTCTGATTAATCCACCTCTTGAGGCGATCGCACTCCCACAAGGAAGAGAAGGGGACACAAAAAAAAAAACAGAAATCCAACATGGTTGGAGCACAGCAGCGTAAAAGCACTGATAACAGCCTGGACCATAATAGGCCCAGTGATTTTTTTATTTGACTCCCAGGGAGCGAAATCAGCAGCTCCTGTCTGTCTCCCCACTGCGAGCAAATCACAGCTCCATTCAGTCCACAGCGCCGGCATTAGTCCCCATAACCCAGACTGGGTCATTTCACAGCCGCTACGTTGATTTTTTGGCCCAGGGCTGTTTGGGGCCCCCCCGTCCGGAGGGAAATGAAGAAAAGGGCGAGGGCCACAGGATAGAAAGCCCAGCTGAACGCTGAGATAGCAAGAGGATTTCACCAGCTTGAATGCCGTTATTAAAGCTAGAGGGGAGCAGGGTTTGAATGGCATGTTATTTTGTTGTAATGTTACTGTAAGGCGGAGTCTGCTGAGTGTGAGGCAAAAATGCAGCTGCCTGCACTGCTATTGGGGGGAAATGCGATTACAAAAGTATGCCTCTATTCACTGTCATGTCAGCTGTGCTGCTTTACAAAAGAGATGAATATTCCCTTTGACAACGCGCTTCCTGATCCCAAATTCTCCGAACAATCACTGAATGCTATTGTAATCTTTCCAAAAACCATGTCTGATGATGACAGCGGGCCAATCTGTTGCATTTGATGCATGTGTGGGAGAGGAGGAAGGTAGGGAGGAGGGTGCTGGAGGGGAGGGAGTGTAGAAGGAGTAAAGAGGTGGAGGAGAAGGAGAAAGGAAACTTGCCTGTCTCTGCTGTGATCCCTCTTTCTTTTTCTTGCCATGTTTGCTAGAGGGGACAAAAGAAAGACAATGTCAGGATGTCGAATCTATCTCTCCCTCCAGTGGTCACAGGGCAGCACTGCCTGCCAGCTATAATAAAGAGAGCATCATCTTAATCTACTGGTCTGTCTCAGACACAGCCCCCAGGTGCCAGATGTCTTAGGATGAGAAAGGAATTTGCAAGGCAATGGATCCATCATCGTCATGATCTGGTGGATTATCCACTCAGAGAATGTCCCCTCACACTTTTAATCATCCTACTTTGGACCTATGCTTGCTGTTTTGGTGATCATATCTAATCTAAAGCTTGTTATCGCCTCCTAATATTAAAGCTCTTTTCTTTTTTTCTTGTAAATAAAAGAACTGAGGCTGAATCCCATTTTTTTTAGGGTTATCCCAACCCTTACCTCTCCTGTAGCGACCAAATACTGCCAAAAAAGCATCCCAGATAAAAGCTAATCTAATTTATTTTTTCCAAAAAATGATGTTTTAACAGCCTGCTAGCCAAAAATATATTATCAAGTTGTAAAAAAAAAAAAAAATACCTTCTACCAACTGTTTAGTATTTCTAAACATAAGAAGTGACATTTTGAGTAAGATTTAGTCAAGTCATATTTTTGAACAATGCATTTGCTTTTAATGCGCTTCTAATAGGAATAAGGTCTATTGGGATCAAGAGTGTGAATGCTCAACGTTGGGGTTTATTGCTATTTTACACTGCAATAATAATGATAATAATAATTTAAGTTTATGTATCTCACAATGGAGAAATTCACTCTCTGGATTTAACCCATCTCCTTGGGGAGCAGTGGGCTGCCATTGTGCGGCACACAGGGAGCAATGTGGGGTTAAGGGCCCTGCTCAGAGACCAAGAGTGGAGGCTGTGGGGATCGAACCTTCTCAGGGCCCAAGTGCACTGCTCTAACTGATAGGCTAACACTCCCACCCCCCAAAGAGATGTCCCCATCTAATAATAAAATCCATATTATTTTCAAATTAAAGGGAAAACTCATATATGGGGAGAATTAGATTTTTGTCCTCTATAATTGCCCCTGGCTCATCCTAATTTTACCCGAATTATTTTACCAGAACAGTGATCTCTTCTTCCAGCGAAATCTTCATCAGTACATACAAAGTATTTGCATAATGTTGCATGGTATTAAGTAATTTTCATATTGGGTCAATGCTGTACATAAAATTTGGAACACATCTGGATGAATTTCATTGCAGTGGCTGATATATGTGTTTGCGCAGCCTGGCTTAGCTAGCGGTCGATTTATCGCTACTACAGCGGTAAAGCTGGATTAACCTGGCAGTAGCCAGATTGACGTGTGTAGAACTGAGTTGTGTTCTATGTTATCAATCTGGCAGCATTTTAGTCTGTCCATGAAAAGGAGGAACGTTTTATACAATACTTTGAGCTGATTGGGTGACGTAAGAGCAGCTAGTACCCGCCATCCATAATACACTTTCAGCTGTATTATTTCATAAGCTGATCAACTTTTTCGAAATTCTGTCAGGAGAAAAGCACAGGCAATTTTCCCATCTACAAATGCACAAACTGTTTCTCTTTGCTCCTTTTTTAAACAAGAAATTGTTGCTATTTTAGCTACAACCAGGTGAGTCCTCCATCATAGCCGTGTTTGTAATTCCCCAGCAAGGCCTCTCTGACTGTTGTCATTCCTATATGTCCTGCTCAAAAAAAAAAAACGCTGTCATTGGTCCGACTTGCTTGTTGTTATGAGATGGATTTATAAGCGAGTTTTCAAGATGGATTTTTTTTTACACTGAACTCAGATCTCTTGACAATTCAAGTTGCAGTGCAAGGTTAAAGCTGGTATTTATCTTTGTGTGATGGTAAAATGGTTTAATGCAAGAGCAGCTATTATATATTTGCTTTCAAGGCAATGAGATTTTGTTTTTATGAGTCATTCGGCCAAACCATTCTAACCCATGGCAACACAGGCTTGAGTGCTAAGATTTTCAGGCAAAAGGTGAAATGGGATTCAGCCTAAATCAAAGCGCCTTGGCTAGACAGGTGTCGGTGCCAGGGATTGGCTCTGGCCTCTGCTCCCGCCCCTTGCAGAGACTCCAAAGTCCAGGCACTGACCTGACGCTAAGGCTGAAGACCCGACGCGCCACCAGGAACCTCATCAGGTAGTAGATGACCACAATAAGCACCAGCAGGCCCAGTACCACCCCAATGATGGCCCCTGTGATCACACCCGCTTGAATGGGCACTAAGTGGGGAGGAGAGAAAGAAGAAGAAAGGGTAGAAGGACAGAGCGAATCAGATCAATACAGATAACTTATGAATAATCAGGGGGAGATATGGATGCAAATGAAGGAGGATGGAGAAAGGTTGAATGGATGAAAATGTACAACAGCAGAGGTAAAAGAGGATATAAGGAAAGAGAGATTGTGGAGAAAATGGAAAATAAGGGAGAGAATGTGAAGGAGGAGGTAGACAATTTATGGGAACCTAGAAAAAAAAGATCCAGATAAAATTGTAATTGATTTCATTTAAAAGTAAGACAACTCCTCTGATAAATATGCACATGCTGATGCACTGAGATCAATTTCAGAGCTGGGAATGATTACACCAATCTGGGAATATTTGCTTTCCAATAGAATGAAAATTACTGAGACATGCAGAACAAAATCAGCTTTTTAAAGCTTCTAATACAACTTGAACTGCCTTGCATTCTAACACCGCAAAACCAGAATCTTCATTGTACTTATTTAGACCAACAGGGAGGAACTGATAATGGTGGACCCTTTTTTTTATTTGTTTGTGTAAATAAAATCTTTAAAAAAGGGTTGGATTTAAGACTTTAAGCCATTTTCTGACACAAACACGATTAAACCTAAATTGTCTGGCTGTCATGCAGGAAGTCGAACATCAGACCAGGTCTCAAATCTAATACAGCCTGTAAAAGCTAGTCTTCCAGGAATGCCTTGTCATTAGCCCTACCATGCCTTTCTGTCCCTGCAGAAGGAAAAGCTGCCCCATAAGATTGCCAGCACCATTTGTCCCCTCAGGATGATGTATTTAAGCTGATGTGTAGTGCTTGTTTTCTCCAAACAGTAAACATTTTGGTCCATTTTGGTCCAATCTGGCTAAAACACAGACTGATAGTTTAATGCACGGCCTTAATGAGACATCCAATGGCTGTTTGTCCTCATTTCTGCAGTCTGTCAACAGATTTTTTCTACCTGAGCCATGGTTCTTTGAAGCTCCATCAGAGTAATCATGCACATGCTATTTGAAATATGGTTGTATATCCTAACCCTGGTCTAGACGTCTCTAGAAAGATCTTCTTTACCTGTCTGCTGTGTTATTTGTTCTTCAAGATGCTATTTGTCTATTAGTGTGCGCTATCAAACTACAGAGGCATTTATAGATTATTTAACACACAAGTGGACACTTTTCACTCATTAGGTCACTTTTATAGAGAATGATTTTTATGGATTCTATTTAGGGAAACCAAACTACAACAATGCATACAAAATTCATAGGATTTTTCAAAGGAGGCATGTTCTATTTATTAATGCTCTACTTTAAAGATGCACAACAAACTGTGATGTGATAAAATGTGAAAAATCCTAGAAGGGATGAAGAAGTTTGCAAGCTACTTGGCGCTTGATGATTTTCTAACTCACGTTGCTCAAAGACCAGCAGTCTGACGCTGGAGGGGCGGCCCACGATGTCAGGGGGGTTCTTGGCGTCGCAGGTGAAGGTGCCATTGTCATTAAGATCCAGGTTTTTAAGCAGGATGGAGCCATCACGGTTCTTCGGGTTGCCCACAAACTCTACTCTGTCCTTGAAAGGGCCTTTGTTGTCAGTGTAGGGCTCACCACCGGCATAGTGGGCAATCTGGGGAGGAAAGAGAAGGTAACATTGACTAATAGCTCTCAGGAGTCACTGATCAATCTGAATTTGTGGTATGACAGTAAATGGAAATCGATTCATACAGGACGACGTTTCAGCCATATTTGATGCTCAGATATTATTTACAGTATTAATTATTATGTGCTATTCTTTCAAAAGCTGAGGGATTAAATGTTGTTTTTCTACTTTGAATGGAAAAATAACTTAACTGTATAATACAATGTACCTACATACCTGTGCAAATATTTCAAACCATTATATTTTTTCTCAAGGTCATAGACAAAGAAAGCTTGGCAACCTCCATTCTGTGGGCCCCGTTCAACCTTGGGCAAACCTGCATCAATCCATGTGCCTATATCGTGATTCTAGATAAGCTTTCTTTTTGAGATTGAGGAAAAATGGACTATAGTGTTAAAGTTATGCATAGTTTATATTTTATGTTAGATATATACCAGTTGTTTACATTAAGTAAAAAAAAAAGCTTTTATAATAGTTCTTTTCCCTTTGTTCCCTGAGAGGTTAATACAAGCAAATGTTAAAGAATCACAAAAAGCTGTACACTGGAAAAAATGAAAATCTAGATAAGTCATTTTTTCTTAAAATGAGTGCATTTGTTCTTGAATTGAGGAGGTTTGTGAGAAACTTTGCCAATGGAGCAAGACAATTTACACTTAAAATAAATTGCATTGTCTTATTTCAATTGCACATTATCTAATTATCTTATTTTAAGAGTAAAAATACTAATTCCATTGGCAAACATCTAATTTATCTGCTCAAATTCAGGGTAAAAACACTTAATTTAAGAAATGTGTACTTATTTCTATATTGTTTTTCCATTGTAAATATCTTTTTTTTGCACTTTAGCTCTTCATATTTATTGAATTAGTAACTGACTTGTTTAATGTCTCAACCCCGACATGAGCGGACTGATGGTAAAGTTTCTATCCACATCTCTAAAAGCAATTACCACACTTTAAAAGGACAAAAAAAGAAAGAAGTCGATCTTTCAAGGTTGGGGTAAAAATGAGTGACTGAAGATTGGTTGGTAAATAAAATGAAAAGCTCAGTTTCAAAGTGAGGACGCTGTCGGTGGAAAGATAAAAGCGAAGGAGGAGGGGGAAGAAGTTATGAGAGAGGATACGGGGACAAAGACGGCAGGGCTGGAGAGGAGGAGATTAGGTGAGCTGGACAGAGGGAGGCATGGTCAGGATGGGGAGATAGAGAGATTAGAGAGATGAAGCGATAAGAGTAGGGTGAGTGAAATTAAAGTGCAGGAGGGTGCTGCAGGAGAGGCAGAAAGTTTCTTCAACTAATTCACGTTAGTAAATCACTGACAATGCAGACAGCAATGGGAGCCAAGCTCTCTTATTAGCTGCTTAAAACTAGAACGTATGCATGCAACAGTCCTAATAAGGTTTGCTTTGATTTCAAAATGCTTTCCTATTCTTAAAGAAAGAGCCCTTTAGAAAAGCCCTTCTGGCTACATTTCTGCTCCTCTTTGTGCCTGGCAGAGGCAGACAAAACAAAACAGAGCTTTGACGGAAAATGAAATCATTGTTTGCAAGTCTAGATGGCTTTTAATGGTTCTCATTGTGACCAAAATTTGGCCTGAAGTGGTGAGTAGGAAACACACAAGGCTCTTATTTAAGCAGAAAGGAGAAAATGCGAGCGCTGGCTCTTTTTGTGGCTCAGTGAGAGGTGTTTTCAGCCAGTAAATGCTCTGTTATTTCAGAAATTGTTACCATCTTTTGTTTGTCTGCTGTTGGCTCGTGGAAATATAGTGCACAGTGATTTATTGGATCTTTTTCTCTGAAACAGCTGCAGATATGATGAGGGTGGAGAAAGCAACTCGCTCATCAATGCTTCTATAAAATGAAAGAGTTTTTTGTTTCTGTACATTTTGCAAGTCCACCTGTGCTGACACAGTTGGGGATTTGGTGCAGCATGTGTGTGAATGTAAATGGTAGCTTTACCGCGATGGATTCCCTTGAGCCATCCGGCCTGTAACTCCAGCTGAAGGAGACGTCGTCAGAGACAAAGCGCCAGGAGAAGAAGCTGCAGGACAGTCGGATGTCAGAGCCCACCAACGCATGGCGCTCCCACCCTGTGTAAATGGATATGGCCTGGGACCCCTCAGGGGCTGCATGACACAAAGCAGGTGTAAAAACAGGTTGAGTTTGGGTCAAGCTCAGCAAGAAGTACAATAAAGTGCAAGTTTGCAAATTTGTTTTTTTTATGTCTCAGAATACAGAAAACGTTTTATTATTTTTGGGCTGCTTTAGTCAATTTCTTATCATCTTATTAATGAGTAGCTTTTTAAATCAATATCATGATTCCAAAAATAATTAGACATGCACACTCAGATTGAATAAGTGTAAATTTTGTGTTGTCAGAAACTCCACTGATTCACATTTGCACTCAATAGTTGCTGGATTAAGGTCTAATAATCTAAAAGTCAAAGGAGACTATGATTCCTACCATCAATTTGGATAATATTGGCTTAACTGTCTGCCCAATTTATGCATAAAAAACATTTAGAATCAATAATAATTTAGTTTGGGCTGCAAAAATTAAAAACAAATCCTGATCATTCCCCCAAAAAATGAAAAAACAAACTCTCCACTTAGTATCACATACTACTTGGAAACTTCCAGCGAGGTGCACCATTCAGGAGCATAATCCTGGTACAGTTCACTTCTGCTCATTGGATGATCCTCAGCAGGTCACAGCTTCATCACAGCTGCAGTATTTGAGCTTCGAAGTCACACAGACGTTTGCCTTTTTGAAAACCTGAGTGAAGTTTATAGCTTTCACTGTGAACGCCCTCCAGCGATATCATAGAGCCCTGCACGGCTTGTCAATGAAATCCATCTTGACGTTTTTAATTAGAATTCAGACAAACAAAACAAAAACAAAACCAAAAAATTAAAAATAACTGACAAGAGTGAGAAGTAGGGAGGTAGGGGTGTTCTTGTCAGTCATACCTCAGTTTAAAATCAGAATATTAGTGCTCCACTGATTTCGAAGCAAGGACACACCTGCTGCAGCTGAGCACCAAAAAAAAAAAAAAACACAAGGCAAACTTACATATTTAGTAATTTAAAGTTATTTTAGAGGATAATAAAAAAGAAACGTAAGAAAAATATGTAAAAAATTATATAGATAATGCAGTTTTTTTTTTTTAAAGCACCACAAACTGAGGTGATTAAATCCAAATTAATAAATAGCTGATATATTTAATGCTATAAACCAGCTATGGGAAGGTTGCAGTAATCAGCCAGGTTTTCAGTCTTGATTTGAAGGAGCCAACAGTTTTTATTTATCTTAGGTTTTCAAGACGTTGCAGAACTGAGAGGTATGTTCCTCATTGTTTACCTCTGGTACCAGGAGCATTAACTGAGGAGTCCTCTGATGCTCTGAGGTGCTTTTTCATTCCTGAGAAGAAACTCTGGGATGCACTTAAGCCTTTACTTCCATTATAGAAGTAATCCTTTTGCAAACAGGAAGCCAGTGCAGTAATTTAATGACTGGAAATATAGTATGACTCATTTTCTTAGTGTTGGCGAGAACATTAGTAAATTGATTAAACCTAAAAAAAAAAAACAACAATTGACTGTGTTATGGATTTTTATATGGTTAGATACAAGAATATGTTGTTAACAAGGTTTCAAAGAATGTCTGTTTATTTATGAAACGTTTGCTACAGACTTCTGCTTATAAGTAAAGATGCAGGAGTGTTGCAAATCAAGCGTTTAACAGTTTCTTTTTAGAGTTATTCAGTCTAATACTTATTTTAGATACATTTTATATTGATAAGTTGGAGCACTTTTGGTTTAGTTTAATATAAGGTTATTTATTAGAAGAAAAAAAGCTAAGAAACTGTGTTAAAGTATGACATTAAGAGGTTTATAATGGCAAACTGAAACCAGATGTGTTTAAGAAAAGTTATGCTACTGATGGAAAACCCTCTAAGTTGTATGAAGTAACATTGAAATGTAAGTCAAACAATAGAGTCTCATGTTTTTAAGGGTCTGGCAAAATCTGATATCTGATCTTTAAGATTGAGCAGATTGAGTTATAATACAATTGATGACAAACCAACTGCTGATTAAACTCCAACACAGGGTCTACTGTAGATAACCAATGTAATAATTCCTATAAATATGCATGATTGCAAAGCTAGGACGACATTCTGCACTATTTGAGGAAATGTATTTCTAAATAGAGTCCTGGTTAATTCTCAATTACATAACTTTGTCAATTATTATTGTAAAATTTAATTCACTGTATTAATATTAATATTCTTTTTAACCTTTGAGTTCAAAGTTTTTTTTTAATATTATGATTCTAACCTTTCTGATTCCAAATCCTCTGAAAAAACAAACATGAAGTTAGAAAAAGATTGAAATATTACCCAAAAACAGGCAGAATTTTAATTCCAACAATGCTTTTAAGATTCTAGCTGGATGATTTAGTAATGGACAAAATTTTGAATCTTAGAATTTAAGTCAGAGACCAAAACAACAGCTGTGTTTCTAGCATTTAGCCTGAGAGCACATGCAGTTTCTACTATACAGTATGTGCTATCGTTCAACCTCTTGAATGAAAACTGGCTCAAAGCTCGTCTGCTTAAACATGTTTCTTCCTATAAACGCCACCTGAGGAGCAGGTCTACATTTCCTTTTTTAGCATTAAAGTAAAGTATGAGCTTGGTTCCTCCTGTTAAGAGTTTTTCACTTCACTGTCGCTATATGCATGCTCAATACCATGGATTGCTGCAAAATCCAGGAGGAGTAAATTCTTTAAGTCAGTGACTTGATGCAATATGTTGGGTTTCCTTAGAAGAAAAACCTTTTTCACCAATCTGTATTATTTGACTGAAGTAACTCTGCAAACTACCTTGAGAGGACAAGTGTTGTGAATTAACGCAAAGATATATATTTTTTTGAATCACTAAATCTACTTCAGTGCTTAGAGTTAATCTTGCAGTTTGGGAACAAAAACAAAAAGTTCTTTGTTTTAGCATTAAGCTGAAGCACATCAGAGCACACTGAATACTAAATTCAGCAATGATAAGGACTTGTGATCATGCACTGACAGAAATATTTTAGTTTTGTGGAATTAACATATGGTAGAAGATTTTATTTTAATACTCCATTGCCAATGGATTAATGCATGAATAAAAATGGTCTAAGAGTGGAGCCTTGTGGAACCCCATATGTGATGTATTTTTCCATCAAATGTACTCTCACTCTCACAAAACGTCAAGGTTAACTTAGGACATCTTTCACCAGTGTTCCTCGATACTCTGCAATCCCACTCGCTCTTACTTTCAATCAATACGTATGTTTAATAACAGAACTCAGATGCAGTAAAACCATGAAAGACATTTTTGATGAATCGTAGTTAATATCAGTTCAGCTAATCCAAAAAAGTAATTAAACTACATCAGTGAAGTTCAAACTCACTGCAGAATATGGCCATGACTCAATACTTAGGCTGTTTTCTTCCTTTATCTCCACTAAGTTTTTGGTTTTTAAGTAAACAATGAGAGAAAATCTCTCATTTAAACTTTGATCTCACATCAGTGAGAAAACATCTTCTACTGAAAAATGAAATTCAGGAAAAAGTTTTTGGTTAGCTCATCAAAAATGAAATTCCAAAGTGAAAAGATGATTTATTTTATTACCTATTCCCAGGAGGACGACTGATGCCAGCGCCAAAACTCTCAGCATGGTTTTCTGGCTTCTGTTTCTGATTCCGCCCTAAAAATGGATGGATGCAGCAACCTTGACAGGATTTTGCCAAGGAAGAATCCCAACTCAGCTGGGAGCCTGAGTGGAAGGAAAGGGAAAACCAGAAAAAATGGCTAAAAGGAGAGCAGGATGCCAGGAGAGACGGCTTCAGAACAGCACAACAACAGAAACCCTACTGTCCCCTGGTTTATACCCAACCACACCCCTCAGCTCAGGTCAGGCCCGGCCCATTCCTTTTCTCAGAACACCCCTCGACGCACCAAACACTACCCTTTATTGCTCTGCTTTTAATCTCCCTGAAACCAATGAATATGCATTATCTGTGGAAGTGGGAGAAAAAAAAAGCAAGCTGCTCTATACAGTAGCTGAATTAATTGTGTGAACAATGAGCAACTTGGGGCGAATTTGCAAACTCTAAGCAGCATTTCCACATGATGGATGCAACATGTTAAATTAGACCCTCGTCATCCAGTGATTGAGCGCTGATTAACACTTGGAGTGTAGGTGAGAGGGAATCATGGCCATCTGCAGAGGATCTGGCTGCTCATGTGAAAATATCACTTAGGGAATGATAAGAGGTTTGGTCTGTATTTACATGAAGGATGAATGCCAATCTAAATAAAAACAGTTTTTTAGTTTCAGAAATACATTTCTGTGCCAAATCCTTATGTTTTCAGTTTCATATTATTTATTTCGGTATATAAAAAAACTAAAAAGATTTCAACAAACATGGCTCCAATTTAGCCGAATAAATCCGGTGCTTTCTCCTCCATCTCCATGTCTCGCCCCTCTTTCTCCTTTGCGTGCACTTTGACCGGGTCTGAGGCCAGCCGTCCAAACAAAGCCGTGACTCTTAGCTCACTGTCCACCCTCTCTTCAGATTCCTGTCCTTTGCTGGCGTCTAGCACTCAGAGACAATGGGTCCTGAGGGGGACAGGGACTGACTCGTGTTTGCATTTTGTCAATGGCGCTTTATTCATCCCATATTTTTTTTTTCTTTTGAGCCCCCTCCTGCTCAGACAAAGCTGCACATTTAGATTGCATTGCCCACTCCTCACTTTTTCCAGTAATTCCAGACAGAGAAAGGGAGCAGGGAAAGCCCTGGTACATATGGATGGGTTGAGATGAGGACAGGACACATAAATGAAGGAGCAATGCAGCAGAACAACCTATTGCAGTCAAAAATGTATAGATATTAGTGATCTTACCTGTTTTAGATCATAATCTGCAGTTTTTATCATGACCTACAGGGCACCTAGGCAGTGAAAATTAAAATGCACAGACTCATCATTGTTTAAGTAGGATTTGTGTTTGTTTTCTGCTCTGAAGCATACAACTGTGTTTGCTAACGCAATGCTATGACCACTGCAAAGACTGTGTAAGCGTAGAAGTTTATTCCAGCTCCCCTGGATTTTAGGGACATTTTCTATCAATGTGAAGTCTATTACGATATACTAAGAAAAAATTATTCACAGGTGGAAAAGGTCTAAGCCAGCTGCCAATCTTCTAAAGTGTCGACAATGCAACAACTTCGCCTCAAGGTCAGAGCACGAATGTTCGGAGAAATTGCAAAAACCCCAGGAGTTCCAGCCCAGACTCTGCTCCACTCAGACAGCATGTTAAATGTTAACGTTTCTCAGGATAGTAATAAAAAGAAAAGAAAAACCAGAGTTCCAGTCAATGAGTCAGCCATACTCAAATGTTCAAACTGAAAATGGGATTTTGTCCTTCTGAAAAAAGCAGGTTTTGAATCAAAGGAAAAAAGTTGTTTAAAAAAAAGGATGTCAAAGTCGTTTCACAATGCTAAGGACTCACACAAGTTCAAAAAGATGTTTATAGTTCCACCAATGTGTTTAATATGTATTAGAGCTGCCAATTTAACTGGAGCATCCTGTCTGCTAACAGATTAAAAGAATGACATAGAGAAAACCCTTGATTAAATGATAAAGTACAATAGAATAAAAGGAATGTTTTGCATGCTGTTGAACACCACATAAAAGGGGTGAATTGTACAAAATTGGAGCATTTTTCACTGATTTTAGTCATTTTATTTACAAAAAGAAATACATTATAAAGATTAATCCGCCTACCAACAAGAATGCATGTTATTTACAGATATATGGAATTAATAAAGGCTATGTTTAACAGCTGCTTAAAGGATATGTTTTAAAAGGTACTTTTAACCTGACAAACAGGTCTTTTATTGATATGTATTTTCCAAATTACTGGGATGTTTCCCAGGTTTTACACACCCATTGCTTTTTATTCTTGTTTATTGAATAACAACAAAGTGAAATCTGTTGTTTTGATTTTGAGATTTTTTTGATTTTGCCCTGAATTGGAAATCACTGTACTTTGTTTTGTTTTTTTTAAATCATGCCTATGGGCTTCAATGTCTTAAAAAACAAAACAAACAATAAAATAAAATACAGTGCACTTAAGTCAACCGTCAAGTAAAAAATTCTGTAAATACGTATTCAAATGCACTTCACCAAACTGGGAGATCTAAAGTGGAAAGCCAGAAGCAATGTTAGAGAAGACAATGCTGCTTTCATCAATCTGGGAAGGGTCACAAGACTATTTGCAAACAACAGGAGGTCCATCATTCAGCAGTGATAGAAGTTCATAAATAGCAAGCTTTTAGGAAATCTGGCCATCTCCCAAATAATGGACAACTTTGTTAATTCCATCATTCAGTTTTAGGCTTCAGATGAGTTAACAACCAGACAATCAGGAAAAAAAAAATCATAAAAACAAATTCTTGTTCAGAGAAAACTTCATTTCTCCGTGAAGAATAAATCTGAGAACTTGCAGAGCTGCATCTAAAAGTGCATCTATAACGGCATACCTTATCACTAGTTATTGTGTCAAATGATGTCCATAGAAATCTAAAACCTTGAAGTGAATGGAGGCGCGCAGACAGCTTGCCATTCTTCCTCAATGCTTCTCCAACTGGGTCTGCTTTGGTCAGACCTATGCAGCAATTTGACAGAGTCAGACAGGAAGTAAGATGCAGTGGCAAAACAAGGCGCATCCACAAAAACTTAAACTGATAGGTAATACTGTACTAATGTGCAAATATTTATCGCACAGATTTAAATGATACAAATAATTAAAGATTTCAATATATAGTGCACCTACCAATGATAGAAATTTGGACATACAGAAAGAAAAGTGAACAACAATCTTTTTTGATGTATAACGCTCAGTATTGTATTGAATCATGGAGGGGCATACTCTCCCATAAACACTCAATGCCGCTAGAAACGGTCAACAGGCTTTACAGAGTTTATTTATTTTAAAGAAATTGGATCAGCAGGTGTAGTGTACAGAAGCAGCCATTGAAAATGGCTCTTCCCTGCAACTCCCTGCAGAATCCCCTCCAACTTCCCAAAACTGGAGGGATTCCCTCTTGCATATTTTTTTTAATGCAATGTGCACAAATCATGACAAAAATAATATTTTAGTACGAAGACTGATGTTTAAAAAATAAATGTAAGGGACCAGCCAAGGGCCTACCAAGGACATTGGGGAAAACATGAATGGCTACTACTGTTGCAAGTGGTGTGTTTTGGACCTTGAAGCGCCGAACATCTGGAAAATACCCTGAGTAGAGATGATACTCTACAAGAAATGGTAATAAATAGACACCTACCAACACAAAGGGGTTTAGGGGCTGCTGATCCAGACCTGGCTACATTACAGTAAGTAGATCATAAACGTCTGCATTTTATTTTTAAGGTTTGTTCAACATGTTTGAGATTCCCCTTTCCAGACTGCAAAACAAATCCACCTACAGGTATCAATAAAGTTAACCTTGTACCACTCTATCTATGAAACTATGTCTCAAACACCTGTGGCTCAGACCAAACTTTCTCAAAAAGCAATATAGCAATACTGTAAAGAAGTTCCTACATAATGATTTAAGAAAAATATCCATATCCTGTCAGTTTCTCTTTGCCTTATTTTAGTATGTTTATAGCTTTTGTATTGTTAAGCTAAAAAAGGCAGTTAATATATTGCTGATATTTAAAAATAGAAGTAATAATGTGCCTTTTAAATAAGACTATAGCTTCGAATGCCTGATACATTTCTGCACGGCTCATTTCAACCAAATCTTCCCACAATGGAGAAACAAAGGTATATCTCATGTCTTATCATTATGTCTTTCATGTGCCTCATTTAGCTGATGGCATTACAAAAAGTCATTTTGCATGAAATTTTTGCCACACAACGCTCTGCTAAAGTAGAGACAGACTCATTTGTTTATTTCTCAGGAGTCTCTGTACGCCCAGAGTGAGAGGAGGTTTGAATACGGATGTCCACTCAATCCACTTCAAAATTTTCTGAGCTAAAAACTCAAGGAGCTCTTAGAAAAGCAGCCCTTAGCCAAGACGGAGACATATCAGTTAACAGCAGGTCATTTCCCTGATGTAAAACCAAGGCATACTTGTATTTGTTTGGTTGTTTTTTTTTTAACCCCTTGTGACAAATCCTAACCACTCATTCATCTTAACACCACAAATACCCTGCTGATGGGATCAGCCGAACAAAACCGACCATCTGCCAAATCGTTGGCATCCCTGACAGTCAAAGCTTTGGCTTGAATGTTTAAATCGCAACGTCCTTAACAGTTGTGGCAGATCCTGCCTTGGGGCTCCCGCAGGAACAGGGGGATTCTTTATGAGTCTGGCAGGTGCAGAAAATGGCTGAGACCCAAAGTCGTCAGCAGCCGAATGATAGTGGCAGTGGCTGAGCTTGGCAGGGAGGAACTGTATCACATATAGGAGGAAAGGCCCCCCATTCCTCTAGCTGGCAGTGATGTAGCACACTAATGTAAGAGAGAGAGCTTATCTGCTGCTAAATATTACAGAGAGGGGAAGAACAACCAGCAGGCAGGGAACTCAAACTGTGGAGCCTTTAAACGTCTTTGCAAAATTATACAGGAGTCCTCTGAAGTGCTTTTTTCTGGTATCAATGCAGACAAGGCTTCATATCATCTGTCAGTATTGGAGATGACTGAATACGCTCTAAGTACCTCAGGCTTTAGCCACCGTGTGTGTGAAACCTCTTCATCTGTCGGCCTGTGTTACTCGTCAAGCTTGTTTTCATGGTGGCCTCGGTTGCATTCTGCAGGGGTATATCATTAGACACCCGTTTAGATCTACAGAACACATTTCATGTTTTTTCTTTTTCTTTACAAAACTATTTGCAAAATGATTTAAATGTTTGTACTCTGCTTTGAAACAGTATGGATAGTCAGAAGTTTATCAAAAATTTTTTTGTGTGTCCTGCAAGTCAATGACCTGATGCAAACAACTGGTTTTCTTTGATACAAACTTTTAACCAATCAGACTGTATCTCTGTAAGGGGCCTTAAGGTTACGTGTTGTAAATTGGCGCTATATAAATAAACTGAACTGAATAGATTTGATAGGGGGAGTGGCGACCTAGTGGTTAGGGCATAGAGCTTGGAAACCTGAGTTGTGAATTCGAAAATCCATTCCAACAGACTGCCACTCTGGGACCCTGAGCAAGACCCTTAACCACCAATTTCTCCCTGGGCGCCGCACAATGGCAGACCACTGGTCCCAAGAGGATTGGTTAAATGCAGAGGTAAAATTCTCCAATGTAAGATCAATAAAGTTCAATGATTATTAATTTACAATTGACCTAGAACAGCTGCTTAACATCTGGTCTCCCTAAAATACAGCTGGTTGGACTAAACCACTAAACTGAAATGACCTACAGTAGACTTAGACACATTTTATTGTCAATTTTTAAACACAGAGTGCATAAAAATTAAATTTCAATGCATACAGCTTCCAACAGTGAAATGAGCATTACCATTTATAAAGTGCAGCAGTGATCAATAATGTAAACAATGTAGGAGAGAAGGAAACCAGTTTAAAAGTAATGGAGCATAAGGCATTGATATGGAAAGGTTCAGTGCAGTGCAAAATAAATATGGTGCAAAATGCAGAAGAACATTGAGTTGTGTTCTATTTAAAGGGCTTTCTGTGTTTTGTGTCTGTGCTTTTTTTTATTATGCAGCTGAATTGAACCAGGCAGCTTTTTCTAATCTGCTGTTGTCCAGTTTCTGTGCTCCTGTTTAAACTGTGGCCTCAGTTTCCTGATCCCAGCTGACAGGAGTATCAGCTGATGTGATATTCTGCTGCTGGAGCCCAAACCTCTTTCAGGGATCCACATGTTGCTTGTTTATAAATCATAAACAAGCACATTGGCAGTTTGAGATGCAGTTTCCTTTTATCTCAGACCAGTTTATCAATGGGTGGTGTCCTTCATACACAGGCTTCACACTTTGTATTTTCTCTGCAGGGCAAACTGATAGGAATGTGGGAAAAGTTCAGCAGATTAGATCAGCACTACTCTGACTAGCCTGGCTCAAAAGAATCTCACACTCTTCTATCTTCCTCTTTATGATCAATGGGTTAAAGTCCAGCGAGCCTAACGACTAGATATCAGAACAAATCCAGTTGCTGTTATGTGATTGGCTGAGTCATTATTTGTGTCGGCTGCTAAATAGTCGTATCTGATAAAGGGGCTAGTGAGTGTAGTTAATGTGATCTAAACAGGCTGTGATGTTGAGCATGCAGGTCACAGCTGATGTGTGCAGAAGGGTCAGGAAGGCCTCTTCTGAAAAACGGGGTCTGCTCCAGGCTTGGCTGAGTGTCAAGATGGAAGGGAAAAAGACAAAGAGCGACAGAGGAGATGCTCACCACAGAGGCCGACTCAAACAAAGGTCATAAGACCAATGAGTGGCTAACAATGATCCAATGAAGTGCACTGTGCAAACTGCTCCCCCCCTTATACACAAGTTTCTCAGCATAGGCCTGAGAAGCATGGAACAACAAGCACTGCCATCATCATAAACCCATCATAAAGCGGTTATGACTAAATCAACAGTTACGCTGCAGGGCCCGGATAATCAAGTCAGACGTTTCCATACCCAAACAAGGCAAATGAGCCATGCAAAGCAATTGGCCAGAAACCTGTTAAAAGTCAAGGCTGGGAGCCAGGATTAAGCATAAATAAAGAAGTGCTATCTAGGTTCTTTAATTGGGCACAGGTTGACAACCCATCGAGGAAAGAAATGCTCGACTCCAAAAATACAACTAAAAAGGTGCATCATCTTAGTGCAGCGACTTCCAACCTGAAATGTGCTACATCCACAGCAGCTTTGGCACATAGCACCATCAGCTGTGTATCTGTCAAGTTCTAAAGCCTTTGAAGTTGACATCACCCAAAAGAAAATGCACATAGTGTATGTAAATGTTGGCGGTAAGTATGGGGGATGAGGGATTCGGTTTCTGGGGAAGAAATGATTAATGACTGGAGGGACTGTGTCTCCTAGCTCTGATCAAAAATAAATTAAATCAGCTATTAAAAGCAGTTAATAGGGATGTAACGAATGTGTAGGGTGGGAAATGGAAACCGAGCTGTTATAACATGGTAGTAGTGTAAAATCAGTGGATAAACAGCAAAAACAGGAAAATAGTGACTGATGTTGGAACTACAGAGGTAAAAGAGTTGGGGAATTGAATTTGACAGTCATCTGTAGAAGCTCCCTGACTATTAGCACCTCGCTGGTTGTTTTAGGAGC
>NW_015150470.1:910912-916767 GCF_000732505.1 Cyprinodon variegatus
TTTGTATCCCAAGTGATATTGTCTGCAGCAGCATCAGAAAATTTGTTTTAATATCTTCAAAATGCATCTAATATCAATTATTTCCTTATAATCTCATAAAATGCTCTGCTAAAATGCAGCTTGGTTTTGGCTAAATGACAAAGTAGGCTCCGTTTGGTGTTCTGCTCAACTAGCCAAGCTGAAAAGCATCATACAAAGGACTTTGAATAAAAGGAGGTCTGACATCATCAAATCCTAAAGGTTACTGGCCAACGCTCCTGCTGAAGAAACAACAGCAGTGATATGCCGTGGGCTCAGCTGTGGACAATGGAAGGCCCTGTCCCACCTTCTTTCCCTCATGGCCTGGCATGGCAGAGATGTCACAGAGAGCACCAAACAAATGGATGGAGGGATAGGAAGGGAAAGACAGGACGGAGAGGCGGTGGAGGAGAACAAACGCATTGTTCTCAGGGCGGAGAAAGCGGTATTGTGAGGAAGACAGATAGCTTATGTGGGAGAATGGAGCGAGGGAGGGGGGAGGGGCACAAGAAAGGACAGAAAGGTGAAACCTTGATTCTTCTATTTATTAATAGCTGCCCTCTTTTTCATTTTGCAGGCAGAGTTAATCCATAATGTTGCTTAAAGGGGACACATCCTAAAACAGAGACACTTTCAGCACAGCTTCGCCTTTCATATCCTTCAGCAGCAGATCAAAGATCAATTCAGGGGCCTTTTCTGTCTCACATCGCCAAAGAGCCTCCAGTGAGTGCTTAACAAGTGGAAAGAAGAAAAAAAAAAACACAGGCGCTGAGCAGGCAGGTTTAAAGCAGCCTCCCCCCGCAGGTGCAGGCCTGGATGGGTGACTTGATGTGAACTAACAGCGCAGCTGTTTGAACACGGGCAGAGACCTCAGTGGGAAAGGAGGCTGCTGCACCGCAACGTCCCGCAGGCGAGCCATGTGCGCCAGCTGCCCCCCTCTGCAAACATCAGTGACACAAACATGTACGCTCAGCCGGGCATGCACACACCTCCTCAAGGATGAACGGAGCATGCAGAGGTATTAATTTTATATGTGGTCATATTACAGCTGAAAAGTTCACAAGAGTGAATTTTTTTCAGAATGTGAAGAGTTGCACACATTTTTATTTGGCTCTACTTGTTAGAGACACCCTTTTTTTATCCATCCAAAGAGAGAAATGACTACCCAATTCTTTGCAGTATACCCCATGCATCTACACAGATTTTTCAGCTGAATTACCTTTTCTCCACAGGTGAAAAACATTCCTAGAGACGAAGCTTGTGCAACCATGGATACGATGTCTTACGGCGATATGCAGTGGTCATTTTCTGCCAAACACAACATTTTCTTAATTATTTTGCTCTCTCATCTGGGTGCACTGCAAGAAAATAATTTCCCACAAGGGAATATTAAAGTAGTTCTGATTCTGATTTAGAATTGCAGGCAAAAGGTTTAGAAATGTATCCCACATGTTTACTGAATGATTTGTGGCACACTGCTTATCCTACTTTCCTTTTGCAATACCTTTTCTTTGTTGCCACTCCTCCAAGAGTGGCAAGAAATAAAATAGAGGGTTTGATTAACAGCTGTTCAGTCAAAAGACTCCTGCATCTGAGCTGTGACTCTTCTTATTTCTGCAAAGGGAGGATAGTAGTTGTGTCATACTCTTCATTTTCCACTGATTGGTTGAAGATTGCTTCCTGAGATGTTCAAAGCTTTATATATTGTTTTATAAGCTTAACTTAACCCCTGACCCATCAAAACATCTGGTAACTCCTCACTGCATGATTACGTCCAAAACCAAAAATATTTTGTTTAGGTTTTGAATGCATGCACATTACCATCTGTTTCAATTTTTATTTGTTTGCTTTGGAAACAAGTTTTCCCGTAACATCTATGCACTAAATTTCTCTGTCTTTTGAAAAAACAACATTAACGTTTTTAGCTAAAACAAGAAAAATGTAGAAACAGTAAAGGCATATGGATACTTTTGCAAGGAACTTGAAATAATCTCATTCAAACAGTCAAGACTTCCTTTTTCCTCAAACAAGCTCAAAAATGAGTTATGACTCCACAGCACCTTCAGCTATTTGCAACAGTATCATCCTGCAAACACAATAAGCCACTGACTTAATTACATATTTGCTTTCTCAATATTTCATGCTCTGTTGCTTGTTTGATTTCCATTATGACTTCTTCCATCCCTCGCTTTGTTTTCAAGCCAACTTTGAAGGCAACAGTACACCTGACAGCCATTTGAAATTCAGATTTCAGGAACAACCAGCAGGTCCCTTAGTTCTGGTAAGGAAGAAAAAGATGCGGTAATGATATTCATGAAGAGTGTCAGAAGTAACATGCAGGACAGGAGATGCATAAATTACAAAACAAAGAGGAAAAAAACATAAAAAACACCTTAACTTTACACAAGGAGATAAAAAGAGAGGGGGAAAAATAAGCAGGAGACAAACTAGAGTTGGAATTTCAAAGCTACAATGCCTTCTTTCTCTAAGCTCTAGTTCAGCAAATGCAGAGCAGCCCACACACAGAAATAATAGGCAAACCAACAGCTACACACTGAGAATACTTGCATGCAGATAAACCATAGCAAACAGCACCCTCACATGCTTTTGAAGACAGGAAAACCAAACCACTCTGCATGTGAAAACAGGGCAAGAATTATGCCACATGCCAGGCAAGTAACTGCAGCATTTCATATGTAAATGCCCCAAATATAAGCTGGAAAGATGCAGATTGGGTTCATGCTAACAAACAGACACAAGAATTAAAACGGCACTTCAATTTATTGCCTTACATCTCGCTGCATACAGTGAAGTCACCTGCTGATGTAAAAGGCCTGATAACAGGCTGCATGTCCACCCACTGAAAAACGGGGCACTGAGCCATGCATTTGAGGCAGATGTGAAACAGGTTTCATGTTTACAATGTTGAAACTCATTGTTAAATCATTTAGGGTAAATTCTAAACAATAACCAAGAAAGTAAAACTTAGAAGTCTTTTAAAGTATTTAAGATATATAGTACAACTTGAGTTTTCATTTCCAGTTGCATCTTTTAGTTGAGATGTGATTAACACAGATATTCCAACTAATTGAATTCAATTTAAATTCAGTTTATTTATATTGCCGCAAATCACAACAAATCTCATCTCAAGGCAATATTCAGAAACAATTCAGATTGGTTAAAAGTTTCTGCCAAGGAAAACCAGCTGAGTGTATCCAGCATTGACTTGCGATGTATGCTGCTCCAGGCAATTTTCACTTGCATTTTGTTGCTGACTTTTCAGCAATCCCTCACACCAAGCATACATGTACTGTAGCGACAGTGGAGAGCAACATTACCTTTCAACAGGAAGGCACCTCCAGAAGATCTAGGGGCTCAAGGAGACATAAGTAGACATATAAAGAAGCACATATACAAATGGCAACTGTTTTCCAGCTGCACAGGTGGCCCAGTCCAGGAAAGACACAGCCAGGCAGATGAGCTCCTAGTTAGTTCTCGTGTCAAAGGATAAAAGAGAGCACATACAGTTTGTTTTAAAGAAGCAGGACTACTCTGAAAAACAGGCCTAACTCCAACATCTATAACAAAGGTGTTGATGGCAGCAGCACAGCTGATATTTCAATCCAGGATGGAGTCAAAGTCAGACAAGAAGAGTGGTCCCCATGTCTTCCGGCAGCTGAAACTTATAGCAGCATAAATACAAAAACAGCTATTTTGGGAATCTGGATTTAAAACTAAATGGTTTTTGGTAGTTAATAAGAATAAAAGTAGAATTAAATGAAAATCTGCAATTTATTAATCTCCTCTCCAGAAAAGCTATCAACATTCTTTTGTTTATTTTTGATAAAGCACAGTAACTTTAAACATATTGTATAATAATGCTACTACAGGCTTTGGCTGCTGCAGGACCTATTCACCCCTTTTCATCACTTTTTGTTTTTCCCAAAGCAACTTTTCAGTGACACACGATTTGCAGTAAATTGGAGTTCTCTTTTGTTCTTGCCATTGAATGTACTCCCTGTTCAGATTTTCTGTGCTTGAATATGGGTCCTTTTTTGAATTATTTCATTGATATAGAAAATTCTGCCATTAACTGCAGTTTTTTTTTCCTCAGTAAAAAAAGATGGGCTCAGTACATCCATCTCTATCCCACAGATTTACTGACGGAGCTACTTCAGTTATTAACTACATGTAACAGCCACTTTACTGTGTATACCTGTTCAAGTGGCTGTTATCACAAATCATCCAGTCTCATGGCAGCAACTCAGTACATTTAGGCATCTAGAGGTGGTGAAGTTAACTCTTTGTAGTTCAAACAGAGTAGCAGAGTGTGGCAGAAGATTTAATACTGGAAAGCCACTGATGCATTCTGCATGTTGATTGATTGATAGACTTTATTGATCTCACAGTGAAGGAAATTTAGACTCAGGAACTATGTATGCATGTATATAAATACACACACACACACATATATATATATATATATATATATATGTATATGGCATGGCGTTTAGGAAATTATCATTATATATACTGACAAGAGTTAGAATATATTGAACGAAAGTTGAATATTTTAAATGATGTTCGAATATTTTAAGTGATGTTCTGAGAAAATTGAAGCCTGAATATTTTGAATGAAAAATGAATATTTTGAATGATTTCCTAAAAATATTTAAATTAAACTTGAATATTTTGAATGATTTCCTGAGAATATGATATATATAATATAATATTAATTGTGCTGATAACTGTCTCAAGGGAAAACTTTGTAACCCTCCTGATACCTTGGGTTTATGATTACCCCAAAACGTTTTAAAGTATTAAAAAAACCTTAAATTTTATGTTTTTAACTTGAAATGTAACGAATTTTGCTTATTTACAACAGCATTTAAAGAAGTAATCCGTTACGCTTATATACACTCCCGTGTAGGCTATACAAAGAAAGTTACAGTTTATTCTATGGTTTATTTTGACCAGTCATATTACATTGAAATAGAAAATTTGAATCAGATACACAAAACAAGTATGTAAAAATGCTTTAGTGTTGTCTAAGATTTATTAGCAGTAAACAAAAACATAACAGGACTAGGTTTTCTCCAGCAAAATGTACTGTCTGGGGTTGGCACTATATAGGAGGGCGTCTAGAAATGTGGGAACAATGTGGAATTGCATGATCAAAATGCAACAGTAATGCTAAGTGGTCAGTATGTATTTAGTTTCCCAATCCTACTGAGTAAAGACAGCACAGAACAGGTTCTAGTGATCGAAATGTGACAAAATTGTAAATAGCCTGTAGTTACATTGTGCCTTTTTAAGTCATGACACT
This sequence comes from Cyprinodon variegatus, assembly GCF_000732505.1. Classification (NCBI taxonomy): domain Eukaryota; kingdom Metazoa; phylum Chordata; class Actinopteri; order Cyprinodontiformes; family Cyprinodontidae; genus Cyprinodon; species Cyprinodon variegatus. The sequence goes on from NW_015150470.1 coordinate 916,257, forward strand.
CCTTAGCAACATTCAGTCATTCATGAACAAACTGAGTGAGCAATAAGAGTGAACAGTCTTGCCCATGGACAGAATTGATATTGACAGAGCTGGCATTCAAACCAGCACCCCACCTATTAAAGGACATGCTACAGCAGCTACACTGTAGCTTGCCACCATCAGTGTGTGAATCACTGAATGTGGTGTAAAGCCCTTGGGAGTCTCTTGACTTGAAAGAAGTCCTGGGACTTTACCATTCAGAAGAGGATAAGGTATGAAAAAAAAGAAGTCTGGGAGGAATACAATCCAGAGCATGGCGCTGATTTATCCACAGAAGAAGACATGTCTCAAGGGAATACGCTGAAAGAGACTTTTCCTGTCTGAGGCATCTCATTAATAAATACAGTCTCTTTGCCATGTGAAGAGGGAAAATTATTGTATTCACTCAATTTGTGATGAATGTCATGTTTGTTCAGAAAAAAAGTTGGATATTTAAAACTGTATTAAGTAGCTTTATAAACGGGCTTTAGTG
>NW_015150470.1:918763-930217 GCF_000732505.1 Cyprinodon variegatus
ATGTTAATCAGGAAATTGTATATATACCAAACTGAACGATTGTTGTTTTCTACTCCAAATAAGTTAACTTTAGATTTTAAAATGGAATTTTTTTTATATATCTATATAGCCTATATATATATCTATATATATATACATTTTTTTTAATTTAAGAAGTCAATATATAACATGGATGCATAAACACCTCATTTTATTTCAGTGTTAAATTCTGTTTTAAGTAACAGATTATAATTAAAAATGTGTCCGGACCTTTACTGGTTGTTGATTTTCTTTATTCGGACCCCGCAGATTTTTAATTGGTTACCCCTGAGTTGTCTGGTGTTCAGCAGGTTCAGAACTCTGTAGTGAGGTTACTGACTCATACAAACAGAAGGGCTCATATTACGCCGATTCTAAAAGCTCTTAATTGGCTCTGAGTCTCTTGTCGGTTCCAGTTTAAACTCCTGGTGCTGACCTTCAGGGCCTTTCATAGTCAGGCTCCCTCCTACATTAGAGACTTGTTGTGTCTTTATACCCCCTCTCGGAGGCTGAGGTCTCAGGACCAGAACCTGCTCACGGTCACTCATACTGTTTACAGGACCAGGGGAGATGGCTCCTTTCAGGCGGTCATGCCGGCGCTCTGGAACGATCCTCTGCTTTCCTCGCACTTTTTAGATTTTGTTGTTTCTAAGAGTGAACTGAAAATCTATTTGTTTAAGAAAGCATTTTAGTTCTGCTAGGGTTGTTTTACGACCATGTATTTTGTGACTAAATGTATTTTTATTTGTATTGTAATTTTGTGAAGCACTTTGTGACCTGTATGTCTGTGAAAGGTGCTATATAAATAAACATTACCTACTATCATGTCAGGCCTTGATATGGCATTAAAGGAGATATTTTCCCCAGTGCCTTGGACAAGAGAACATTGCACGTGATGTGGATGAAGTCTTGTGGCCGGAGCCAAAGAGATGACACGTCATCTATTTTTTTTTTCTTTTTCTCAGCAATTTTGTGTTTTGACTTAGGAGGAAAAAAAAAAAAAACTTGTTTCGATGTGTGTAAATAAACGTCAATGAACGAAGTTTGGATCCCTGTATGTTTACAGAACTATGAAAAAATTATGACCTAAAACTGACAGCCTACCTGAAAGAAAAGGGTCATTGTTTCTTTATAAGGATTTCCAGAGCCTTTCATTGAGATATTCACATTTTGTGCTGGATTGTTTTGCGATGTGTAATAGAAAGTACCCGTTCCAAATGGGTTTCCAGTTTGCCTTCTTTCTAGTCCAGCTCAGTATAAAACTTGAAAGTACAGTAGAGGTTTACTCTAAATGCTCCTGGTCCTACTCAAGGGTTTTCATATTTAAAAAAAACCGAGGTTCCTCTCCAGTTACTTCCTTAGTAGTAAACAGTCATTTTGTTTTTAAACTGTATTATCTTTTAGGTATGACCATCACCAATCTTTAACTATTGCAGAGTTAATTTAAAACACAGATCAATAACGGCTAGTTCTTTGCTGCAGTGATCCGTTTTTTCCCAAAGGTTCTTTTTGAGTATATTTCTTAAGACCGTGTAACTTTTTTATATTAAATTCTTCTAGAACAGCTGTTGTAACTTTCCTGGCAGTCATTGTATATTTTCAGATGCTTCTAGCAGCTGTTGTCCTTACGTCGTGAGTACCTTTGGGCTAAACAGAACTCCTTGACAAGAAAACATTTCCTACACAAGCGCTCGTTTTGGATAAGGCCATTCTGCGGGCCTCACACAAAACAAAATCAAAACAAACCCATCATGAAGTCGTTCCATTTGACACAAGCACACCCGTTTCTTGGAAGAAATCATCCTGCTGAAAACACTTTCTACATCATAATCAAACATCCTTGGCTCTCAAACTGGCCTCCCTCCTTCCCTTTCCTCACGTCTATGATTGATTCTGGCTGGACAGTTAGTAGATTTCCATCACTTCCATTGCACGCTGTGGGCGCTTCTCTTTTGTCCTGCTGTTTGAGCAACTGTCAGCTCTGCATCTATTCCTGCTCCTAATAATGTTCCTGGGCAGTGTGCAATCTCCTTGGCTCGTCCTCTTACAGCAGAAATAGTCTGAAAACCCTTTTTGCTGCTGCTTTTGGGGTTGCTGGGAAAGAAACTGGGCCAGAAACAACTATTGGTACGCCAACTGCATGTTTTAGGCAATGTGAATCTCAATTAGAAGCAGTAACTGCCGAATCAATGAAGGGTTTGGGGATTTATGTGCATTGTAGATGTTTATGCAATTTTCACTCATAAGGGAAACTGTAATAAGTGAACATGTAGCTTCGATAAATCAATAACAAATTACAGGAAGCTTAAAACTGGTAGACGGCTTTATTTTCATTCAACAACAAAAAGTAGAAGATATTTACAATTACACTGAGATTTTCATCATTCATTACTCCCCGCTGATGACTGCAGAGACTCAGTAGTAGTCCTCCGGGTCAGCTTTCTCCCCTTGATTCTGAATCTGTTGCTGCTTCTTGTACAAATCAGCAATCTGCCGGGATTGAGAAGGAGGAGAAACATTCAGATAGAGAGAGAGGAAGACAGGAAACAAGGAGGGAAGGAGGAGAAGATCATGAAGTCAGGTCAGTAACATGAAGAGGAGAAGCTAAAAATAACAGTTTGATTATTCATATCACGCGCTTTGAAGTGGGTGACTCGGAGCTGCTGACTGGGAGACGGAGGTTGTGTTCATTTATCAGGGTTTAGGGCCAAAAGGGGGAAGGAGTGAATAATGTGTACGCAGCAGGGTGGCACAGAGGAAGAAAACAATGAAACATTACATTTTTTCTCCAACACGGGATCAAGGTAAATTCTCCTCCTGAAACTTGACTGAGTCCAACATGTCTTGGCTCAGGTTCTCATAATTTTCTCCAACTTTCTCCTAAATTTTGTGCATCATCACAGTTATAAAACATTTAAAAATACATATACAGGTAGATTTCAACAAAGAAATACATTTTAAGTTTTCAATTGTGTTGATTTTGGTGATTAAACATTACAACTAATTAAAAACTTGATCTTACTCATGTAACCTTGGAGACCAACTACAGAAGCCCCAACGGCACCATGTCTTTCCCTGACAGACAGGTCGACTGTTCCAATGCTTTATCTAGGGCCCGCCCCCTGATACTTGTACAGTTGGCAAGCTCCTCCTACAATCAATTCTAGAACCGTTTCTTAAAGTCTTTGCAAGAAGGGTAGTACGGGAGAAACACCTCACTCTGTTATCAAAGAACCAGGGTTACGCGAGTAACCTTAAGTTCGTTTTTAACTTTGTTCAGTATTTCCCTATCAGAACTACAGCTCACTCCTGAATTGTAAAACTGGCTCCAGAAGCGGAGGGTCCCTACCTCAAAAGAGCCAGCATCTCCTGGCTGCAAGACCAGCTAAGCCAAAGATGGTCCAGAGACATCCAGTTGGTAAAACCACACAAAGGTGTGGGGTGAAGCCTAGCTGGCTGCAGCAGAAATATCCTGCACAGAAATGCCCCTGAAGAGGGACAGACCTCTAGTAGAATGTGCACTCGAGCCTTGAGGAGGTTACAAACCTCTACAGCTGTAGGCAAAAGAAATGGCTTCCCCAATCCAGTGAGAGACTCTGATGAGACAAGGGCTTACTCTTGTGTGGGGTAACCTATGACACAATTTACGGGTTGTCTGTGAACAATAGCTTGCTAGCACATAGCCTGGAGCGCTGAGGGGTGTGATGTAGTTGCGCACAGGAAGAAAGCAGGAATTATTGTAGGAGGAGCTTGTTGACCGGACCAGTATCAGGGGCCGGCTCTTGGTACAGCATTGGAACAGTCGACCTGTCTGTCAGGAACTGACTTGGTGACATTGGAGCTTTCATATCGGAAACACTGAACAAAGTTAGAAAAAGAACCAAAAGGTTTTAGTATGAAATAAGACCTATGAATTAGTTTTAATATATGCTTTAATGAGCAACAAATGGACATTGAAACGGGGCTATTAACAGACACCAATGGAAAGTTTGGTGAGAGGAAAAAAAGAAAGGTTGCAGGAATAAGGATTTTAGAGCACTTCATGCTTTTCTCTGTTAAGGTTTATAGAGAATTTTCTAGAAGAATTTGGCAGCGGTTTACACAGCCAAATGCATTTATACCAACTTTAATGACCACAAACCTACTTAACTTAAACACTACAGGAATCTTCATGGTATTAACGAAAGATGAGACACACCACAGCTTACTTTCAGGTTGCTTTTAAAGCATTACGAGCTTCCATTAAACCTGATCGTCTTCAACATGAAGGTACTGAGTGCATATTAAAAAGTACATGAGCAGTAATCAGGATAACGGCTTTATTGGTCTTAATTTTTCCATTTTCAAAGACAGAAATTGGGGTTTATGTAAATAGAAATACTTGAAATATATCACCATATGAAATAAACATATGAAGAAATGTTTGGAACTTTTCAAGCTCAAACAGTATAAGCAATTAAACTTTCAATATCACTCTAATTCCTTGAGATGCAGCAATACCTTTCAATGCCACAAAGTTCCACCTTGATCCCCATAAGGAATAAACACATTTCTTCATTCACGTCGGAGAAAGTTTAGAATGTAAAATGCTGTGATTTATCAAGAAGGCATTAGATCTGCAGTCTTAGGTTGTGCATCAAGGACAACTTTGGTCAGGGTTGTTTATAAACTTATAATTCGTATGGATTTCTCCTCCCCCGTCAAACAAGATACAATCAGACAGGATCCAAATAGTCTGACGCTGCATCAGATAGCATGTTTCTCTGTAAAGCTGTTCCAGGTTGTGCATTTTTAATCTAAATGTGCTTTTCGGTAACTGCAGTTTCTCTTTTTTTGTGATGCAGGCATTACCTTTACAGTACAGTATATTCTAATTTTTTATTTCTATTTATGTTTTTTTATTATGTCTTAACATTTTAGCTTAACACTAACTTCAGTTTTCCTTACTTTGGACTCTTCAATTAAATTCTGACAGCACAAAAATGGCTGTGCTTTCTTCTCCAGTCAGTAAGTACCATGTTGACTTAAAGGGTCAATGTCCATAATTTTTCCCATACTAAACTGAACCTAATAGCCTTTTAAAACACATCAGCTATTAGTTTATATAGAGAGAGCAGCAGCACTTAATCAACTAGTGATCAAAATCCTTACCTCAAAAAAAACAAAAAAACAAAACAAAACGTTTATTAAAAATTGATGGTCGGCTGTTATTGGCGTTCACGTGCTGCGTTAATGCGAGACTCTTATCGGGCGCCGTTTATCTATTATCACCATTGGTTTGGGAGATGGGTCTATATCAACTTAGCTATAATTTTCACCTTGATATTTTAGCGCGGATGTACAGTACAGAGAAAAAGTTTGGACACCTTCTCATTCAAAGAGTTCTCTTTATTTTCATGATTATGAAAATTGTAGATTCATACTAAAGGCATCAAAACTATTAATTGACAAATGTGGAATTATATACTTAAAAGAATGTGAAACAATTGAAAATATGACTTTTATTCTAGGTTCTTCAATGTAGCCACCTTTTGCTTTGATTACTGCTTCACACACTTTTGGCATTCTCATGATGTGACGCGCTGTTGGAGCCTCTTAAGTATTAGATCTGTAACATTATTGATTTACCAAACAAGAAATTAATCTAATACTTAAGAGGCTCCAACAGCGCGTCACATCATGAGAATGCCAAAATAATGTTACAGATCTAAGGTTATGTGCATGGTAAATCTATTTTTAATTATTCATTCATCTCATTTGACCCTCCTCATGTCAGGCAGAAGCAAACAAGCAGAAGCAGCTGCTGTGGCTGATTGTTTGCTTATTGCCAGGAAGTTTCCTTTTGTCATGTTACAAATGTTTTTCATAATGCCCTCCACCTTTTATTAATCACATCCACACAATCTGAGCCCAAAGGAGTAATTATGCTGCTACACCATGCAGCACAGCTAAATGGGCGCCATTTAGGTAAGAAAATCCAGTTTATCGAGTGCATGTATTTTTTCTTTTAATTTTACCGAACCACATTAAATGCATTCCTAGGTGCATCTTCAGAATGAACAGCTGCACCCTCAAGTGGATGATGGTTACATTAAAACACTGAAAAAAAATTAGTTGAATGCTATTCGGATATAACACTTTGAATTTAATAAACCATTAATTGACTATGAATCTTAAACTGCTTATTTGTTTACATCCCCAAACCATATTAAATTAAAACCAAAGTAAAAATAGAAAAAATATTCAAACCCTTTTTTTTTTTCTTCTTCTTCTTTTTCAAAATTCTAGACTTTTAAGTTTCTATCTTTCGGCCATGTTTTGGGGGTGGGGGAGGGGCTTCAGACTACAGGGGTTTGAAATCATGACTGAAAGCTCAAAACAGGAAATGAACAATAGATAACTGGCTGTTGCTTTCAGGGACATTGGGAACTGTAAATATCTTTAAAATATCATTTTTATGTTCGTTTTGTTTATTTTTTTCTTTTCTTGGGACCGTTGAGCCTTCAGCAGCAGTCCCACCCTCACCTCACTGTAAGGTGGGTTGCCTAGCAACTGTGCCAGAGGCACTGACTGATGGAGTCTAAACATTTTCTTTTTTTCAATAATCTTTATCTTGATATTTTTAAACTTACTTATAGAAGACACAAATCTTAGAAAATATAAATGTATATGGCATTAGTGATAAAAATATTCTTATAGAAAAGCAAAAAGTGTGAATTTTAAGCTTTAAAGCAGAGGTTAAGGTCTTTAGATAAAGATGAGTGTCTTTCTTTAAATTTCTAATGGGAGTTGTCAACAAACAGGACATGCGTTCAGCATTCTGTCTGGATGATTTTTAAACAGCTGAAGAAAAAATATTTCTTTTGGAAAACACATCAGCCTGGGGGGATTATTAAATAATAACATTTTATGTAGAAGGTATGGTCTAAGTTGAACCAGATTTATGATCATAACATTAATTTTCACCAAATATATTGATACATTCAATATTTTTGGAAGGATCCAACTATTTGCTTCTTTATTTTGTGTATTTAGTTCTTGAGGAACTGCAGCAGTTGTACCAAGGCTAAAGGAATGTGAGGATAAACCAATAATTTATCCCCACTCCTTATAAGACTCCAGTAAAGTTCTGTAACATTATATCGATTGCAAGTTTAACTTTAGCAAAGTTTTACAGAAAAATGTATTGTAGTCTTACATAAGCCAAACATGAAAGTTTTTATCTAAATGAGTTATGCATTTAATTTCCACCTAGCAGTTTAACCAAGCTGCTGGTTCAACGCTCTCAACCCTGAATCAGCTGAAAAAAGAATCTGCAGGCTCGGAAGAAAAACACAAATGCGAACCAAACTTGAATGTGAAAATTGGTTTTGAACTACTTTTCTTCTTAGTTTCACATCTTTTTTTTTCTTTTCAACACATTTTATGGTCCAAATTTAGCTCTATAAATATACCAGTATGAAGAACTACACAATGGTAAAGTTACTTCTTTTCTTCCTCCGTTGAGTCATTTACTATAGACAACTATTACTGCAGTTCCAGCCATTAGGGTTACTGGCATATGTTTCTATCAGCTTTGCACATCTAGGAAGTGAAAGCATTGCCCGTCTTTCTTTTTATAAAAGCTCAGGCCCAGTGAGACTGGGTGAAAGATATCAGTTGACATCAAAATTCTTATTTGGATGAAGTTTTGAAATTAAACTGCGCCATTCAGGTAAACATATAAACCTGCTGTCTAATGTCTTTTTTAATTTTGCTCTGCCTGTATCCTAGAGTCTTAATCCTGCTGGAGGATGCAGCAGCAGGTAAGCACTGCCTTATATTTAGCTTCATCCATCTTCCATCAACTCTGACCAGCTTTTGTTCCACACTCCACCTCATCATGTTGAAACAATCACATTTCATAGCGGGGATGAGGTGTTCAGGGTAATGTACAAGATTTGCAGGAAGCAAAAGCATTATTTTTTATTATTATACATCTGTATAGATCTTCCCACCTGAGCTGTGAATCTCTACAGCTCCTCTAGAGTTACCAGAGGCCTTGATGCTTCTTTTCTAACGAGTGCTCCTCCTGCTACCTTTGGTAGTCCTTCATGCAAGATGGACTGAAGACAGGCTGGTGATATTGAAATCTACGTATATTGTTCATATCTGAACAACCCTTTATCACCTGCTGCTGCCGTTATTGGCCATTGTGGAGGCATTAGTTCACTTATGTTTTCAAGAAAATCCAAAAAAAACAAAAAGACACCATGAACAGGTGAAATGGATTTACTTTATGTGAATGCAGAACTCCCTTTAGGGATTATTTTATGTGAAGCAAACTTTAAATAAAATAAAAAATGTCTCAATCTACTTCCATTTCTAAATGATGCACTATTATGCATTGGCCTTGAAGACTAAGTTGTTTTTTTTGTTTTTTTTTTAAGGAATGGTCTACTGGTCAGAACTGAACGCAATGCTGCAGCTTTCATTTGCTGGTAAACAGCTTTGTTCAAACAGTTGCAGGAACCTCCTACATAGATTCCTGCCAGTATGAAAAATAACTTTGTCCTTGCAAAGCTGTTCACCCTCGAAATTTTACAGAACTGCTTTTGTGAAGTGACCGTGATGAGAATGATGCAATGTGTTTCTGTGACACTTTAAAAGACTCCAACAAACGTGACAGATTTTTTTTTTCTTTTAGTGTTATAGTCGTTTTCAGATCGCAGAAGGTCGACATGTTTCACCTTCTGCTTCAACACTATCCAGCCATCGTGTTCGGTCGTGTATTTGAGGCTTTGTGGTTTAATGCTCGGCTGGTTTTCTGGTTAATGTGGTCAATCTAATGTACCTGAGCTCCGGTGGTGGCGTCCTCAGGCTTCTTGTCGTCTCTGATCCGAAGGAAACGAGGGAAGCGCAGAGAAATGCCCTTCTCTGCATCCACCTGGAAACACGTGCATTTTCTTTTTTACAACTGTAGAAATGTGAGCACTGTTTTTGCAATTATAAGATTCCCTTTTAACAGTCAGGATATTAAAGTAATTACAAGCCTATTGTTTCAGCTTAATTCAGGCTGCAAAACTAACCCTTTGTCCCATTTTGATCTAGGCCTTTTAAAGCATTTTATCATCTGCTCTGTTTGAAGGGTATGACATTGATTTTTTTCAAAAAAAATCAGCGACTTCTTGAAAACTGAACAAAAATTACTGCATCCAACATTTTAGATGGATCAGAAATATTTAATTTCCCCCCTTTCCACTTGAACAGTTTTATATTACAGAAGGAATCGACCTGTTATGTAAAAAAGGAGGAATTTAAAAAAGAAAACTTCATTACAGTGCGTTTTTTTATTTATCTAAATTTGAGGTATGTACATTGAGACTCGGATTATCAAGATTTCCCTGATGGATCTGCTTCTTTTACAGCACTTATATTAAATCAGTTAAAAAGATTAATTGAGGGCAGCAGAGCAAAACTTGATGAATTCTACAGATAAACACAAGGGAGCAAATTAACAGGTACAAAACTGACCATTCCCATGGCAGCCTTGTAGATGGGTGACAGCGACAAGTCGGCGCACTTCACTTCCCAAACCTGCACTGCGTCTAACCATACGTCAGGCTCAGCGGATTGGTCCACGCGGTAGTAGGGACGTGGTTTGGGCAGGATGTGCTCCTGAAAAACAGATTATACATGTTTACAGGATTGCTTAGGCTATTCATTTTCAGGAGACCAACTTCCAGACTCCTTGCACCATTTCAAGACAAATTTTAACACAAAAGAGCTAAAGTTTGCCATAAGTATATGGCAGAGGGATGGATGGAAAAGAGTTTAATGGATAGAGGGATGGAAAATCAGAAGGATGAAAAGATTAAAAAGTGGATGGATGAAAAAAAAGGATAGAAGGATGTTGCAAGACAGAAAGAAAAAATGGAAACAAGCAAAGAAATGTAAACTACAAAGCAAATCCATTTAAAACCCCTGATAAAGAATAGTAAAAACCCCATTCCAGGAAGTATACCACAATCTCAGGACTAGAGGTAATATGTCCGCTATTTAATAAAGTCACCGTGAAAGGCAACTTTAAACCTGGAGCTGGTTTACAGTTGCCTTTTGTATGTCTGCTTCTTTTTCTATGTCTGCTTCTGTCTCCTTGAATCCCCAGTCGGCCTCGGCAAATGGCCGCTCACACCGAGCCTGGTTCTCTCTTCCTATTAAAAGGTAGTTTTTTTCTCTCCACTGTCGCTACAAGCATGCTTAGTGTGATGGATCGCTTTGAGTCAATCATTCGATGCAATCAACTAGTTTTCCTTAAATAGAAAACTTTGAATCAATGTGAGTGTATAATCTGGTTGAATTGTAAAGTGCCTTGAGATGACATGTGTTGTGAATTGGCGCTATATAAGCTGAATTGAATAGAGGTTTAAACTGCAAAATCAAAGGTGTGAATCTCAAATGATCAAATGTCTCATATATGGTAAAGCCACACAGAGGTTTCTTGGATAAAAAACCACCTCCGGTCTAAAAATCTAATGTTGAATTTTAACAGAGAGCTACAGTTTCAACCAAGATGTGTTGCAATGGCAGCAGTGTGACCTTATTTCAGATTTCTATACCTGCAAGTCTTAAAATCTGAGTGTAATGTTAACTAGAGTGTAGCAGAGTCCAGATAACTGGGTCATATTACAGTAGCGCTGCCGTTTCCCAGCATATTACTCATATTGTAGACATTCAAGGTCTAATGCTCTAATACACACTGAATTATAATGCATGAGCTACTAGGTGTGCGGTTCTATTAAAAGTTGAGCCTAATTGTCAAAAGTTTTGTCAAGTCTTTGAGTCACCAAAAACTTTTCTTATTCTTTCCCAGCAAAGTTAACTGCAAAAAATCGATATCAAAGTAAGACAATTTCTCTTAAAATAGGAGCGTTTCTTCTTGAATTGAGCAGGTTAATGAGAAACTTTGCCAGTGGAAAAATATACTTTACATTTAAAATAAGAAAAAAACAAATGCAGTGTCTTATTCCAAGTGCATAATATCTTACTACTTTATTATATCAGCTGATCCAAAATGCTGCAGCCAGAGTTCTGATGAAAATGAAGAGAATACATCTCTCCTATCCTGGCTTCTCTTCATTGGCTTCCTGTTAAATCCAGAATAGAATTTAAAATCCTCATTCTCACATAATAAAGCCTTAAATGGCCAAGCTCCATCTTATATCAGAGATCTGATTGTTCCTTATGTTCCTAACAGAGCACTTCACTCTCAATCTGCAGGTTTATTAGTGGTTCCTAGAATTTCTAAAAGTAGAATGGGAGGCAGATCTTTTAGTTATCAGGCTCCTCTCCTGTGGAACCAACTACCAGTTTTAGTCCATGAGGCACCCTGTCTACTTTTAAGACTAGGATTAAAACTGTCATGGTTTTGGTTATGTTGTGCTTTACTTTGCTCCT
>NW_015150470.1:931251-935354 GCF_000732505.1 Cyprinodon variegatus
GCTTGATCATTTCATGTCAGGAGGTTTTGCTAGGCCAGCCACAGAACCTGCTGTTGATGTTGCTTCAGGTCAGTTTAGAGTAAAAAAGCATCTAATGTTGAATGAAAACCTTAGTGTATTGGGGGTCGTAGGGCAGTTATATCTGCTACATGCAAGAGGTGGTGCTGATTTTAGTTCATTCAACCATGTCTGGTGTTTTTGCTTAAAATAAATCTTAAAGTCGAGTTAAAATTAAATATTTTGTAATATTTTCTATATATTTAAACTGTTAAAGCCCTGGAAGAAAATGATAATTAAAGAGTGAAGCAATGTTCACATGCCCAAATGTTTTATGTCAGATAAAAATCTGATTTCTCTAAACAGACTTTTCTGATGTCTTATCAGCACTAATGCAGTGAATGGTTGAAAAGCTCAGTAGGAGCTGCATCCTCCACAGAGAGGCAGGACTCTCACAGTGAGCCATAAAAAACAAAAACAAACTGCTGGTTCACATCCTGGTGTGGAAACTGTAAGGCTATGAAGAACAGGAGCATCGATGCCCTTCTCTGTTTCCTGAGGTAGATTTTTTTAAGCAGCGCTGCATTCTCAGAGCCCCAGCAACCTATAGTGACTGTCACCATCCTTCCCACTCCCTCTCCAGGCACACAAGCATCTGCTGAAGGTCCTGCAGGGTGTTAACGGCTTCTTCCCACAAGCTGTTTGGATGATGAACAGACTAGGCCATCCCTGCTGGCACTAAAAACAAATAACTTTGGAGTTTTTTTTTATCCTTAATTTTGTACCATAATGAATTCCTTTATGTAGTTTAGGAAAATCTGTTTTAGGGTTTTAACATATTTCCTGGGATTGCCTCTAGAGGTTAACAGGATTATAAACTGCTTGTAGAATGCAATGTAGAAAAGTGAAAATGTTCTAGCCTGGAAACATCGACTTCGAGTTTAGTGAATATTAGATTACTTTGTAATCTTTGAAGTAAAACTACTCCCTCAAATTATTTACCACTGTTTAAATGCCAGAATAAAACACACTTCCTTTAAATGATACTGCTTTCATCTTAACCAATATTGGACTGGAGGAGGTTATGAATCCAAAGACTCCAGCAAAGTCAGTGTCTGTTAGAGCTTCTTCTCGCAGTGGGAAGTACCTGGAAACCCTCCAAACTGAGAGGCTCCCAGTTGTCGCTCTGATCCTAATTCCCTTACACAGCCTCTGCCGAATGTTTTTGATGCAGAGCAGCAGTGGCTCAGCCCAAAAGATCCCTATTGATCATCGTCACAGTAACTTCAACCACAAAACCCACGTCTGCAGCTTGCTAAATTATTTTTCTTTCTGAATGTTGACAGACTGATTTACCAAGAGTTTTTTTTTTGTTTTACACTTTTTAAATTTCCTTTTTCACCACAACAGGCCAGAGCAGAGACTGACATTAATGTGAAAGAACAAAACTGGAGATCTTAAAGGGGTCATAGAATTCAAAACAGAGTTTACATTGTCATAGATGAATAACGATAGTTCAGGCATGGACGAACAGAGAAGTTCAAACCCCATCGACACAAATCTCACACTTCTAAACTTCGACCCTAAAATGGGCGAATTCAAACAAAGCCCCGAGTTGACGTCAATTCCAGGAAGTTGCCTTATTTGGTTCTGGCCGAAATTAACATACAGACCAGCCCACTGGCCCAAGAACATGAATGGAGGTAGATGTAAGACCCAAGATTAGCTGTTTAGCCTACAGTTGGGTTTACTTCTACAAGAATTACAAAGCAGGCAGTTTCTCTATTGACAATGAGCAAGAACCACGGGCATAAATGCAGTGTTTTAGGCTGCACGGAGAAAGGGGAACATTTTCAAAGTTTTCACAAGGATCCAAAGACTCAATAGGCATGGATTATTTTTTAAAGTTGCTCAGCTGTTCATTTGCTCTAAGCATTTTACCGAAGACAGCTTTCAAAATGTTGAAGCACAGGGCCGCCGGTGACGGGTCGAATTCGCTCGCTCCGTTCCCGGACCAGCCCCCGAGCTCAACGCTTGGTTCTGCTGCACTCTAGTCGACAAAAATTCCGGATGATTTTGAAATTTCCCGTAGACATTTTTTTAGGTATGAAAAGTAGGACATGTCCGGGAAAAAGAGGATGTCTAGTCACCCTACCATATTAACAATTTCTATGTTTCAGTGAGTGAGTGCTTGTTGCTATGATGAGTCTTTGCTCAGCAGCTTTGCTCGTTGTAAACCAACCAATCAGGGCACAGCTCATCTAAATATTCATGAGCATACCATAAAAGGAGGAAAACCTGTCATTTTCCTTCTAGGGCTTTTAACCAGGCTTGCATTAGGGCTCATAGAACAGCAAATATGCCATTTTCAGCCCAAACATTGTTACAAACCATATTCAGAGACATTAAGGACCGGCACCAAATACACTATAGAATCATTCCATCACCCCTTTAAGCAAACAGTGCCTTTTGAATTAAATCAAAAATTAAACCCCTTGTAAGTTATTACTGTTGTTACTATGTTGATTTTGTCGATCTTTTATGGTCAGTTTTGCTCGGGGGTGAATCCCAGGCTTTAAGGAACAACTGATAAATGAGGAAAGGAGAAAACAGGAAGCAGAATAACATCTAACATTTAAAAGGGATTTAGATTTAGAAAAGTTTGGTTTATAAATAAGCTACAGATTAAAAGCAGTAACTTTCAAAAATACAAAAAAAAAAAATTATTGAATTTCATTTTTAAAAACTCATTACTAAGATTTAGTTTAAATAAAAATTAAAAATCCAGACAACTATTCTTAAACCATCAAATTTAAATTCTGAACCTAGATGAAGGAATGAGTCATGACAGAGCAGGACTATTCTGCATAGTCATTAGGTTAGTTTAGGTAAACATCTAATGTATTGAAATGAAGCTCATATATGTAAAATTAATACAGAGCAATCTATCAAAAATCAGTATCTGAGCAGTGAACAGGGGTTCAGTGTAGTCCTCATTGTTACACAGCACCTCACCACTCAGAGCTTCGTAAACAAGCCAATTGTCTCCCTACCGAGAGTCCTATTGGCCTGCAGCGTAGCTGCAACAAGAACAGCACGGCCACACCGCTGGCTCGCTTTAATTCACCATCAATCACTTTCATTACAAACCGCTACAGTACAGGCTTTATTGGGCTGAGGAAAAAGGGAAAAAAAAGTTCAAACCACCTTCTCAGTCACCACTTTGGTGAAGTGGTTCTGCACAGGGCAGCAGTTTATACAACTGATACTTAGATCTCTAATCTTTAAATGATTGCTTTGCTAAAACGTTTTAATTAAATACTTTCTTTAAAAATAATCCATCCATTCTCTGGTGCCTTAACTGTGAAAGCACCTTTAATATTAGTAAATGGAGTCAAACCAAGTTGGGCTCTTTCAACAGCTATCATTTTCACAGAGCAGCTGACAATTGCCCATAATGCTGCTGCTCTGGAACAAACCTCTTCTAATGTAAATTGAAAAGGCAATTCATTACCCAAAGTCAGGAAAACGCCCACACAGTTCCCCTCTCAACTCCTGCATCCTTTAAAAGGTGAAACAGCAGTAATTTATGGATTTTTACAGAGGCAAAACCAACTAAATGTATTTCTGTGTTAGCTCTGTATCTTTCAAGGACAAAACCATTGAAATAGTTATTGCAGTCATGAAGAGGGAGTTTTTTTTTGCATAGACAGTGCCCCTGGCTTAATGCTCTTGTGTTTAGCTGTGTCAACTGTTGAAACAGAGCCTCTGATGTAACTATTGCAGTCTTTAACTAAAGGTAAGGAGCTATTGCAGACATTGTGTACGATGTGTGTAAATGTTTACATTCACTTCATAGTTCTTCTACATAGTTGGTAATCCTGTATCTGTTGTCTATTTTTGGAAAACTAGAATATTCAGCCATCAGCTATGTGTATTTACAGTTTTTTTTAACCAGAAGGTAATTCTGGCTCGCTGGTTCATATTTTATGATTTTATTGCCATATACTGTGCAAAAGACTTGACTCTGTTCTACTGCTTAAAGGAAAATTCCGGTTTTTAACACTTTTAGCCCCTTTTCTGTAGTGTCCAGGATGAAATCGAAT
>NW_015150470.1:937391-950101 GCF_000732505.1 Cyprinodon variegatus
GACCTCCGACACTAAACTCGCCTCCTCTTGCGTGTTTCCTCTGTCCATAACGTTCCTTGACAGTGTTGTTTCTTAGTCACCAATTTAGTGCTACTTGGTCTCAATGGAATTTCCCACTAGGAACCTACTAGCACTAAGCTGCTAACTGGTTAGGAGGTTGCTTCGAAGAAACCGGACACAACCAAACTTGCTTGCGAACCCTCCGCCACAACAATCCACCCCCTTTTTAATTGAACAATCACATTCACTCTATTCACTCATGTAAAGTCGGGCACCACTAGGGAGAATTTTGAAAAGCAACAGTTGGAAAAGCCGCTTCCATAAGACTTTAAAGATGATTCTCAAGCAGTTAATTTTCATTAAAAGGTCTTTCTCCTTACTTTCACCACATGCTCAGGATTGATGCAAAGTCTAGCCTTTCTTAGACAAATAAGATTTTAACAATTAAGTGTACTGAATAATTTCTGATTTAATTAGACCAGGGGTCGCCAACGTGGTGCCCGCGTGCACGGAGGGGCCCTCAAGGACCACATGGGGTGCCCTCAGCATCTTCTTAAAACAGTGGACTAAGTTAGAAATTTTATTTTTGCTGCTGCTCTTATTTTTTTATCATTTATAGAGCATTTAATCATATCAATAATTTAATTATTAATTATTTAATAAAAGCATTCATAGAGATTTCAATTACCTAAAAGAAAATTAGAAATGTAAATAATCAATAGAAATATGTTTATTAGCTATAAAGTTTAGGTGAATGCTGACTCTTCCAGTTTATTGGTCAGTATTGGTAGCTGGTCCTATGACTCAGTACCCATGAAGTAGCCCTCAGTCTTAAAAAGGTTGGTGACCCCTGAATTAGACTATGTGGCTAAATATCACTAATGAATAGCGTTGTATTGAAACGATCGAGAATTATTTGAATTGAAACAATTTCAATGCAACTTTGAAGTTAATTTTTCTCCAAGCGCCTAAAGCCGTGTTAACGAGAATCGGTTTGACTGGAAAGCACCAACGATTGAAGACAATAAAAAGCAGTACAGTATTATGCAATTTGACAGTCATGCAGCTCTACTTCACCTTTAAAAACTTGTAATGCTGCTCCAGATCTTCATCCTTAAAGCCTGTTCCGATCTGTAAAGAGATGAGAAGAGATAAGAGAGACACATACTCAGATATACACACATTCCCTAGTGGGGCGACAGCAGACATTTGGCAGCAGGAGGCAGAACACAGAAAGGCGAGCAAATCCCCCCGCAACTCGAGCATCTTGTCTGCCTGATTCGCCTAAAGTGTCATGTCGCCTCTCAAAGGATTTGAACTCGCCGAGACACCAGTAAACACCTAACAGGATGACACATGCAGAGGGAAAGGGAAAAGGAAAATGAGGGAGGGGGAGCACATGGTGAAAATTTAGCATTTAGTCTCCAGCAGATGTATTCTGCAAGTGACCGTGAGAAGTTTAACTGTACCAGAACGAAACAGCATCCAAGGTTTAGAGGTGTTTAATTCAGCTGTGGGACCTTTATGCATTATTTAGCTGTTCTCTTAGCAAGCCAGCTGTGGTACAGTTTGTTAGCAGTGAGAACCCAACACCTCATTCACCGAGCCAATTATAATGACTTGTTTGTTTGGTGGACTGATAATCAAATTCCTCCAGCTGCTTAATCCAATCAATAGTGCTGTTTGACTGTGAGATAACATTAGCAAGGCCTACAGGTGTTAAAAAATGTAATTCTGATCCTGGTAGCAGGAAAAAGCCTCCAGTCTGAGAACAGAGACAGACATCTTTCCTGTAGAGCATTTTAGAATTTAAAAAAGGGTTCAAAGTAGAGCTTTTATGCTTGTCAAAAAATATTTATACATCTTCACTGTATTGCTCTGGGTAGAGAAAAGATATGATGTAAGGATTGCGAGACATAAATATACAGATGTGTTAGGATACCGGTAATTATCATTGATGATGTGTGAGTTTATTACACCTTAATATGAGCTGCCTGCTGCGTGTTAGAACTGATGCTTTCCACAATAGTTCATCTAATTAAGAGAGTTTCTCTGTGCGGATTTACAGTTATAATCTTCATTCTATACGTGTCAAAAGATTTGGAAATGGAATGAGAGCGGTGTTCTTCAGCTAAGAGCAAAGTGTAATATTTTGATCAGGCTGGAGTCATGGATGCATACTCATCTGCTAAAATGTATGATGTAATGATGTGGCAGACTGGAGATGTATAAAATGCCTTTTTAACTGTTAACTGGGGCCACTTCCTGAGAGGTGAGCAGCTGCCTTCAGTAAATCTAAGCAACTTCTCTTATCCGAGTAAGATTACAAATCCTAACAAAAATCTGTTATGTCCCATGGTTATTTAATGCATATAAGTTATGAATTGTTATTTAAAGAGTTTGTCCTGAGTGATTTATTTTCAGGAAAAAGAACCGTAGAAAGAAAGCTCAAAGTTGTAAACATAGAGAGCCTGTCTTTAACAGATGTATTGAGGTTTAAGGTTTATTTCCCTGGATAATTGATATACAGAGAAATAATCTAAGAATAGAAGAGAAAATATGAAGCGAAAAAATGGTTAGAAATAAGGTTTAAAACATGGTAATAGAAAATAAAACAAAAAATTAATCTAGAGTGTTTAAAATCTATAAAACTCTTATTTTAAGAAGAATAAGGGACAGTAATTTCAGATAGGAAATGGGTTAGAGCTCTTAATTGTGTAAATGGAACCTCTTGTGTATATCTCAATCCGATTCAATTTAAAGTTCTCCAGTGTACTCACTATCGTAAGGTCAGACTTGCTAAAATATACCCTGAAATAGATGAGATGTGTGAAGACCAGAAACGCAGACCTGGCTCATATGTTCTTGTCGTGCTCTAAGCTAAGAGTGCTCTGGAAATCAATATTTGGGATTTTGAATGTGGCTTTTGGTTTAGATCCACAACCGAACCCTTTAATGGCTATATTTGGGGTGGACGCTGCGATAGCCACTAGCGAGAAAAATGTTATTACCTTTGCAACTCTGATTGCTCAAAGGAAAATACTCTTAGAATGGAAATCCCTATTAACACCGACGAAAAATTGAAAAAGTTAAATAATTTCTTAAAGATTCAAACAAAAAATTCCAAAGTATGGGACCCCCTTACTTGTTTATTTTGACAAACTTGCAACTCTCCCATCTCATTAGTAAACAAGCCTTTACGTAAAGTACTTTCATATTGGGATCATTTTTTATTTTAATTTTTTTTAATCAAGACTATTTATTATTATTAATTTCATTTGTTTTTCTTTGCCAGCACAGGGATCGTTAGGGTTTGATGGAGTTTATAAAAATATAAAAATGTAAATCGTTAAAATTCTGTGTAATTCTTGTTACATTGTAAACTGTCACCGAAGGAACTGTAACAACTGTAAAACATTACAACCTGTACGACATTGTACATCTGTTTTAACAACAATAGATATATGTCCAAAAAAAAAAAAGGGGGGGTCTAGTCTAGATACGGCCGAGGCACTGAGGAAGTGGAAAACGCAAGAGGCAAGTTTGTGCGACAACGGAAGGGCATGAGGGCGAAAAAGAGCGGGGATCAAGGTGGAAAAAGGGTCCCAGCGTTCTTGCACACCTCGCCCTTCTAGCTGGTCCATCTTCACAAGTTCATTTCCACAATGTTGGTCATACAAACAAAACAAGCCGGTAAGGTACCAAACAGGAAATATGCATAGTAAGGGTGTGCAAAATAATCATCATGACGATGCATAGCGATTCAAATTTTTGTGATCTACTGCATCGATTCTTGAAGGCAAGAATCGATTTAAAAAAAATAAATGAAAAAATAAAATACATTAATGGTTGGCTCACTGTTATGTGCTTCGGGCACATTATGAATTTTTGTCTATTTCTTTTCTTTGTTTTCTTACAGACTTTAGTTGAAGGATCTTTTGTTAATATATTTTGGGAGTTGAATAATTCTTTTGGCCAGTTACGTTAATTTGTGGTGCTGTTGTCCGCCTATAAATAGGCTGGCTTTCGGCATGTTGGGGCGTTCCCTTCCATCTTCGCCTGGACGCCGCTTTTTCACCTGCTTCCACTTGTCTTGTCGCTGCGGCCCGCAGCGGACGTTCCAGCCTGCCATGCGGTATTTTGGTTAGCCGTTGCTTACTTTTTTTCTTTGTGGTTTTGGCCTGGTGGGACCGGTTGTCCTATTTTCGATTTTTCTTTTGCTTAGGTTATTTTTGTGCTTTAGTCCGGTACCAGTAGGGTTGTATAGGGTTGGCCACCTGCTGTACTGTTTTGTTCTGTTTGATCGGCCTGCCAGGTCCAACTTTCTGTTGTTACTTTTGGGTTTTTATTTTTTGATTCCTTTGGGGCACGGGATCTGAGGGCCTCTAACTTTATTTTCTTCGCAGAAAATCAGAAGAAGCTGAGCCAAGAAAACTAAAGAGGAGAGAATTTATAAATAAAATATTTCTTTGAACCCTCATCTTTTTGTCCTCAAATATGTTGTGCCCTTGGTGGACGTAACACTCACATCAGCCAAACCAAGTGGAATACAACTTCCAGTCCAGCAGATGTCGCTGCGGATGTGTTGACGCCCGCTGCTTCGTGTCACAAACATTTCCGGCTGTGGGATACTGAGACGAGTCATTCGTAAACAAAATATGGAGGAGACTGAGAAAATTCCGCCCCGATTGGATGCATTTTGACTTTAAAAACAAAGAAGGTAAAAATGAAATTGATAGGATGCACGCAATATGCAAAATGACCACTGAGGCCATGTAAACAGCACTGATTATCTTTATTTTGTTATTTTAAGTTTGATGAATCCTAAGATCTTTTTGTCAGTGTGTCCATGCCAGTAATAGTAATATTTCTGTCCAGTATTTGTTTTCATGGCAACACCTCCAAAAGTCATTTCAATAAATACAGCTATGTATGAATTCAGTTGCTTTCAGTTATGTATCAATTGAAGACACTATCCAGATCACACACAGCCAGTCAGCCACTGGTAATGGCTGTATCTTTTTCTTACAGTGTTCAATGAAAATATCGCGATGCATCGCAATATTTTTTAAGTATCGTGATGCATCGTGATAGAATAACATTGTGGCATGTGAATCGTGATTCGAATCGAATCATGACTTCTTCGCCAATACCCACCCTTAATGCATAGTGTAGAGTGGATGTGGATTTGACCAATTGGAGGCCTTTTGTCTGCGGTTACCTACAATTCTGCAGAAGGGGTGGGGGCATATCTGCGGCAACTTCGACACGCACACAGACGACCTGGTTTCTCAGCATAAACCAGGCTTTAGTCGTAACCCAACTGCTTGTTCTGCTTGTTCTCGATTTATAATCTAGGAATATTAGACCAACTGGAAATTAAAATTTCCCTAATGTGACTGGGGACAGTCACTGGAAACAGTTGGCGTTATTTTACAAGTGGGAATATTAAAACCTAGAACTGGAAAACAAGCGAGTTTTATATTTTACAAGGAGAAACCCCCCTAAGAGTTTCAGTGTGGTTTTATATTCATTAACTGCTTGGCACAGGGTATTTCTTTCTTTTCCACAAATTTTTGTCAAAAAGCAGTTTTGTCTATACAGCAAAATCACAATTTACTTTCTCCATTCCCACAGATTTCTGTTTATTTTTCTCTTTCAATGCGAGAACCAAAGTTTTGACACTTTTGCCATCAAGGACATTTCACTCGGATGCTGAACAAATATGATCTGCAGGGACAAAAATAAAGGAAAAGTGAGTCAAACACCAAGGTATCATCCTGACTCTCATTTCTTTTGTTCTGCCTCTGCTGCACGCCCAGTGTTGAGGGAGCAGGAGGATGATGAAATGTTGCACACACAGGAGCGCTGAATGCTGCAGTCACACGGCATAAACCCAGAACAACTGCTGGGCTGCTACCATGCAACACAGAGAAGATAAATGACATATTTACACAGTATTCGCTGTGTGTTACTGTCGTCCAGTTTATGTGTCCTACAGAACACGTCCTTCTTGATTTTAATCAATATAGCTGTCTCCATGAGATATTCAGACGGTACACAGCCATTTCTCTTTCGTTTTACAAATATAATTACAGATAAAAGCACTGAGCGGCAGTCAATACTCTGCCTTAGGTGCTCCTCTGTCAATATGCGAAAAGGTATTATTATAATGATTTGCTAACTTTACAGTTTTTATATAGATGTGTACCACTGAGGATGGAGTTGGATTTTTCACTCATTTTCTGTCCACTCCTTGAACCTTACTGCTTTCTGTGCAATTATCTGCAATATTAAAAGATAAAGGAGCAGTCTCTGCCAATGAACAAAAACATGCAACTTTGCAAAGTATTTCTTTTAATATTTTAGCACTAAACTATTGTTAAACTTAAAATAAAACTTCCTATTATCATATCAAACTCAAGTGTAATTAAATTCACAGATAACAGGTGCAATTTGTGTCAGCTAGTTTTATGTTTTTGCTCTGATACCTCTAGGTCTGAACGGGGTAAGTTTTCCTTCATGAATAGTTAAAAAACGTGTTATAACTGATGTGGCAGCATGTTTTTGAGTCAATCTAATGTTAATACTTCTTCGAGGCGCCAAATGAAGAAAGGGCAGTCTTGTTTTGGTCAACATATGCTAGGCTAAGATGGCTTTGCGGCTCCAGAGTGATGCAGTGATGACTTGCGGTCTGTTACACCAGGTGGTGAGGATTTAAAATGCAAGCCAGAATGAGTATTTCTAACCAGAGTTGTTCTGTTAGGAAAGGAGGAAAATGGTGTAAAGAAAATTTTTATCCAATTTATTTTGTAAACAATTTCTGAGGTTTTTACTGATAAAATACCAAAACAGCAAAAATCAATCTCCTGTTACCCTATTAGGTGACTGAAGAAAACTTTAACAGTTTTTCAAGAAAAACTCTTAGTAAGCTAAAGAACTTAATAATAAACACAAGCTACTTCCTAAAGAATGGGTCAGTATGGATTTAGATCACAGAGATGCAGAACTTGGACAGTCCTGCAATTAAAAGCACCATCTATGTATCTTTATACATATAAAAAGCTAAATGATTAAAATGTTCAACCAATCTGATGGTAAAATAACCTAAAAAATGGTTAAAAAAAGTTTTTTTTTTGTTTTTTTGCTTATGTCTATACAGAACTTTAGGAGCAAAATGGTTTCTAAATTGATAAGGTTGTTTATTTTGTCTCTATATTGTTTTTGAATAAAAATTCATTAATAGCAGTTAAGTTCAAACCCTGTAATAAACTCCATCAAATTTTTTAACCGCAGTAGGTTTATATCGACTAGGGGTGGAACGGTTCACAAAACCCACGGTTCAGTTTGGTTCACGGTTTCGTGGTCACGGTTTTCGGTTCGGTTTATGTTGATTGTTACCCCGAAATCTAATAAAAATTATTGGAATTAATGAAAAAATAAAAAAAATTTATGAATTGTAATTATTTTTAATGATCCTCGGAAACCCTGGATCATTTCCGTATGTTTTGCTGCTTTGAATTTAATCATCTCGCACATGCTCTTTACCATCTCGGAGCGAAGCGGATGGGAGCCACAGTGGAGGCTGTAAACTTTGCTTTGTGCAGGCGGTCTGGAGCGCAGCAGGGGGAGTGCTGACGGAGTATGAGGGATTTCGGGGTTAGCCTGACATGTTGGTCATGTTGCTGTTAGCATAAACAAAACGTGTTGCACAATGCTTGCACACTGTTGCACTTTTATCCACCACTTTTTTTCCGCCGTCATCGTAGGACACTCTAAATGCAAAGCGCTCCCATACAGCAGACCTATAAAGTGCAGCTGGCGCGTCTTCCAACTCCTGTTCTTTCCCACTCGCCATACCCACACAATTCTCCACAACAACTGATTTTTTTCTGCTACACCCGGCTACGCTGCTTCGCTACTTCTTCTCCTTGTTTACTACTGGTGGTTGGCTTTGGTCGCAGTACCGCCACCTTCTGCTCTGGAGTGTAAACGCTTCGCCTATGAGAAAAAGGAGCAGCGCATGAACCGAACGAAACACACGCAAACCAAACGGTTCGGACGGTTTTCATAAACCGTTCCATCCCTAATATCGACATAAATCTATTTGCTCAAAGTATTTTGAAGTGGTATAGACTTTATAAGTAAAGTAGTAATTAAGAAGCTTGCTGGTGTAGAACATTGCTACATGGCAGGCAGATTAAAGCGTAGCACACCTTGTTAATTTTCAGCTTGTGCTTGTCTGAAGTTAATATTTGTAAAATAGAGAGAAATATAGGTTAAAAATGTCTTCAAGACAGAGGGTGCACAGTTTGAGTTGAGTATTACTTGAGTTTCTATGTGCATCTGTAGCTAGCCATATCTTAAATTTAATTAATGCAAACTTGAGGTAAAAACATTCAAAGTAACAAAAAAAAACGTGAACAAAATCATACTGCATAGATTTTGTCTGACTAAACTTTAGTTGGATTTTTTTCTGCTACCTAAAAAATTAGTCAACTGAAGCAAATTCACAGCTGGGTAAATAGGAAAATGATAAAAAACAAACAAACAATAAAACATTTGAAGAAAAAAACCCTACCCTACCCAAAATAAAACAAAAAAAACTGCAAAGTATTAAAACTGTTGTGTTATGACTAAATTGTTGCTCCGCTTAACTGGCATTAAGAGTTTGGAAAGCAATGATCTAAGGATGGAACTAATAACTAAGGAATCTTTTGCCACCCGATGTTCACTGCGCCCTTTTGCCAACTTCTGGATAGAGCACAGTAATGGACAGAACGGTTTTCTTTTTGAATGCAAAATGTTTCTTTTTTTTATTTCTTATCATTTTATATAATAGCAACTTTGAGTGAGTTGTTCTTTCAGCTAAAGGCATGTTTTTAGACTCTTTACTAGTTACAGATCAATTTATTGCTAAATTAGTTGATGGAAAAATTGATCGAAACATTTCAAGGCTGAAAATAGAATGTTTGTTGCAAATGCAATTATGCTAATAGTCTAGTGTGCTCGCATACAGCTTTCTTAATCTCTTTTTTGTTTTTTTAAGGGATAAAGACATAAAAGATACCCAAAAAAATGACGGATGGATTTTAGAGTACTGAGTCGAGAACAAAACACACAACTTGTTTAAGCTCTTTATATCTCAAACACTAAAGTGGTCATGCAAGCCTAACAACAAGCTTATCACTTATTTTAAGAGGCACTTACTCTCAAGGCACAAAGATTTTCTTCCAAGCAAGACTTGAGAGGAAAAGCGACTCTAAAAAGGAAACACTCTGGCGAAAGTACCCAGAAATCCTCCATGATTAAGAGACACACAGAGGGAATTTTAAAGCATTAAACTGGATTGTATGTTGTGCACAGAAAGCGCATAAATAACACCAAAATTATTTGAATGAGCTCATTTAAATTTAAAAGTTGCTCACAAAACTAACTTAAAATCCAACCTTTTAACACTTTGCATGTTGAGGGTGAAAGCTACATGCCATCACCTCCAGTACAATGCAGGAATATACAGTTTCTGTGTGGAACCTGGATGAATTTCCCAGCCCAACATCAAGAAAGCAAGAATAACAGAATAAACCGCCATTTTTAACTACTTTTTGTTAAAAAAAAAAAACACAAAAAAACATTTAATTCACTAACATAAGGATTTGCATTATGATTAATGAGAAATTAGGTTTAATCTTGGAAATGTTTATGGAGTAAACTTGCAGAGTTAAAGCACAGCAGTAAAGCGCACCAGGAAGCCTCTATAAAGTATATAGTAAGTTAGCTGCAGCCTTGATGAAACAATCAGCACGTTCTTACCTTGCAGACTGATTGAAACTCCTCGTTGTCTTCATCATAGCAGGCCAGCAGGAAGCCGCCGTACGTTCCTGTTCGCTTTCCCTTTCCAAGGTAAGCTCCAATCACGCAGAGGTCCACCGTGTCGCCCACCCCGTCCAGGTAATCCTTCTTCAGCTGGGAGGAATAGAATAAGGAGAAACGCAAAATTTAGATTTATTTTATTCCAAAAAGAAGGTTTTAAATTATTCAATAAAGGTTCCCTGTTAAATTAAAGGACATGCAGCAAACCATTACGGTTTTATATAAAGTTAAAAAGCCATACGACTGAACTGTATAATCGTTCACAATTTGACAGTCATTCATTTGGATGCATTTTGGACTGCGCCGTAAAGGAAAAAAATTAGGGCTGGGCAATTAATTGCATTTGCAAAATAATTGCAGTTTAGGAAAATGCAATAGTCATATTGCAGAGGCACTCAATTTTAGTCACAATGCATTTAGCAAGAGTAACACAAAATTTCTCACTTGGGTGGCTGTTAAAGTAGGTATGCTGTCGTATAGTAGGGAACAGAGCATTGCAGCTAGCACTTAGATCTACTGTACGCATTAGAAGTAGAAGTAAGAACTTTTTCATGCATATGTTACAGAAAAGCCCTGCAGCCTGGATTACGGACAAGCAGGCTTTCAAGGAATAGAAAAACTGAAACCCTGGAGAAAAACATTGGCATGGTTGTGCCTAGTGCAAAGGGAACTTGAAATTGCAATATAGCTTGAAAAGCATCACAATTTTGATTTTAAGCAAAATCGTTCAGCCCTAAAGCAAATAAAATTAATCTGTAATTAGCTTTAAAACCATAGCACTATGTTAGCAAGGATTTGTGCAAAAAAGCTTTACATAAACGCTTGGCAGTAAAATTGGTTTGACTTTAAAAACTGTAGGGACTCAGTGTAAATTCTACTCTTCAAGTTATGGAAAGATCCTCTTGATACAAGAAAAATCAGATTTTTTAAAGAATGGCCCCATATGAATTAATCCTTAGTCAATCAACAAGATCAGTCAAATTTAGATCAGTAAACTGCATCCAGATCAGCAAGGATTTGTTTTTTTTATTTAAATAATAAACAAATAAAATAAACTGACTAAACCATTTCTCTTTAGACTGGCTCCCAAAAAGGAGAGATTTTAAAATGCCATTTTCACGTTTCGATGTGTACATGTTCATGTCTTCTTTTCTAAAGAGATGACATAGCTTTCTCTCTGCCTGTTTTCTGCACCTCACATGTTTTTATGAGTTTTAGCTTTGTCTCTGTGATCAGCTAAAGGGCCCAGCATCCTCAGTGGTTCTGCATGCTGGATGCATTTTTTCTTCTAAACTGCTTGTGTAAAGATACCCAGTTTTCCTTGGCGTGGACTAGGCCTTTGGTGCATCCCTGACAAAACCTCCAGGACACCTGAACTAGATGAATCGTTATTGGGCCGTTATATATGGTCGTTATTGGGCCTCTGCAGAGTTGAATGACGGGCTGCTGATGAGAGAACTTGTTGACTCAGGTGTTTTGGAGCAGGTTGCATCCAGGTTAAGAAGGAGTAGCTTCCAAGAACTGATTCTGGCATCTCTCTTTCAGATATTCAAACTATAATGAGTTCCACTGCCCTTTTCAAAGGTCTAGACAACTATTCATAAGGGACCACTACAGATACACACACACCTTGAGCCAATTATGAGAACGCTTGGCAATCTCGTATGTTGCATCCTTCTCAAGAGTTTTTACCATCAGGCCCTCGCAGGAGTCTGCAAAAGAAAAAAACAAACGCATCAAAGCACCAAAACACGACTCTGGACGTGCGGAAAGGAAATGAAGAGATTATCTGTTGGATATACAGAATGCTTTTGTGTTAGAGAGTCTCAAAGGGAAACAAACAGGGTTTGGGAAACAAAGAGGCTGCGGACAAGGACAGGCATATAACTCATACGCACAAAGGAAACACGTCCTTTATCCATAACAAAAGTCAGACGCAACATGCAACATAAATCCATTATACAACTCACAACTTCTAACTTTGTGTCCAACACTCAGAGACAAACATACACACCACCGCTTTGCCATTTTAAACACTTACAGAGGGCCTTCTGTTCATTTTCAACCTTTTCTACAAGGTTCCTATAGCATAAGGCAAGCTCAATTCAAGCCACATAAAATAAAAAGTTAAGACCAATAAATGGGTAGTGACAAATTTACCCAAATGTTTATTTTAACATTAGGAACAAGAAACCATTATTTTTCTGGCCCGGTAGAAATGTTTCAAATTTTGAAAAACTCCCTAATTCCTCTCTTGGTCCTGTTAAAATAATCATCATTGATGATGTGTGAGTTTATTAAACCTTAATGTTAGCCAATTATTGCATGTTAGAACTAATGTTTTCCACAATAGTTTATCTAATTAAGACAGTTCCTCTGTCCGGATACATAGTTATAATCTTCATTCTGTCAAATATTCTTCTTCTGGCAAATATTTGGAAATGGAATGAGAGCGGTGTCCTTCAGCTAAGAACAAAGTGTAATATCTGGATAAGGCTGGAGCCATGGATGTCTACTCATCTGCTAACGAGTATGATGTAATGATGTGATGATGTGGCAGACTGGAGATGTATAAAATGCCTTTTTATACTTTCTGGCCACTTTCAGAGAGGTAACCCCAGGGGTAAGCACATTCTCTGATCTGAGTAAGATTACAATTTCTATCAGAATCTGTTGTCATGTCTCCTGGTTATTTAATACATATAAGTTATGAAGCGTTATTTAAAGAGTTTGACCCGAGAGATCTCTTTTCAGGAAAAAGTACCAGACAGAGAAAGCTTCAAGGTGCAGACAAAGAGTTGAGCAGAGATCTTTAACAGTACTAAATCCAACCCGTA
>NW_015150470.1:950887-959760 GCF_000732505.1 Cyprinodon variegatus
GAACCGGTTCTGAACAGGAACCGGTTTTCGATTCCCATCCCTACCTCAAACGAGTGAGGAACTGCATTTTATAACAATGTCCTCACTTTACGAGTGAAATACAATTGTTCCAACTCAGTCGAAATACAGATGAACACGTTGAGGCAGCTGAGAATGATGTGAAGCTTACGTAAGGCACTCACACAGAAAAAGATTCAGGTCGCACAGGAACAGCAAACTAGTAAAACTCCAGCACTCACAAGGAAGAAGAAGACAAAGAGGCGGGCGAAAGGAAAATGAAAAGAAAAAGTTTGTCTCCATCTCACAGACCTCGGACGGATTGCTCCAGGAACTCGGCGATAGTCTCGGTGTCGTGAGAGTCGATGGAACGGGCGAACAGAAACTCTCCCTCCACCTCTGTGAAGCTCTCTCTGAGCAGCTCCCGACGCCGGCACAGCGGCTGTCGCACCAGGGACTGAGCAGAGGAACGGAAACATAAACATCATTAGAAAATGGTTAAACCGCATCATTACAACAGTTTCCTCATGATAGCTTAAAGCCTTGCAATGGCAAGGATGAAATACCATCAAGTGCCAGCCCACACACATAAACAAGCACTTTTCCAGCATACAATCTTGGATGTACCAGCTTTGGGCACACATACAAAACACCCACACACCAATGTAAGCATACAAGCAAACACAGCACACATTCTTGGGTTTGTTTGGTTTATTTCTTTGCCATATACTTTCTTTTTTTTTTTTAACACATTTTCCATTTGGGGTTTATGAAAAATTAACTAAATGGTGACAAATACTCTTAAATATGACAAATCTGTCAGAATTTGGCTCGGGTAGAAAGTGTGCTGACAGTAGGCAAGACGCTTTAAGTAAATGGATGTAGAGTTTTATTACAAATGACACCATCACATCTGCCTTCTTCATGCTGTGCTGGGTTTTTTTTGTTTTTTTTTAGTGAAGATAGCCAAACACATAAATCTGACTCAAATTAGAGATATTTGAGCTGCGGTAGCTATTTTAGCTTAAGTCTTCTTGAATACAGTACCCTATGCAATCATTGGCAGTCCTGGGTAAAGATGGGTAAGAAGCCTTCAGGTTAGTTAAATTTTTTTTAATTGTAACAGAAAGAAAAGAATGGCAGCTTGAGTAATTTTAATTAGCAGCATCCAGCTTCTTGACAACACTCACACAAAAAAAACATATATTTTTTTAACATTGAATGTTATATTTGTGTCCAGGACCATTTAAGACTCTTTTTGTTTCTTTTTCCTCAGGTATTGATTTGATGCAACTCAGACCTTCTTTAATTAGGTACTCATAAAAATGGAAAAATTTAAGAGAACATGTTATTCAAGATTTCACAAGACTGGAAATGGTCCCATTAAAAAAAAAAAAAAAAAAATCTCACTTCAATGGAATAACATGCAGAGAAATAATGCAGAAGTTTAAAACACCTGGAGCTGTCACAAACAAGAAGAGTTCAGGACCCACATTTCTCTGAGACGACTCTGAAAATCTCCAAAACACAGAGAAAGTTTAAGCAGGAAGTCTGTCAGGTCTCAGTCAAATGGGTCATGGCAACCACAAAACGGCTTAGGTTAGAAGGCAACCGGACTTTCGGTCTGTTTTTTTTTTTTTCTGGTCGTCTTGCACCAGCCGCCTCAGATAGAATTGATAAAGACTCCTGGTGAGGTGTGGTAAATGCCCTCAGAGAAAAAGCCTTGCTGCCTTCCAATCCAGGCCTGTTTTGTGGTTAAGGCAAGAATTGGAATAGTGGGTAACCAAATCAACAACAACCGCATGATGACATCCATATGCCAAACGGTTAGTTCACAATGAGCATGCAAAAAAAACAAAAGAGAAAGAAAGAAAAAACTTTGTTGCAACAAACGGATATAAATCTTTAATAATAATAAATAACGTTAGGGGATGTAAAAGCAGGGTCTGCTGTAGGGGGAGTGGCGGCTAGTTGTCAGGGCATAGAGCTTCGAATCCCGAGGTTGTAAATTCGAAACCCACTCCCACAGACTGCCACTCTGGCTCTCTGAGCAAGACCCTTAACCCCTGATTGCTCCCCAGGCGCCCCACGATGGCAGCCCACTGCTCCCCAAAGGGATGGGTTAAAGGAAAAGTCCGGTCATATATTAAGTACTAGTTTGAATTCTGAATATGTGACATTATTATATATTTTTCAATAAAAAGTAAGTGTTTTTAATTAAGAGTAATTTCATTTAAAAGTGCTTTACCGGAGACATCCATGTTTGTCAAAGAACAAGTCCCAGTGCTCTATCTGGTGTTTGTCACAACGCATTATTATCCAAGTCACCTTGAAAACATTCTTCTTCGAAATGTTGGTTATATATGATGTGTTTTTTCTCTGGCCAGAAGTTCAATGACAAACCCTCCCTCTTCAAGTTGGCAATCCAACGATGAACCCGTTCGTGGAGGATCATGAATCAGAAAGGTGAAATAATTCTTTCTTTCCCCACATTTACCCGATGTATCCCAACATCCGACTCCCATGCACGTGGGTGTCAGGTTTAATGATGATTATAAAATTAATTTGTGCTTATGAAACATTTTTGTAGTCAGGAGACCATCCTGCCTGCTGTACTGTGTCTTGTGATGCAGTCAGGAGACCATCTTGCCTTGTCATTCTGATGGAGCTCCTTGTCTTTATGAACTGATCAATTGTTGTGTCGGAACAAATACTGTTTTGTAATCATGTGCTATGCTCTGTTAATAAAAGACGGCTGCAGGAGGAGATTCGGAGAAGGAAAGCTTGAAGTTGGGTTGGGCTTTTCCTTCCGCTCCTGCATTAGCTCGAACCTCTTTCGTGTGCAGAGTCAATTTCTATTTATTTGCAAAGTTATTCTTCCTGAATCCAACAGTGGGCATTGTCAGTTTCACTATAGCTCTGGTGAATTTAAATGGTGAAGTCCTCCTGAAATCTTAAATAATTGTTGTTGATTGCAAATGTGTCTAGTAGTTAATTCTCATTATTTTTCTTGTATAGCGGGGAGAACGGCACTCGGTTTACTGAAGATGTCAGGAGTGAGGTGTCGCTATATTTGGGCAAAAATTGCTGCTCCTGGACTCTGATCGTAACGAAAATGATCATTCTTATCTTTTTACTGATTAACGTTAAATTCATGAAATCACCACGAACGTATTCATTTTAGGTATAGATAACGATCCATTGATTATCCCTTGCTGACCAGACTTTTCCTTTAACAGTTTAACTTCAACAGTCAGAGGCAGCTCTAAAGAAATGGGTTTTTAACTTTGACTTAGGTTAAAACTTTAGCCTTTCTATTAAAACTCAAGGTCTATTTACTTTGGAAGAACAAAAACAAATATTTAGTAAAGCCAATCATGTCTACTGTGAGATATATGGTTGATGACCTGTGATGCTGTGGGCTTCCGTCTCTTCCAAAGGCATCGGAAACCTTTAAATCTGTGTAAATACAAGTCTATTAAAAAGGTAAATGTTCAAGCATGTGTTTGTCTGAGCCACTTGGGTAAAGTTATAGGAGAAATACTGCGCTGTTGGTGAAAAGGCTGTGAGGTGAAGATAAAGGGGAGCAATTAGCATCGCAGCAGTGAAATAAAAAAACAAAACAAAGCAAAGCTTCTTAATGTGAAATATTTGGCCACTGAAAACAATGTCCTCAAAATAAAATATGTGGAAATATACTCAAATATATATTAGTTGTTTCAACCATTCTCTGCCTCTTTGTTAAACATATGCATATAGGTTTGTTAAAATTTCTCCTCAATGTCAAATAACACGCATGTAGCAGGCATCAGGTCAGCATTTACATAGAATATGACAGCATGTGCACATTTTCAGTAGAGTTTATGCTATTAAAATGAAACCATGACATATAATGACACGGCTGCATGCATCAAAGCACAGCCTTGAATAAAAGCAGACTGGGTACATGTGTCATGCAGACAGATTGCCCTTAGTCTTCATGTGAAATCAAAACTTCCTCCATTGGGCCATAAAAATCATGTTTAGTGTTCTTCACGGCTCGCTCGCTGTGGATGTTCAGTAGAGAAATGTCAAAGTTTTTACTCCCTAACGAGGTTGGACCTGCAGAAAGGTCAGATTTCCACATACGATAGATGGCTTTCATTTGTGTTCTGTGTGCCCTCAGCTCGCAGCTACAGGTGGCTGGCCAGGCCTTAGCTGAGGGTTATGCTTTCACACAGTCAGCAGTCTTTGGAAGTTTACTTTATTTTGGTTTCAGGAACTTTTCCCCTTAGCTTCAAATTTACTCTATGATATCATTGACAAAGGATTAGTCTGTTATATGTACTTTAAACGGATAATTGATTCCCTTTTAAACTGGGAATGATTGTTGCACAATAGTTACTTACACTCACTTTATAGAAAAATCCAATTGATAGTATCAAAGATATAGTGGAGGATTTTACCAACTGTAAGGTTGTGCAATCGGACACCGAAACATTAAATGTAACAAAGACTGGACATCCTCCAACCAAACTTGGCAAATCATCCTTTTTAATCTGATGTTAGATACTATTAATAAATCCTCTTTGTTTAGTTTTGTTCCAATCTAAAATATGAGACCTAACTATTGCCAAAAGGCAAAATTACAACTGGGAAGTTGTAGTTTTATTTTACTGCCTAATAATATTGTACCTATTTAAAGTATTTTCCAAACTCTAAAGTTATTTAAACCAACACTAAGTAACTTTTCATCCTTCTTAAAATATGTTCCTGACTTTTGTGATTATGCGTCAACCTTTCAGTTCAATGACGCCTGTCTAGGCCTGAGGGGGTCTGTAATGCTTTCAGCAACACTGAGGAGGGTGTCAGGGTGTCACTACAAATGTGCAGAGTGCTTTCCCCATTCTTTATAAAGATGAAAGTCTAAATTACCCTAAGACTGTATATTTGTGCAAATTGTGCAGGGTTGATATTCAAGCAATGTGGATCCTTCCTGTTNAACGGATAATTGATTCCCTTTTAAACTGGGAATGATTGTTGCACAATAGTTACTTACACTCACTTTATAGAAAAATCCAATTGATAGTATCAAAGATATAGTGGAGGATTTTACCAACTGTAAGGTTGTGCAATCGGACACCGAAACATTAAATGTAACAAAGACTGGACATCCTCCAACCAAACTTGGCAAATCATCCTTTTTAATCTGATGTTAGATACTATTAATAAATCCTCTTTGTTTAGTTTTGTTCCAATCTAAAATATGAGACCTAACTATTGCCAAAAGGCAAAATTACAACTGGGAAGTTGTAGTTTTATTTTACTGCCTAATAATATTGTACCTATTTAAAGTATTTTCCAAACTCTAAAGTTATTTAAACCAACACTAAGTAACTTTTCATCCTTCTTAAAATATGTTCCTGACTTTTGTGATTATGCGTCAACCTTTCAGTTCAATGACGCCTGTCTAGGCCTGAGGGGGTCTGTAATGCTTTCAGCAACACTGAGGAGGGTGTCAGGGTGTCACTACAAATGTGCAGAGTGCTTTCCCCATTCTTTATAAAGATGAAAGTCTAAATTACCCTAAGACTGTATATTTGTGCAAATTGTGCAGGGTTGATATTCAAGCAATGTGGATCCTTCCTGTTCGGATCTACATGTGTGTTTACTGTGACATAACATCTTTATACGTTTCAAGGCTCTGAACTTGTCAGCACATCAGTCGCTGATGAATCTCATGAGTCTGGAGGCGGCACTGCAGAAATATGGTACAAAAACAAAAGTTTAACGTTTCCTATTGTCAATGTCGCATATGATATTCTATCGCCACTGATTTTTTCGTTGCTGTTAATCTTTCACACAGCCACTGGAAACACAAATGTAGTTCAATCCAGCTGCAGGCGACTGGAACATCAGGACTTTTTTATGCTATGGTCTTTACCACGCTAGTCCTCATGGGAAATGTCTTCCATCAGGTAAAATACAGCTTTTGTCCACTGGGGGGAGCCAAAATGGACCAAAACTGAAAGTTCTTGAGTACTTTAAATGTTTTAAAGATAGGCTAAACATAAACCACAGAAGAATCGGGGAAAAATAAAGCAATTTAAAAAATGTATAGCATGCATAAATAATGAAACAACTAGCAGCTTTATTCCTGGTTTATGCATCTAAACTCGTTGGAACTTAATAGCCTGTTGGTAACTTATCAGAAGGATGGAACTTGATAGAAATTGAAGTTTATTGATCTCACAATGGAGAATCTAACTCTAATTTAACCCCTCTCCTTGGGGAGCAGTGGGCTGCCATTGTGCAGCACCTGGGGTGCAGTGTGGGGTTAACGGACCCAGAGTGGAGGCTGTGGGGATCGAACCGGGTACTTGCAACCTTCTCAAAGCATAAGCACATTGCTCTAACCACTAGGTTCCCAAATCCCCACCGCCATCGGGTGGGGAAAAAACCCCAAAAAACAACTATTACCTTCCCTGTAAAATATTCAGATCTATGCAGCTTTTTTTCTAAGGGCACAGAAGCAAGTATAGTTATCCTGAGTCCCTGCATCCTAACAAGCAGAGAACATTGATAAGATGCTCCCATGAGAATTGAGAGGGGATCGCAGACAGTGTCAAAGAAGCAGAGTGGTTCCACTTAATCTTAAAGTGAGCAGAGTTCAGTCTGAACGAATATGGAAGCAGCTAATGGCTGCATGAATCGATGCTGGGTGGACAGACATGAGGAGGGATGCAGGGATGGAAGAATTAATAGAAAACTGATTGAATAAAAAACAAAAGGATGGATGACGGATAAATGCATGATCAATAGATGTTGGAAGGATTTTGGGTCAAATAACTGCAGTACACGTTTTGTATGACAATCTTTACTAAATTAAAAACTCTTCAGATAGGAACAACCAGGAAGAGAACGTCACCAATGCATGGTGGTCTTTGTCCTTGATGCCCCCCCCATCTCTCCATTTCATTTCCTGCCCTTTAAAAAAAAGGACACTAGCGGCCGAAAACTAAACACTCTTGATATAATTAAGATTTCAACCATTTAGTAAAAAAAAGAAACAAAAACATAGCAGATTGTTTATATCCTCTCTATGCTGCATCATGTTTTATTTATTTATTTTTGCACTGCTCTGAACCTTCCACATCAATGCCTTTCGCACCATGTCTCTCCTATACAGTTTACATTTTGATCAATGCTGCATTTTATACATAGAAATGTTAATTTTCACTGCTAAGCTGCTCATTCACTGTATTAAAAGATGCATGTAACGAAATAAAGTTTTGTATACGCTCTGTCTATCTAAAATGACAATAATCACAGACAAATCTTCACAACTATTGACCAAGGCTAGCTCCCCAGAAACAGCTACTGAGCACAAGCGTGCATGGTTGGATTTTGCCTCCAGTTGAAGGTGTAGCGATTGCTAAGTTGTTGAATGCCATAGCAAATTAACTCGGACAAGTTGCCGATTTGTCAGAAGACAACACAGTTTCTAAAGATCATGTTCTAAATCATCTCTATGTCTATATTCGCTCTGGACAAACGCATGACAACGTGTCAAAGCTTTGTTCTATTTTCATTTTTCCTCATGCCATAAATCACAAATTAAGCTAAAAGTAGCCGTAAACTGGCAGGATTTAAGAGTTATTGGACCTCTTTTAATGATGCAATTTGGCTTCCATCCACTTGGGAGAACTCACATTGTAGAAGATGATGGGAGCACTCACTAATTAGCATTGTATTAAACAGAGTCAAGGAATTCACTTAAAAATTCAGCATAAATAGGACACAAACACACTCACTCAGTCAGAGTCACCATCTGCAACACGCACACGCTCTGAAAAAAGGCACAGACTCCCTCTCAGACGCTGAGAGTCTCAGACAGACACACAATCAAGACACAGCTGGAATTACAATGAGCGTTACAATCATTATCCAGTTACAGCCTCCAGTAGCAGAGTGATTGGTATTCAAGCTATGATGCTGGCATCTCGGCGGGGGAATCAGCACGCACGTATGCTTGCAAACAATCCGCGCTCACACGCACGGCGGCTTTTTAAAAAGACAACAGGAACAATTGAGAGATCTCTGGGTAATATTTGCATCAGTTGGCCTTACCTCTCCGTTGAGATAGAGGAGGTCAAAGGCATACACGCATACTTGGACTTTGATCTCTGAGGCGTCCACGTCCTGAAGAGAAACAGCACACTTTTAGTATTTTTACTTTGAAAAAAGAAGAAAAAAAAAAGCTATCCACACATTTCTAGCTACAACCTTGGGACTTGTTACAAAGAGCTCTTTGATTTGTTCATCTGAAAAGTTACCCACCCTGAAATCCCATCGCCTCTCTACCTCTTAAAAGCATCACACCTCCTCTGTGCCCGTCTTATTTTCAACTCCTCCACTTACTTTGTTCATCTCTCCGTCTTCTCCCACTCTCACCTTTCCTGTGCCTCATCTTGTTTGCTCCAATCATGCTCAGCCCCACAGGGGGCTACGCCTGACCCTAAATAATCATAGACGTTTCCATCACCCTGACTTCTGTGCTACAGCTAAGTCCTATCGGGTTCTTTAGAGCATGCCAGCTTCAGACATTTGTTCGTCCATTTCTCTATCTGTAGCATATAACTAGTTTAAAGTTGTGAATTAACAAATCAATAGATGCCGTTAGAAATTTTCAACAGTGCTGTTACACCTCAAGACCCTTAGTAAAGTGAAATACTTCACAGATCCTTCATATCATTGTCATACTTTTATTTCTATTATTTTGTTGTTTTTTTTGCATTGATATTTTATGGTGGCACTGAATGTGGAGACTTTTTCATTTCGTTATACGACTCATTGATCAATGAAAGTAAAGTCTTCCGATTCTGATATCAAGCAGA
>NW_015150470.1:960285-971641 GCF_000732505.1 Cyprinodon variegatus
TCGCGTCTAAGCACGTATGCGTGACACCGTATCATAACAACAATGGCGGCGTCCTGTGTTGAATGGTTGCTGCTAATGCTACTCGGCCTGCTTTCGGGTTTACAACAGAATCTTTTTCTTCTGGAATATCTACAGGAAGAACAGAGCAATATTGACGACATAGTTGAACACCTGAATTTGTCTGAACCACGAAAATGGAGCCGCAGGGCAACTATGTATAAATATTAGTGCGCATGCCCAACATTTCGTTGCCTGTTTTAGCTTTGGCACCACAGCGCCACTTACAGGCCTGGCATACATTTTGCAGCGTTTTCATGCATTCGTGTGGACGATCACATTTATTTTACGTCTCCGTCTTTACGACAAACGTTCTGGAAAATATTAGCGTTTCGTGTTCGTTTTGACTTCGTGTGGACGGGGCTTAAAAAAATAAATTTTTCTAATGATACTGCCACCCGTGGCCAAACATTGTACTGCACCGATCTTTTGCTTGTCCTAGCTCACACTCGTACGTTGTTTTTCTAATTTGTTGTTTTACTTTATTCCCCTTACGTTGAGTCGCCATTGGTGTCAGAGTTGAGCTGGATGCCGGTTTCTTCAGAGTATCCAGCTCAACAGTATCCATAAAATCCTTCCTGAACACAAAGCTTCAATTGTTTCAAGGGTTGGACCCATTTAACATGGAGGTGCTTGACGTCATTTCGCAGAAACCATGCGGGAATTTCCGACTAAAAGTAAATTAGGTAAAAATAGGATACAGGCTTAAAGATGCATTGGTGCTGAACTACTGAGGTGTCACTCTACTCACACAATGTTTTAGTCATAAAGGGTCAAATAAAAAGGCTATTTAAAGGAATTTTTTAGTAAAAACTTCCAAAATGTCTCTTTAAGCTATTGTCTTTATTTTATGTCCAAGATGGATGTTTATACGTCTGACCAAACCTGTCCACTATTAGTCAATTATAAAATCTGCAAGAGAAAAAAATAAATAAATAAAAGAAAGACTTCTTTTTCCAGAACAAAACAGGCTTGGATTTGAAAGCAAACAGACTTTTGCTCAATTTTCTTCCTAGGAAATTTCAACGTCTATTCAATTCTGGTGCAATATAAGGTTTTAAAAAACAAAACATCCAATCAGCCAAGAATGTTTTTATTGTTTTTCTCTCAAAGCTTTCCCTCACACTGTTTTATTTACCAAGGCAGAAAGAAATGTGCTCTTTTTTTAGTAATCCCTGTAAATCTGAAAGGTTTCTCTCCCCTTCCTCTTTTTCATTAACTTTTCTCCGCAGTCATTAAGGATGTTTAATCAGAGCACGTCAGGTCTGGTTCCCTCATCTCTAGTGTTACATTCTGGAACAAGCTTGCACCAGTAAAAACACCAGAGGCTTCAATGTACAATCAGTTGGTGCATCAAACTATTACAAATAATTATGACTGCATAATAACAGTAAAAGGAATCAAGCAAAAAAAAAAAAAAAGTCATTTTAAACATTTTTTCCAATGAAATCTGGTTATTATTTTTCCATCTCATATTTAGCCCGATGTCATTTTGCACGAGAAGACAAGGTGAAGGGAGCGCTTTCCGCCTAATGTGATTGGTGTAATAGAAGGAGGCCGTTACGCTGATCAAGACTGAATAAACACCTTGCTGACATTTCCAATCTCAACCTCCTTTCTCGATCCATTTCACTCTTCTCTCTCTGACCCATCAGTCTCCTACAGCTTTTTTCCGGCTCCTTCCGTCCATCTCCCCCAGTCTGTCGGATCATTTCACTCTATTATCTTGCTCGCTTCAACCTTCAGGTCTTTGTCTTGTTTTCTCTTCTTAACCTTTTCACACCTTCCTTCTTTTCTCATTATCATCTCCTATTCTCTCCTTTTTACCACAAAGCGCACATTTAAATGGACTTTTCCTCCCAGTTATCATGCCTTTCTCCGTTCTTACCTTTCTCTTCCTTGTGGTGAGGACTTGGAAGGGTTGGATCTGCTTCTTCTCTTGATCCCAGGCCACCGCCTCTGCGTCCAGGACACAGGACACTACGGAGTCCTTCTTCACCTGCAGGAAAATCGATTATCAAGCTGATCCTTGTGCAATTGTAAATCATATAGCATATTACCGGAAAATGGGACCAATCAGCACATGCATAACAATAGCCATCTGCATAACTTCAAGTCTTTGAAACATTGATTTAAAAAAATAACTTGAATCTAAATCAGAGCAATTAAGTTTTCGTCAAAATCCTTCAGATATTAAGTTTGTGCAGTATTACCGTTACTGCAAGCTTCAACATTAGAGCTGAGACAATCAATCGGACTAACCAATTATTATCAACTAGTTTTAGTAATCGATTAATCGTTAAATGGAGTATAGAGACTCTAAAACAGGCCTTCAGCTGACAGAGCAACTGACCTTAAACAACAATTATAGCCAAATTTAATAAAAGAATATGATCAAATTTGTCATTTAAGATAAAAAATCTTTTTCTTCTGTCAATATGCTCTATCCAGAACTCCTCAAGGGGAAACGTTTTAGTTTCACCTCGTTTAATTTCATAAAAAGACTTCTTTAGGGAACCTTTGGCTATCAGATTTTTAATCCATTAATTGAACAAATTAATGGACAGATTTAATCAATTTGCCAACCAGAAGCTGTTCCGCGCAAACACGCAGAACCAGTTATATCTGACCAAATTGTTTTTATAAACGGATTATTATTAGTATTTTTAAAGCAACGATAATCAAATTTAATAAATTATAATACCAATTAAGGCCTTAATTTA
The DNA here is from genome assembly GCF_000732505.1 of Cyprinodon variegatus. NCBI lineage: Eukaryota > Metazoa > Chordata > Actinopteri > Cyprinodontiformes > Cyprinodontidae > Cyprinodon > Cyprinodon variegatus. The sequence goes on from NW_015150470.1 coordinate 963,066, forward strand.
AAAAATAATGATTCAATGACTATTAATGATCTTTACTGACCCGTGGAAACCCTGAAACAATCATTAGCTGCAGCCCTTTTCAAATATCCATAATATGGGAGCAATAGTGGGTTAGGATGAGTTCATACTGCAATCAGAGGGTCGCTGGCTTGAATCCCAACTCTGTTCATCTTAGACGAATTCGGCAGCAATACCAAGTGATGATGCTCAGAGGGCTAGGTGGGGCCTGGGTACTGCAGCCTCACTTCTATCAGTGTGCCCCAGGGCAGCTGTGGCTACAACACATTGTGCCTCCATCATTGTGCGAATGGGTAAATGACTGATGGCAGCGTAAAGTGCTTTGGACTGCCCTACCTTCTGAAGGCCTTATATAAGGGCCTATACCACGCAAGCCTCAAAGAATCTCCCAGCATTTAAAGCAGTGAGGCTGAAAAGCTGAAACTGTGGATACGTTTGAGTTTCACTCCCTGAATCTCTTCCAATGTAATCAGGATATGATTTCCATTAATGGTATTTTCTCTGCAGGCGTCACCATCAAGTTTCGAGGACTGCTGTGTGCAAAAGAGCATCGCAGCTTTGCTGATGTCAGATCTTACTCACTTCATTACCTATATGAGAGTATACGCTTGGATTTACCTGTTCATCTTATACCCTAATGGGCAAAAAACGAAGAGGTCTGCCATGACAAAACCTTAAGCAAATCTGTCAGAATAAAAAGGAGCACACTGTTGTATTTCATGCCAGTAAATCAACTACAGTAGCAGAGGCTGAGGGAAAAAAACAAAAAACAAAGAGGCTTCACTAAAACGACAACAGGTAGAACATGTTATCATAAGACAGCTTCTGACAGCAAAAGAAGTGGTGCATCTGGGGGGTACGCCATGAAAGTAAAGATTTTAGAGACGGATATGTCCTGTTATAAACTGATGAAGGTTCTTATATATTTTATATCTGGGATTAACGGTCTTCCAGACTCATACCAGCAGTTCTAAATCAGTTCATGGACAGATTTTGAAGAAAACAAACGTTTGCCAAGAGCATATATTTGCTAGCAAGTTTTGACTTTTGCAGGTATTGAATTTGAAGCCTAAAACTGTTCAATCAATTGAAGAACGAATGTTCTCCTCAGCCCCTAATCCGAACAACTGTGTAAGAGACTTGAGACCATGACTATCAATTGAGCATAAAATGTTATAAATTGGAGAGATCATTCTAACTGAGCCAGACTGATTCCTTACCACTGTCACCCTGTGCATGGTCAGTATGAGATCACACTATATCAGCTGTCATTGTTGACACAAGTTTAATCAGGAGTGATCACAGCAAAGCCACGGACTTGCTATAATCAGCGGGTTTCTTTAGATAAAAGATGTTTTTAACCAAACTCATGCTAACCTAAACTGGGTTGGTTTAAATAGGAATGTATGCAAATAGATTTAAACCTGCTAGTGTGTCTTAACTGTATATGTCTATAAATAAATTGCATTACTTTGTCCAAAAAGGTGCCTTGATGACGGTTACATTTGACACTACATAAATAAATTGAACTGATTGGAATCATATTGAAGACGAACTGACAGATGGAGGTTTGTTTTATTTCTTTACTAATCTAAATTTGGAACATGCATAAATTATAGTTCTTTACAGTTAACCTGTTAATAATGTATTTTCCCATGTTGCCGGGGCAGATTTCCTGTATCCCCTGCTCTAACATCAAATGAATATCATGCAGCTAATTTAAAAAACCCTGGACAAAACAAGGGGATAGTAAACCTATATATTCAGGCTTTTTTTTTTTTTATAAACTACATGCTGCTGATATATAACATTATAAGTTTGAGTATAAAATAAATCCTGTTTATGTTGTCTGTTTCTAAAGAAAAATGTCTTCTAAAATCAATACTGAAATCCAGGAAACCATCATCAGACATAAACAATATAAAACATTTCTGAGTGCATCACTATACAACTGGGTATCATTAGAGAAAAGCAGCAACAAAAGCTAAAGGTTTCACCCCAAATCATTTTGCCGTTTGTTGATAATCATGCACGCATTAACTAAGAGGTCTTTCCAGCTGACATTTGCTTTCCAGAGCAGGAAATCACTGATCAGGTTTAAGCTTGGGATAAACCTTCTGAGTGATGGGCAGATTAAACTGTCCATTACTGCTAATTTTCTAGGACCAAGCAGAGAAGTTGAAGGAAATCTTGGGAATAAATCTGAATCCACCAGGATTTCTTCTTGTTAAAAATGTCCAGCCTGCAGGAGACCAAAGTTAATCAGCAGAGGAAATCCAAGACAGTTTATCAGAGTTAAGAGCAGAAGAAATGTTAGACTTTAACAAGTCATTTGGAATCAGTCTCTTATCAAACTCATGTAAGCCCATTAGGCTTAATCGTGCATTAATTACCAATTAATGGATCAGCATTAATATGTATGTATTGATATCAATTCATAATTTAAAACAAATCAAAGCTCTATGGGAACTAGAATTGGGTAACCCTTATTAATATGCAAAATAATGCAGCAAGGTGCAGGGGAATCTAATCAGATCGTCTCTGCAAAGCCGGCCAGAAGTTTCACACAAGTACTATTCATTTTCTGTCTTCACCAACAGAGACATTCTACTCTGACAACGCAACGTCCAGAAAAGAGATGCAATTTTAATTTAAGCTATTTTTGAAGCTGATGACCTGCCACAGTAATGATCAGTGATCAATTTATGAGATGACAGCTTCTTTCAGAAAAAAATAAGATTTTTTTTCCCTCCCCATGAAGAAATGAAATGCATTCATCAAGAGTCCTAATCTGCACAAACAAGAAAATAATTTCAAGGCCAAATGAACCAATTATTTTAATAATGCATATTTTCCAAATGATCTAAACTCGAAGCCTCAATGCTTCAGAGTTTACAGCTCTTTTTTCAAGACATTTTTAGGCAGAAGTGATACTAAAAAGGAGAGTCAGTAAAGGTATGAATATAAGGGGAAAAAAGGTTTGAAAGAGGAAAGGAAAATGCAGGACGGTGTTTAGTTTTATAGGTATGAACATTTTCTTCAAGAAATTAGATTCGCATAAATCTTAAATCTTTTCCCTTTGCATCAAATATGTTTCTCTTGCACAGCACAGTTAGGTGAAGAGAAAAAAAGCAAAAGAAAATTAAAAATGTCAATTTGTGGGTCATGACATCACAGAAAGACCATTTTATTGTAGCTTTGTAGCAGCAGGAAGCAGAGGTGGTCTTTAGATTATGAAATTATCAGACTGATGAAAGAGGTTGGATAATTAACTTGTTATTAGGGGTATAGCGGGTGAAGCGTTCGGCTTATGTATGAAGCCTCAGTTGTCAATGTGGCCATCATGGGTCTAAAGCCCGGTTTATGCTCAGAAAACAGGTTGTCGGCGTGTGCTGCAGTTAAGCCCAACCCCCTTCCGCAGACACTCTGGTGCACCTTCCCAAAATTGTAGGTGACCGCAGACAGGAGGGCTCTGATTGGTCAATTCTACATTCGCTCTACACTATGCCTATTTCCTGTTTGGTACCTAATGGCAGAAACTCTGGCTGTAGTGCCGTCCACACTACCTGGCACACCTCAGACACTATCCCAGACACCGTACAAGAAGCTAGTATGTAGCTCTGTGGGACGGTCTGTTGGTTTGCACCAAAATCCAACACATGCAGCGCCATGCGCAGTCTTTTGGAAGCACTCACGGATGAACTGTGTGTCGTCTAGCTTTGGATGAGGGGTTGCAGACGGCGAACAAGCGTGTCAAACTGACACAAAGACACCCACGATCCTAGCTAGTTTGTGATTGTCCCTGGTGCAGTGGAAGCCCACTTTTAGTAAAACATTAAAGTATCTGAACTTAAAAAAGCACATAAATAAAGAGGAGTCAGGAGAAATGGCAGACAAAGTGAAAGGGTAAAGGTGTATCTTTATGAGGTTAAGGGTGGCATACAGAAGGAATTACAGACGGGTGGCATCAAAGTCTGAAGAAAAAAAGGGATAAGAGGAAAAGTTAGATGACTGACTAAAAGTACAAAGAGTAGAAAAAACCCCAAGAGTAAAGAGAGAGAAAGAATGGGTTTCTAGAAGAAGAATAGAACAGAGGGAGGCAATGATTAGAGGAAAAGATGTAAGAAACAGACAAGGATACAGAGAGAGCAACAAGGTTAGCATGAGAGGAAATAAGTCACGTCGCCTTTAAAGTTATATATATATATAAAAAAAAAGATAAAAGTCACTGTGAAGGATTTGTTAGAGGGCGGATGTTATGAAGAATGATAAGAATCGGCTGGAATAAGAGCATTCAGGTCATGAATGCTCAGGCTTTCTGAACTGCAGGCTGAGGATAAAAAGTTGATCCATTGTTAGAGTTCAGGTAAGTCCTCCACCATCATGAAACCTAAAACTGATCCCGAAACTAGATACAAAGTAAACCAAATTCATTATTTTGTATTATGAGCAAACAAACCATGCCGCACCTCTACAGGCTTTTGGAAAAATATATCTTAGGTAAAATATCATGTCTTTATAGACTTTTTTACACAGCTGGTGTTTTTGCAGATCAAAGGAGGAAAAAATGTAAGATTAATAAAGAAATGCAATGATCGCTGCACTTAACTGGAACAAAACTAGGTCAGGGGTTTATAACTGTATTATAACAGAGGAAGACTTTCTCATTCGGTTGGTGCATTTCCATCAGACCATTTCCCACTTATGATGAGTCAGGATGTCTGGCCCAAAACATAAAAAAATAGGGAGATATAAGAGAATGAGACATGAGATAAAGTATTTCAGACCGCTTTGAACTGGAAATGCGTCTGATCATCAGCAGCTAAGGCGCCTGGTATAACAGAGTGTCCACCCAGCAGATAGCGCTTAATATGACACAATAAAAAAATAAGTTTGCAGCACAAATAAATTCCCAAGTCTCTGATTAGTCCCATCAGGAAATAAACAAATAAAGCTCCTATGTATAAAAAGGAGTAATAAAGATCAACACAACAGCTACAATTTGGTTAGGAGTCACAAAGGGAATATTGAACAAGCAGCAAAACTGTATTGTTTTATTAAAAAATATAAAGGTCTAGGTTAGCATTTTCTGTTTGATTATTTAGAGGCCAACCAGGAAAGAAGTTTGATTTTATAATCTGCAGGTTAATGCTTGTTTTTAGGGGGAAAAAAGAAAAAAAAGGCCAACCAAAACTGGGAAAAGGGCAACAAAAAAATAACCTTAACAACCTAACCTCCTTTTTTAAACCTAAATTAACTGAAGGAGGGATTCAAAAAGGAGGGCAAGTGGGATATGAGGAAAGATGAAAAGGAATGACGAAAAGAAAAGGAATGTAGGAGTAAAGGGAGAAAGGGAAGGAGATACACAGATGGGAGGAATCGTCAGAAGAAGGGTTTAAAGAAACAGACGTAGGGAACAAGAATGGAAGCTCAGAAGGAAGGAGAGACGTTTGAGGAGATGAAGAAAAGAATATAATAGAAAGGAGGAAGAAAAAGTAAAGAAAGGAAAGAGCAAAATTTTGGGCATAGTGATGGGGATATTTTTCTATAAGGTGCTTTTCTCAAACTAATCCAGACTTTGAAAGTCACAAAAACAGATTTTCACACTTTTCCAAAGGGAATGATATCTCTGCTGATTGATCTCCATAAGTGCCATAAGTGTGGCATCAAATCACTTTATAGATTAATCAATCAATGGATTTTCCACAAACTATTACAATCCTTAATGGCTGCACCCATTATAATAAAATGTTGTGTAATAAAAAGACACAAAAATAATCCTAATCTTAACCTGATCTCATTAGTACGTATAATATAGGAGTATATTTTGATGCGGTTGAGGTTTGTTTGCACATTATTGGACACTGCTGATGAAAGTAGAGCTCAGACAGGTTTAGATTCATGTGGTACTTCCCTACAGTTCCTTGGTGTTGCAATAAAAACACTCAGCAGGTGCCGAGGCAGTGAGAGCGCTCAGACAACCTCAGGCAAACAGCCAGCGCCTCAGGTGGTGATCTCTCTCTCAACACAAGTAGATACTCAACTATCTGGCAGCCCTATAAACAGCTGCAGTTTAACGTTAAACAACTGGGGATTTTCACTTCTATCACAAACATGAGGTCACTTCACCAGTTTGTGTGAAAGCTCCTCTTTCCTGTGCATTAAAGCGATCTTTGTGGCTGGTAGCAGAAATTAATGACTGCAGGACGTTAAAGGACCAACTGAACATAGATGAGAGGTTTCAAACTGTGACGGCTGGGCCAGACCAAGAGAGACGGATGAGAGGAAAGGTGTGCAGAAAGCAGCAAAAATAGGAGAATGAGTGAAGGCGATGAATGTGTTCAGCTGTTAAAGGACCCATATGACAATAGTGGCAAAGACGGCGCCGCTCTCTCTCTCTCTCTCTACAGTCCGGAGGGGTGAGCTGCAGAGCTTTTACCTTGGGGATGCGCGAGATGATATCGGGGTATTTGCTGGTGTTGTCTTCCTGGTTGCGGCTGAAAATTCGAACCTCACCGCTCTCCAGAATATGAATCTAAGGGAGGGGAAAAAAAAAAATCATAAAAACATTTAACAGAAAAAAAATGTAATAAATCAAGAGTTTAAGAATTTAATAAATCAATAATGTTAGAAAATACAGGTATATTAATATCTGGTTTTCACAGATCAAAGTGTGAAGAAATGCCAACCAAAGGGCGGGAGGAGCAGTGGCTTTCAGAGACTGTTTGACAGCAGCCTGAGGGACAAACAGGTATATGGAGTTACACTTCAAAGTGCCGCAGGGCAATTAAGCTTTCTGTTAGGAAGGCTACAAAACAATCAGAACGGTGTCAGCCTGTGTGATTAGGAAGTAATACAACAAGTTGGATCTTAGCCAATTATCACTTGCAGGTTTTGACAACTTGGGGGGGTGAAAGCAAATATGTAGGGAGTGAGTAGCTCTGAAAACAACAACTATTGTTCTCAGGGTTCCTATTTTAAATTCAGATTACTTTATTAGCCAGATGCTCAACTGTACAACAATAGTAAGATATTTAAATCCTTATTAGGAGCCAGGAGTACAGATTTAACTGTGTTTGAGTCACTGCTGATATCTAAATGCAAACATTTACAGTCATAATTGGATAACGAAATCATTACAAAGAGTTTAACAGAGCAGAAGATCAGCATAGAAATGAATTTTGATTGTCAATTGCTTCTAACACATTTCAACATACATTTAACATCAAGTAAAGCTGCTCTGATCCGATATTGATATCAGAAATGAATCCAATATCAGCCAAAAGATGGATTTAGAAATATGCATTTAAAATATCTGATGTTGGAAAACTTTGCTTCTCACCATGTTTGTTTAAAGTTTATGTAACTCCTGAATCAGAAATGGGTCAGTTGTTCTCATATCTGTTGGTGTTAAGTACTGCTCTGTTTGAGAAAAGTCCCAACATCAAGCCTTTTCTATCATGCCACAATATAAAAGAAGCAATAAAAGTAGCAGCATCACATTGGAAATAAAAAGGATGTATCAGGAAAAAAAACAAACAATCAAATTTGAAATACTGAACAATTCCATTCAATAAATATATAAAATGAGACATAATTCTCATTGGCATGGCTAGAATAAAGAACATTGAAAAAATTGGGTTCACAGACTAAAACAATGCGAGTCAGCATTTTGGTGAGTTTAATAATATTAAAGAAGAATCTAAAGATGAATGTAAAGAGGTCTTCAGTGGGGCTACAGCAGGAACCTCTTATGCTACGTTTAGATTGCATGCGATAGAGGCAGCAGAAGCAGTTAGTTTACATGGAAAGTCAATGGTTGACGCGCATCAAGGTGCAGCAAAAGGTCCTGCAGCGCGTTTCGAGCAGCAGGAGGAGCGCGTCTCGATGCATCGACTCATGAACTTCTGAGCATCTGAGGTGTGGGACGCGCTGCTAGAGATGGAAAAATTGAACTTTTGCTGCTCGACATTCCACATCAACCAATCAGAGAAGCTGATCTGGGAGCTGGCAGGTAGACAGACAGCACTGCTGATGCAGAGAGACCTTAAACGGAAGTACGCAGACAAAAAGCAGCCGTAATTGGTCCTTGGCATGCCTTTCCGGCTGTCTGTGTGGTCGTCCTTCTCGTTTCGGTGCGATCCACCGATGTTCTCATGAGTTCCCAAATAGTCCCCCCCTTGCGCTTTGGCGGGAAACTGCTATGTGTCCCTAGAAATTCCAGACAAACGGTGCAGAAGCATACCAGCAAAACTGGTTTGCGAGCAGACCCAAGCGGCATTTGAGGTGTGCGGTTGCAGAAGTATAATCTGCCCTTAACTCAACTACAGATATGGTGCTGCACAGCAACAGGGCTCCACACCACCATCCGCCGGTGCAGAGGAAACCCATTTTCCCCTTATTGTTTAAGGTAAAACATTTTTTTTAGGGATGCACGATATAACCGGCCCCCTATCGGTATCGGCCTGTATCGGCCTTAAAACTGAATATCGTCCAAGGGTTCCCCCTCCGAAATTTAACCCGATATTTGATCATCTTCTGCGTTTCTAAAGTCTAAA
>NW_015150470.1:972072-982329 GCF_000732505.1 Cyprinodon variegatus
GCGTTTTTAAAAATCTATTTGATATCAGCATATGAAAATATATTTGAGTATATTATTTTTTCAAAGTGTCAGAAATGGATAACAAAACTGATATTTTCAATGACTACTTATTTTTGTCCAGTTTTAACATCGGTATCGATTATCGGCTACATGAGTTTTAAAATATTGGCATATCGGATATCGGCCAAAATCCCCATATCGTGCATCCCTAATTTTTTTCTTTTTAAATCGATATTAGGAACTGAAAGATCTATATTAAATCGGGCGTGCAACAATTTTGATATAGCCTACCTCCAAAATTATTTTCCCCACACCCCTACAGTAAAGGATACAGTCAGACTCCATATAGAGCATTTTTTATTTCTCTTGTCGTAGTACATTGGTATGTCGTCAACCTTCGCTCATTTCATTAGATTCTAGAAATGCATTTAATGATCTTGTGTCTTGATAAACACTTATTAGTTACAGGATGAAATATCTGAAAAAAGAGAGAAGGTACAGCACATGACCTCTGGAAGAACTCTCCAGATTCTTCGGCGTTTGGGCAACACAAAGAGTTTTTTTGTGTTTTGGGTTGAAGGATTTCAAATGTGTTCAGCTGAACCGGAATGTATAACACTACTTTTGCAGTGACACCACTGTGTGTGTGTGTTTCTTTTTTTAACCACCACTCTCAAATGATGCTAAGATTTAGGTTAATTGTGGTAAATATAGCCTATTAGTTTGCTTAAAAGAGTAAATTAAATTTAAACAACTGAATTGTTAAAGTAGATCAGAGTTAACAGGAAGGTCATTCTGACCATTCAGCATCCTGTCTGGAGTAAAACGTCATCAGCTAAGCCTTAAAGTCTGCATTCTTTGGGATTAGATTAGGTAACTCTCTTACTTGGTCGCTGCAGTGAGGCCTATAAGCAGGTATACATGCATTTGTAGCAGAGTTGTGAATTTTAAACAACTATATTAACTATGTGTAAATGGACTCCTTATATAATTTTGCCCCAAAGTATTAGTAATTTGTTTTTCTTTGATACAAAGCTGTATACAACAGATCTTCATTTAAAAGAAGCAAACATATGCGGGATGTTTGTGATTCATCAGTTGTCTCATAAGCAAACACTGCTATTTCTTTTTTTCTTGGTAAGAAACAATCCAATCAGAGCCCCACACACGCAGAGGCAGTGTTTAGTAGAGCACTATACCATGAGTCCCCCTGCAGGCTCTTTGAGGTAAAAGTCTACTGCAGACAGACGTCATGGGGCTCGCCGTTTCTATCCCTGCTTTCAGCTTCTCTTCATGTTCCTTTCTCTACCTCCGATTCTGCTCGGTACAAAGAGCCCAGTGGCATGACTGCTGAAAATTAACAATACCACTGAAGTGGTTGGCATTAACAGTCTCTGTCTTGCTGTGTCTTTTTATGTCTCCCAAAAATCTCCTGCCCTCTGCCGTCCTCTGTTGTTTTTTTTTCTCTGCCTGTGATGTGTCTTGCTCGTTCTGCCTTAGCCTTTAATCTCACCTTTTTCCACTCCTCCCCACTGCCATTCTCTGGCCAACGACGGCAGCGTTGGCTTACTCTGCCCAGAGGCCAAATGTAAAAGCAGTCGGTGCCTATTCTTTCGACACAGACATTCACTCACAAACACGGCTAAGCGAGTACACGCCAGTAATACCTCTTATAGGGAAAACATACACAGCTGAGAGGTACATGCATACAAATTGGGCAGGCATATGTTGGGTGCCAAGCAGGGGACAAACAAACATGTGTTCTCTGTCAACACACACACACACACACCTGTGCACGCTCTCCGTCGTATTTGTACTCGCAGGTGAACTTTGCCTCGTCAAACTTCTTCATCACCTCGCCGACACCCTTGGTGGGGTGTGCCAACATGGGCCTCAGCGGCACGCCTGCAAACACGAAAGTCAGCGTGACGAACTTGGAGGAAGCAGAGATTCACAACCAAACAGGTACAGCTCAGTGGATTTCTATAAATGATAAAATAATTCATTGTGAAGAGACCTTCTTCGGTCTAGCACAGCAGAACCGGTGCAAACAGGCCTTTAGGTTATAGGAGGTGAGGAAGTTTTCAAATTCTCAGGATCTGTAAAATTCCCCCTCCTTCAACACTTCTTGGCATGAAACACAAACATCACCCCGACAACTGTCATCGTGTCAAAAATCACACTGAAAGAAGTTCTTGCTCTTATTTTGGCGCCATATAAAAGCGCAGTGACTCACGAGCTGTTAATCTAAGCCTCAAAAGCAAAAGCAGTGATGTAATATGATGTACAAAGCTTACATTCCAGATTGAAATCTCCCAAGGCGACAGATATTTATACTAGGGCCAGGCTTTAAATCAAACCAACAAAAAAGCAAAACAAAACTAGAGAGGAGGACGGAGAACATCTATAAGTGGACAAAAAGGATGGACAGAGAAAAATACATGAATACAGAGGTGAATAGATGAAATAAGGAAAACAGTTTCCCTTTGCTTGTTCCTAATCCTGATGGGGAAATATTTTAGTCAAACTTCACACGTCTATAATTTTCCAACCTGCGTAGGAACCCTGTCTCTGAGTACTTCACCTGCCAACAGAGTTAGCAACTGACCAAAAATCCTCCAATTTAGTTTCCCAATTTAGCAGCTCGCAGATGGCAGGCGGTATAAATTTCCCACCATGGTGCCAAAGCTGCTTATCCCACACGGTCCAACAACAATTTAATTGGGAACTAATTCTTCGTTTAGAGGTTTTATCTTTTTCTGATAAATATCTGAGTTAAAATAACCGACTGGCCTCCATGAAAAAGAATCAATACACCAAACGTTTGGTGTTTTAGACAATATAAACTCCCCCCTTCTCTACTGGCAGCTTACCTGGGGTGAGTTTGCAGTGTTTGGGCAGCTCGTCGATGCCTTCTTTCAGCAAAACGGGGATGATGACGTCGTAATTTGGCATCTCGCTTGTAGTTAAAAAACAATAAATGAGGGGGAAAAAAAGACCAAAGCATTATAAAGAGCTATATATTGCAGGTGGCACGAAATAGAGAGTGCAAGCTGATTCCAGGAAGTCAAGTTCAGGACTCAGTTACCAGTAAGTTTGTTTGAGAATGAGGCTCTTCTCTTCAATCCAGGCCCGCCTGCTCTCAGCACTCATCCCTTTCCCTGCGTCAATCACAGCGGGAGGGAAACCTATAAAGATAGAGAGAGGTTTGGGGGGGGAATCGCTTTCAAACAGATGTGGGGAAGTGTTTGAACATTTGTATGACCTAAAATTTACTGGATGACAGTTCAGAGACTTCTCGAAGCCCAAAAACGGGAAAAAATCTGAGTACATCTGCATAAGATCCATGTTCTGTGATGAATTCTTCATAAGGCAGAGATGAAATTTTACTCTCAATGTTTCTGTAAAGGGGGAAATAAATTACCAGCCTAATTATTTATTTTGTTTCATTTTGTTGCATTAATAATAATTATGTTTTAAATTATAACTAAATTGAGGCATTAAGCCGAATGATTGATTGCAAAGATCCGCTGCAGCCGAACAAAAAAACAGAAGAAATTGCGCTTTAGGCTGACCTGCCTGATTAAAAAACAAGGAAATAAATAGACAGAAAGGTTTCAAAGGCAGAGCAGAGATCAATGCAAGTTTCCACAGCAAGCTCCAGGTCTAATTGACTCTCTCTAACACATTCCTTCAGTCGTCATGACTAAACAACACGTTTTAATAAGTCACAATGGAATCCGTCTAATTTGGAGTCTCAGGTGTTGGTGAGAACGAGTCGCAACAGCAGCTGGAAGCGACCAGTGAATGATGCGTTGTCAAACTGTCCCCTTAAAAGTGATGAATATGTATTGGTGAAAAAATATGCTCCGTGAGTTGCCGCAATTTTTCCCCATCCCCGGGCTTATGGCTGTACGTTGGCTTTATCACATTTAAGATGCTGGTTTAGCATCTGATTCTGCTAATTAGTGCAATGAATATTTTAACACCGCTTTTTAAAGTCAATTCTAAATAAGACATGGCTGTACTCGATCCTCACCTCTTTTAGTGTCACTTCCTTCGCTTTTTAGCTCGTTCTTCAGGGGGTAGCTTAATGGAGCTTGTTAATTACGCCGCATACAGTTTGCAACTTTGGAGCTAAATAAGTTATGTGGGTAAAACGTGAGCATTTCCAAGAGGTAAGGGGAGAACAAAGCTAAACCGTGGGCAGAAAGCTTCCAAATACGTATGGTGAAGAAATAGATCAATAAAAAAAGTTGAACAGGTGGATCTAATATTGGTCACATTGTCCCCTTTCTCTTTTAATGCAGGTGTGAAGCCTTTCAAAGGTACATATATACATTTATCCTGTCAGTATTCTGTCTTACCTTAAAACCACAAACTCTATCTTATTGAGATTTCTAGAAATAAAAACCCATCACCAGCCTTTGAAATTCAGCAAAATGTATATTTTAGAGCAGAAATAGCTTGTTTAAATAAGAGTAAAATTATAAAATTTCAAGCAACTTGTTCTATTCAATTATTAATTTAAAAAGAAACAGCGGACAGATGAATTTGTTGGTATAATAAATGCTGGTAGCCATTTATTATGCAAAGTCATTAAGAGCAGCTGTCCAGGAACCTAATGCCTTTTCCACCATACCTGAATCACAGCAATGGCTCCTAAACCAGGCCTGTAGAACCTAATGACTTGTTGAGGAGGTCATTAAGCCTTTTAAATAAGGCATATTGGTGCAGGGGTGAATCTAAAATCTGCAGGACAGGGGTTATTAAGAGACGGAGCTGGGTGCTCCTAGCATAAATAGTTATATTGTCTAAAGTTTAAAGCAATCTGAACAGAAATTAGGGGCATAAGGAATTTCAGACAGGATGCAGGTTGTGCTGCTCCAGTTGGCTTTCAGTCTCTTGTATTGTCAAAAATGCATTCGTCACAAGCTAAGAAGCAAGCGCTAGAAGTACGGATTATAGGTGACAAAGAGTAAGGAGAAAGAAGGGGCCGCGGTGCCTGAAATCCTTAGATCCAGGGAGCAGCTTGGGGAGTTCTGGCTTGAAAAAGAGCTCCATTTTCCCAGCGACGGTTTCCAGGTCCATTTTGGGCTCAGTGTGAAGCAGTTTGAAGATTTGCTGGGCGAGTTGGACCAATGGTGTCAAGGATCATCAAGTAATTTTTGGTCAATCAACGAGCGATACGCACCATCCTAAGGAAACGCCCTGATGAATGCAGGCTTCATTTAAATTGTGGACCTTTATTACAATCAGGTCCATTTCTATCGAGTCCGGTTGAAACAATCATAGAGAATTAAAGCAGATAGAAGAATTCTCAAAGAACAACGATTATAGCTCCCATTTATTAAGCTTCAGAAAAAGCAAAAATAGTTCCTATATATGGCTGCTCGGCCTGCAGCTCCTGACCGTTACTAAGGGTATTCAGGAATCCATACCACAAACAGCAATCAGACACAATACTAGCTTCTCCTCTATTTTGCTCTCTGGTCTCCCGCCTGATGAAACCGCTTCTCTTAACCACATGTCTGAGGGCCGCAGTCAAAGTTCAGCATAGCTTATTGTTGGCTGTGGCTGTACTTTGCTCGACACGGCGCATGCTGTTCAAAATAATGGGTTTCAAAGCGCAGAGGTGTGCACGCTGAGTCCCGCCTGAAAGGCCCTTAGGAGGATCATTAAAGAACAAACACTAGGAAGGAACTCAAAGGGAAAGTTATGAGGAGGTTTATAATTTCAAAATAAAGCTTTGAATAGCAAATGGAGGAGTGATCAGTCCATCACAGTCCATCTAGTCTCCTTCCACCTGAAAATGGAGAAAGAAAATGGCCCAACTGCAAACCTACAAAGCGATGGCTGAACGAAGCAAGAACTCTGCAGGAGCTGAGGGGATTCATACCCAGATACCACTGCGAGTCGATCCCTCCATTAAAACTCAGCAAAATCCACTGAAATCTGTTGGAAGTGGCTTTAATATCAAAATTAAAACAATCAAGGCAGTTTTCTTTACCTTTATCACGTTTCTGAAGCATTTGCTGTAATTTTAAAAATGCGACCGACAGACCGCAATAATACCCTCTGTTTTTTCCTCTTGTTCCAAAGACGAGTGAACACGGTAACATCCCCCATTCATCTGTGTTAAAGGAAGGGAGCAGCGTTTCCCGCTCACCCATCAACACTCATTAAAACCCCTTTCTATTCTAAATGTGCTGGAACTTTCTTCCTCGCACACATCGATGAGCAAATCAGAGGCAGTGGTGTTACTGAGCCCACACTGCGGGGATGTGGATCGATTCTCCACCCTGCAACTGAGCCACAGTCACACCAGACCATTTACCAGGCATCCATCAGACACACTGATGTGTCTCTGATTGATACAGTACTTCTCCAACAATCAGGTCTTATCTGTATGGTCCACCAATTATGAAACAACACAAGCTGGAAATTGGCCACTGATTTGGCATTGTGGTATAAAGGCTCTTTCACGGTTTTCTGTTCCAACTTCAATCAGTTCCTGGACTTGTCAAATCAGGATTAGATTATCCAGACCGTTATTCTTCTCATACGGGTTTAAAGATGTTTGGGGTCTAAACCAGAACCCAGGTAGGTACAAGCCTTTGAATTTTCAGTCAGATAGGATAAAACCGATGGACGGACATATTGATACTAGACAAAGGAGTGACCTGAGCATTTTAAACCTTTCACACTTTTTCTTTTATTATTTTAATAATTTTTTTTCCCTCAACCTTTTCCAAATTGCTGTTCATCTTTAGAAATACAAGTTTTCCTTTTCCCTAAACTATCTTTAGACTGCACACAAGCTGCCATGCAAATTTAACAACTAACTTAATGCTTTATACTCAGTGAAACACTTTGAAATTCAAACTTTAATGTCAAGAGCTTTATTAGAGCACGGAGAAAGAAATTTTTTTTTTTAAGGTTAAAAATGTACATTTTTAAGGGCAAAAATTAAGGTCAATATAATTATTAAAACAGTCACTTGTTCTAATATGGTGAAGAAAGAGTCCTTCTATAAATTGTGAAATTGACTTACAAAAAAAGAAGCACATTTTTATTATATCACAACCCCCAGAACATTAATGTTGACAGGGGAACTCAATTTTAGTTTTTAAATGAACTTTTGAACTTAAAAAAATTTACTTTTCCATTTTTTTTACTTATCTTATTAAGTTTTTAATTTATTACCTTTTCCTTAATTGACAGTAGGTAACATTATACGACTGATGGAATACTATGAAGCAGTTACCCTCAGCAAAATGGTGTTTATATCACCAAAACTGGTAACTCATTAAAGGAATAGTACACCCAAAACATGATTAGCCTTCATTTTCTACTCACCCCCATGCTGAACAACACTCTGGAGTACTTTTTTGATATCTCAAATGCATCTGGAGATCTGGGAGGCTTCTTGCTGTCTGCTGACATTCAAATAATGGAGGTCTATGGCGCCCGAGGCAGAAAGGTCCATAAAAGTGCACAAAAAACGTGTCAATATTCCTCCATACTGCTCGTCCAATGTATTCCAAGTGTCCTGAGTGGGTAGCATCCAGAATTTACTCGAAACAAAGTCGTTTAGAATGTTTTTAGAGCATAAACAGTAGTGTATAGGATTTCCTGAAAGCGTGTTCACGGCGCTACGGAAACCGCGGCAGACCAAACCAGATGAAAGTGCGCATTCAGCTCGGCAAAGAACTCATGCTCTTCCTCAACACTGAAGTCCTCATACATTTTTCTTTCGTTGTTTCTTTCTTTGCACAGGTAAACGGCACATTTCTTCTTCTACGCTTGCATTATCGGCAGAGCAGACGCTGAATGCGCACTTTCATCAGGTTGGTCTGCCGGCTTCCGTAGCATCGTAAACGCACAGGCGCGCGCTTTCAGGAAATACTTGGAATACATTGGACGAGCAGTATGGAGGAATATTGACACGTTTTTTGTGGACTTTTATGGACCTTTCTGTCTTGGTCACCATAGACCTCCATTACTCCACCATAGACAGCAAGAAGCCTCCCAGATCTCCAGATGCATTTGAGATATCAAAAAAGTACTCCAGAGTGTTGTTCAGCATGGGGGTGAGTAGAAAATGAAGGCTAATCATGTTTTGGGTGTAATATTCCTTTAAGGGTTAAAGCTGCGCACAAACTTAAAAAAATATATATATAATCATAAACTGATGTCAAGAGATGATGAAACTGGAAGTTCGACACAAAAAAACAGTAAAACTGCATTTAGGTAATTGGAAAATAAGATAAAACGTCGGTTTAAAAGGTTGATATCTGCTTTTTTACTCAGATCAAATGTGATGGTTGACAAAATATAAAAACATGGTCCATTGCTTTCAGTGTTGGTCCAGGTGCCAACACTGAAAGCAATAAAAATGTTTCGTATTTTTGTATTTTTAGATGACTGCTGTGACAGCAGCAAAAGTTGGAGCCAAGAGGAGATAGTTACCTTGTCCAGGTGGGGTCAAGCAGACAGCCTGGCTAAGAGCGGAGAGGACACTCTGCTCAGCAAGGCCAATCCTCAGCTTCCCAGCCAGAGACCTGCCCAACAAAACCAATAAATCAACAACAGCCGTTCCCACCATCTTCCACCTGTTGCACACGATAAGCTCCAGTCAAACCTGGTGCATGAGCACAGACAGGTCCGCAGATGCCTATGGTCACATGTGAAAGCAAACATGTGGGAGTCTTTTTTTTTTTTTACCTGACTATGTAGCGGGCCTCAGAGAAGCGGCACGCCACAAAGAGGCCTTTGATGATGTCGATTTTCTTATTCATGGCCTGAGGCAGGCGGGAGGAAATTGAGATTCACAGAGGAAGAGCGGGAGGAGATAGAAAGCAGGAAAAAAATGGATATAAAAAGAAAAAAAAAAAAAAGAGGTTACTTGAGAGTACAAACTGCATGTTCAACTGTTCAAAGCAGGAAAAATGAACTAATTGAACAGGAGAGATTCCAGCCAGGTGACAACTTATTCACCGGCTGGAAAAAAACTTCTTCCTTCTGAAGGAGACAAGCTAGTCAATTCCAGTTCTGTGAACATGAACAGCTTTATTTCTATAGCGGAATACTAGGAGGCAAAAAAACAAAATACAATGCCCTGCAAAACTATTTAAATCCCATGAATCTGTGTCACTTTACCACAAGCTGTGACCCGTTTCCTTCAGATTTTATGAACTTGATCAGCACAAATTTATGCAAACTGAAAAGAGGAAATGAAGGGAAAAAAAATGGATCGTTTTTAAGTTACAAATTGAATTTAAAAGTTAACTGGGGTGTGTCTCCACCAGCTTTGCACATTTAAGAAGTGCATCTATTCTTCAGAAGATGCTGGAGCTCGGTCAGAGCAGCGATGCAGAGCAGTTTTTCCGGTCTTGCCACAGACGCTTAGTTGGATTTAGGTCTTGACTTTGAACCACTCTAACACAAAATGCTTTGATCTGAACTTGTGTCTCTCTGATCCTCAGGGCCCACTGCTCTTCATGTTGCAGATAAGTCTCTGCTCCAACACATCTGATTCAAATGATTGCATTACTGCCTTGACATGCCATCAGCTGGTGCAGAATGCCCCTTACCCATCCATTCACATTAGTGATTCGTGTGGCAGCAGGGGACACCTAAACAAGTAGGTCAGTGGCTCCTGAGGGTTGAGAAACACATTTCTGTATGTTTGGGTTGCTTTGCTGCTGTAAAGTGAACCTCAGCCTCACTCTAGACTCTTCCTCCAGTGTTGTGGTGTGTTTAGCTTCACCCATTATGCCATCACTTCTGACTTGCTTCTATTTCCAAGCAAAAGAAAAGCATCCAGAGAGGATACCGCTGCCACCTCCATGTTATGAGTTCAGGGTGATGTGCAGCAGGGATGGCGTGCAGACCGGTCCTGAGACCTCCATCCCTGATGTGTAGTGCTAGTTTTCAGCCACACAAATGAAAACAGAAGCTGCACTTTATCTGGCTTTCTTTTTAACCACTTTTTGATATAATTTTCCTACTGAAAGCATCTATAGCTGCATTTCCATTACATGTCAAATTGTGCAAATTATAATGTAACCCTTTAAAGCCCGATCCAAGAATAAAACAAAACAGAAAATTACTTTTTTCATTTGGCCTTTTAACAAAATATGTAAAAAGAAAAAACAGAAATACATTTTTGATATTAATAATGTATTACTATTCTGTTATCAGGTATATCTGATTGTGTACAATAGGATTTTGAGCAAAGTTTTTACCATTAAA
>NW_015150470.1:982579-990116 GCF_000732505.1 Cyprinodon variegatus
AGCTAACTAGAGAGAAACGCGCTGCCTTGGCAGTATTTGCAATTTTGTGCTGAAAGCCATAAAAAGAAAAAAAACGTATTTGGAGAAACACATGGCTGAGCAAACATGGCTACTATGGTCTTTCAATTTTACAGAAAGAACTCCATTTCACTCACACCCCGCCATGCTTCTGTGTTTTCATCTGAGAGGAAGAAGAAGAATCGTTCTTTGCACCCTGAGCGATTTGCCCACAAGTTAACTGAGAATCAAACATGTTTGTTTTTCTCCCGACCTCCCAATCAGGAATCGGGAGGTCGGGAGAGGCTGATCGCCCCTCGTTACCCCCTGTACACTACACAATGCACGATTAGGCTGAAAGTTGGCCAGATCGAAAGATATTTCGCAAAACTGCAATTGAAAAACTTTTTACTTATTATACGAGTCACATGTTCGGCAACTGGACCTTATTGGAAGATGACAGCCCCCCCACTAGAGCTGAGGCTAAAGTATGGATATATCACACACGTGAACAAACATATTCACATGCAATTTTACTACTAATTGTTATTTAAAGGATATACCGCACTTTAAAAATTTTGCATTTTCAAAATGATCGACATCAATTTGCAAGTTTTTGTAATGAAAAGACAGCTTATGATTTATGTGTGCCCTGGAAAGCCGGTTGCCTTATGTTTTCTTGGTATGTTTGCACTTCTGATGGATTAAAAACAGGCACTGTGATTTCTTGTGTCTGCTCAATTGCATTAACATATTTCCCCTTTTTTCTTGGGTCTGATACAAAAAGGCAGCAAAAACAAAACAAAAAAAAATCCCATGCTTGTTTTCTTCTAATGAAAATGTTATTCTGCGGCTCACCGAGTTCCCACTCATACTGGCAATTTCCTTCAATTTCTTAAACACGCCTCCTGCTGTCAGACTGGCTGGCTGGAACATGGTGCGCTGGTTGCTACGGGAACTCTCGGCCACAAGGCCCAAATCTCCTTTCTCCTGCGCCTCCGCTTTAATTTTGTCCAAATGTCGCCCTAGTAACAAGAACGAGACGGTAAGCAGCGGCCGCCCTCTTTGGCTGATGAGCACAGAGTCGGGGCAGCGGAGGCACAAGCCCTTCGGTGGTGTGTTTGTTACCGGTTGCTTGAGCGACGGCTTTCATCAGCACCGTCTCCCCGACGCCCAGCTCCATCCCCAGGTAGGCAGGGCCGAGCTGGTTCAAACACAGGTACACGCAGCACAGCAGGTCGTCTAGGAAAAAAACAAGACGCAGGTATGCACGTCAAGCCCAGACAACGAGAAAAAAACCATCACAAAACCAGACTTAACTCTACAAACATCAACACACAGTGGGAAAGCAGACAAGGAAACACACTCAAAGGCATCACACAGCTGAACACTGCACACAGAAATGAGACAAACACAAGCCAACAGCCCAGACATCAACAAAGCAGTCACAAAAAGACATACTGAGTAACTTCAAAAAAACTCACCCTAACAAGCAGCAACGTATCAGCATAAAACTTTACAGGAATCCCACGGGTGCGTGCTCACTCACACGCCGACTAACAAAGCCAGCACTTTTATGTGCAACCTGGCTTCAAAACCCTCCCCTTGACGGAGTGGCTGGCAGCCAGCTGCCTGCATAACAGTGTCAGCGCTGCCATTATGGCAAAGATAAAGTAGCATTTACCTGGAGAGAGCAGCAGCACCGAACGAAGCAGGTTTGACAGCGTCTCAATGTTTCTCAGCCTACACGACGACAAAAAGGATAGACAAGGAGGAAGACTATAATTAATTTCAAGCTCATCCAGTAAATACCTCGAGGAAGGGGAAATTAGATTTGTCGGCGAGGTTTTATTTCTAAATGGAACCTGGCCAGACAGATTAGGAGTTCATTTGTGAAACACAGAGAGTCAGTTTTAGATACCAAGTCATTATATCCTTTAAGAGAACATAGCAAAGTTAATCCAGATGTGCTCAAATCAAAAGCAAAAAGTTTGGGCTTTTAAATATTCTTATGAGGGTTTTATGGGACTTTATAACCAATCATAACACAGGAATGTCATTCATTTGAGTCTCTTTGAATTGACCGTTTTCCACACTCAATTACCAAACATGCAACCTCACTGTTTGCTAGGTCTTTTCATTTTCAAATCAACACATGTTGAAAAAACAACACAAGCTCATATATAAGCTTTCAATGAGAAACAGAGGAGCAAGAGTTAGGATCGGTAGCCAGCGGAGCGCTTTAATACTTTGAAAATCTAAATTTCAAGCCAATAGTGTTATTGGAATCCAGAACAACACCTTATTACCTTTGGAACATAAAAAAATATGGATATTTTGATGGCAAAAATCAATGTAATAACAAGAAACACCAACTTGCCCGAATATATTAAGAAAAATAACAAAAGTGCTTCTATAAGAAATTCATAAAAAAACTCAAAAACAAATTTTTTTTGGTACAACATAACTTTAGAGGTATTAACGCTGACACTGGCACTTACATTTTTTTAGTTTATACACCTAAATATAATTGTTAACTAGGCCTATTAACTTTTTTTTCAAACTTAATTTACAGTAGGTAATATATCATTCAAGGGCTCATCTAATTGGTCAAATACCAAAATGAGATGTACAGCCATGCAGCAGTATCTTTGCTAAATGTCTGGACATAGATCTTATGGTTCTAGAACTTACAGATGGACGGGGAAGACTCCATTTGTAAGGGGTATACAAGTTATCAAAAACTGTAACTTGCCTCATAAAGGGTTAAGAAAGGCTCTGATGTGCTGAATGAAGGGAGTATTGATGATGGAGTGAATATAAAAAAAAATACAAATAAAAAAAAAATTTAAAAAGTGTAAAACATGGTGATGGGACTATGATGGTGTGGGGCTTACTCAACAAGAAGGACCATCTCATGATTCTTCAACTTTGCACCAACAGCCAGATGGTGGCAGAGTGAACTCTAATGGGTTTGATATCAAGCACAATTTAAAACTAAAGTAGATAAAGATCCTAACACTGTCATTCTGGGACATGTTCCCAAAGCTAATCTAATCCTATAAAAGTTTAAATGTTGTCTGAATTCCAGGTCTGTTTCAGGTATCCAACCATATTGCATTAACTCTAACATATTCTGCTAAGAGGACTGGGTTTATATACAGCTAGAAAGGCTGGTTAAAGGCTGGTTAAAAGCTGGTTAAAAGCTGGGAACAGCATGTGGCTGAGCTGCACCTTGTAAAGGGATATTAAGCCTAACTTTACTGCAGATGTTGGCTTGTTATCATTTTCATAGCTTTGTATTTATAGAACATTCAGAAAAAAAAGAGTTAAAACATGCGCATGAAAAGTTATCTTTTTAAAATTAAAGCTTTATTTTATATAATTACGCCACAGTAAAATGAAAACACCTTAAACCAATCACAAAGGACTGGGATTTTTGCTTCTTTTTTATTTTAAAATGTAGTAAATAAAGTAATTAAACCAGCTGCAGATCAATTTCATTACATTTTCAGCCTGTATACCTCAATTAAATTACCAGAGTTTCCAATTCTGTTATTCCCACACTTCCCAACAGGCTGTCAGAGGCGTGGGAAGAAAAAAGAACTGCAATAATATTCCCCTGAATGGTGCTTGCCATTTTTCCCTCCACATGGAGCTCTTACCTGCCAGAGTCCTCTTCAATTTTCTCAAAGGTTCGAGCCACTGCCAAGTACGGCACTCTGGAGAGAGATGAGGATGCAGTTAGCAGGAAAGGCCTCAGCGGTGACATTTTTTATTTCAACACAGCATTTTGCTGACTTGGATGTTAGGAACAACTGGCAATTAGTCAAGCAGGAGGGTGAGCTTCAATGTGAGGTTATCAAACTGCACAGAGATGAGAGCAGGGAGGACAAATGTTACAATAGCAAAGTGTCCTTAAGAAAAAAAAAGGAGGGAAACATTCAAGATGTTCAGCAAAGAATCAAAGCAGTTAAACACAGAAGCAACACACTGTCTGAGTACCGTAGTGATTCAGAGAATACAAAGAATCTGGGATTCAGAGCCAAATTTCCTCTTATATGCTCAAACTTTTCACACCTGTTTTGTTTTTTTTGGTAATTATCAGGTTAGAAGATAGAACAACAAAAATGAACCCATCTTTCTAGGGTTAACATGCAGCAGTAGCTGTAAGCACCAGGAAAAACTATGCTTTGCTCACTTTTGGCCTTGCTTCCAGCAGGCGTGCTCCACTGGATGGTAGTTTGGTCTGGATGGATCATAGTCCGTCTGTCCGGAGGTGGATTCACTGAAAAAGAGAATAAAGAAAGAAACAATGGCATCTGAAACCAATTTATGAATTTGAAAACATGAGTTATGGGCAGCTTTTTATTCACTGACAAACACAACCAACAATATTTAATCAATATTTTAAATAAGTAAAACTTTGAGTCAGGGAACAAACAGATTTAATTAAAACACAGTAAAACTATTCAATGATAATTATTGAACATATTTAAATAATTAATTGCAAAGAAAAGCTTGATCTGATCTGAAAGTAAAACAATAAATATTGGATTCTTTAGAAACGTCTCAAAGGTTCTCTGAGCTTCTCTTTTTTTGGGAAGGAGGTTTTTCCCTGATATCCTTCATTTGGTATCATTGGGGAGATGTAATAAAGGTTTTAAGAACTAACTTTTGATGCACTTTTAGTTAACAATAGCCTAACAAAGAGTTAAACTCTTAAACATACAACTGAGACTGCAACTAACACTTATTTTTTGCAAAGTGATTCATCTGTGGATGGATGGATGGATGGATGGATGGATGGATGGATGGATGGATGGATGGATGGATGGATGGATGGATGGATGGATGGATGGATGTCTTTTTGATTAAAGGAAATAATCTGATAGCCGAGGCTTCCTTAAAGAAGACTTAAGAAATTAAACCAGGTGAAACTATTTTTTTTTTAATCTGAGGAGTTCAGGACAGACAATATAGACAGATGAAAAATTTTTCATCTTAAATGCAAATTGTTTATATATTTTTTTTCTAAAATGATGGTAGAATTGCTGCTGTAAGTGCATTGCTCTATCAGCTAAAGGCATGTTTTATAGTTTCTAAACTCTAGATAACTGTTAATCGATTACTAAATTAGCAGACAGTTATTTCGATAATCAATACATCACAATCAATCTGATCAATCATTTCAGCCCTCGATACAACCAAGAGTAAAATAAGAAAAATGACAGAGTCTTATATGCAGGCTTGTGAAACCCCATATTAATTAGTGCTGTAGCTAATAATTATTCACCAACGTGACCCAAGAAACTCTAGTCAGATGAGGACCACAACCTCTGCAGAACCGACCCTTTTATATCTACATACTGTTTAAGCAAAGAAAACAACGAACTGTGGAGTCAAATCAGCATCCAGGAGAGAAAAAAAAATAAAAAGAGGTTTCCTGAATCAATAACTAAACAGAAGTTTTAGTTTGTTAAAAGCCACAGGTCATGCAAGATCAGATATTTTAAAATGTTTCTAGAATCCTAATATTTCAGCAATGTGGGTTAGAAATGTAAAATCAAACTTATATCACATAAAGAAAAAAAAGATATTTTCAAAGCAATAGTTTTAAAATAAAGTTCTAAAATCTGTTTTTTCATGCATTGGTCATCACTGCGTCACAGTAAAACAGCCCAGAAATAAAAAAAATGGAATGGGAATGAAAAATGCAATTGCTACCTTCCTATACTAGAAACAGTTTCTTGCTGAAACTAAAAGCACTATGAAGTATTTATACTGTTTTACCGGTTTACTAACATATAGAGCAGAGGTCACGGATTAGCGGACTGCAGTCCAGATCCGGACCCAACCTGATTTAAAACATTTATAAATGACTGCATGTTGTCACAACTGCAGTGTCTAACTTCACTTATGCAGCTTCTCCTGTTAATATGGTAAAGTCTGGCACCAGGTTACACATGATACTAATCAGCCAATGAGCTTCTGTCAGTCTGGGTTGCTGCTGCTGCTACTTTTAGACACAGCAGGCAAACCTGTGGCAAGCTGGGCGATGAGAAAGAAGGAGAAGATGATGAGAAAAAGAGAGCAGAGAAAGTGTGGACTGCTGGATGAACTGCGGTGAACTAGTGAAAGAAAAGTAAAATGGTGCTCTAAGATGACCCTGCACATTTAGAGTATGTTTGACTCAACCTGCTGCTGTGAAGCAGGATTCTCCATGAACAGAATCAAAAATAAATATGGATCCAGGCCCATAATGAGCTCCTTGATATGTGCTTTAGAATGGCTTTGTCTCCATTTAAACCCAGGTTTAAAGCCTTGCAGGGCAGCATAAAGCCCACTGCGAACATTAAGCCAGAAAAAAATCCACCAAAAAACAGTCATTTCTTTGTCAGGGCACGTGAGACTCACAAGGAGCAACACCACTGCTTTAGCCAACTTTAGATTGCATAATGCAGGAATCTCCTATTTAGAACGGCCTTAACTGTTAGTTGTTTAATTACTTGCTTTGCAGTAATTAAAAGTATCTGATGGAACAGGTAATCACATCCCATCCAGAGTTTCCTTTCTTCTCCAAAGGCGAGGACATGGACGCTACATTAACAGCAGAGTCGCACAGAGACTCCTGAACACAAACATCGATTGACCTCTAAATGGATTTTGTTTGTTGTAATCTAGGACCAAAGAAAAATTAGTTTTACAGGAAATTGGTTTCCATATGATGGAAATCTGACAGATACAGAACATGGAGATATTTTCACAAAGAACAAACTATGCCTTATAACTTCATTAGAGTATTCAGTGAGTGTTCACACACGTTTAAAGCACCCCTCTTTAGGGGCCTGGCCTACATTGAAAGATCATCATTACCTTTTTTCTTAATTTTTCACTTTTTCTTGAAATATTGTGAAACCATGACAAGTTTTGTTAAACTAAACATAATTTAAGTAATAAAAGAGGGAATATAGGACAGTTTGTGTTTGTTTGCTTTGACATGTAGCTTCATAAGGTTACTTTTGTCATATCTGCACCACATGTTTAAAGGAAACTGCATTGATGTGGCACAACAGAGACAAACAATACCTCAGACTAATGTTATATTTCTGAGTACCAAACTATCAAGGCTATTTTCCTCTGCTAAGGTTAAACTGTTGCCATTATTAGAATATCTTTAATTGAGTGATATGTCTTATTAAGCTGATGGTGCACATATAAGAAGTATTTTTTACCTTTGGAAAAAAAAAAAAAGAATGACAGTGACTGAAATTACTGTACATAGCAGGGGTAGCAAATAAAAAAATCAACGGGGTCTAAATTTCCTGATTGACATATTTTATAACATCTTTTTTCTGTCTTAATGTTCGCAGTGGGCTTTATGCTGCCCTGGAAGGCTTTAAACCTGGGTTTGAATGGAGACAAAGCCATTCTAAAGCACATATCAAGGTGGTCATTTTGAGCCTGGATCCATATTTATTTTGATTCTGTTCATGGTGGAGAATCCTGCTTCACAGCAGCAGGTTGAGCCAAACATACT
>NW_015150470.1:991763-999511 GCF_000732505.1 Cyprinodon variegatus
GTTTTGGCTACACATTAGACTACATGGATGCAGCTTGGTAGTTAAAATTGAAGATTTTTTATCTGCAATAAAACATCCCTTTAATCACAATTATTAATAAACCCATGGCCAAAAATAAAATTTACGTGACCTTGTTTTCGGAAATGTAATAAACTAGTGTCTACCATTTCAAGAATCCTTTTTTTTTCCCTCAAAAAATTTAAATTTCAGACCCACAACCAGATTTTTCCAAGTTTATTTTGATCAATGATCAATCGGTGTTCCTTAGTTTAAGTAATTTTGCACGTAAATAAAAGAATCCAACATAAATGCACACGACCTAATCTCCATAGAAGAAGTCCTGTAGGTAATGACAGTTATGCTAATAATTTGATTTAAACACATAAAGTTAACTTGCCTTTGGTTTAAATCTGTGACAAAATTTTAATTCTAAAATTTGCTAATTGTTTGCATTTCAATATATTTTTTCTCTAAGCCAAGCTTACTTAACTTCAATAATTAACTTCCAGGTCTAATTTGACATTCAGTTTACATAAGTGTGTACAGACGAGCTGTTTGAGCGGCTTTTAATAAGTTATTTCTAAGAACTGGCTTTTAAGGTGGAATGGCTGAAAAGTCCAGAAACAAAAATATTTTCCAAAGTTAAGCTTATTTTTTCTTATATACTTCCATGAAGAACTCAGCTGGGTATAAACAACTATTCTAGGTTAGCTTAGCTGCAAGTTAATCTCAATTTTAGCAGTTGTTGATTAAACTGAGCTTGAAAACCCTCAAAGATGCAGGTTTAAAAGCTTTACTGGTGGCTGATAATCAGAATTATTAAACCATTACTCCATTCTTAATTATGGACTTCAGCATCACTCAGTAATTATATCAAAACATGCAGGAATCTCTCTTCAAGTTGAGTTCCAGTGTTGTCAGGTTAATGATAATGATCATTAGCTGTACAGGTAATTTAAATCTGCAAGTAATTAAGTCTTTCATGACTCTCTTCTTCACCTGCTTTGCTGATGAGTATTGAACTAAACACATAATGCTGCTTTTTTTTTTTTTAATCTTCAAATTATTAGGAAGCAGGTGATGCTAACTAGCAGTGTCTAAGACTGTGAGGTTGACATTAACCAGCCATTCAGACTCTCCTGAATGCCCTCAAGACCGGTAGATTACAGATGACAGCCACTTCAATGCTCAAGCTGGAAAACGATTTTAAAGTTTAAACACTTTAAGAAAGGACGGATGATTTGATATTTACTTAGACCAATTATAAATAATTTAGATATTTAAAATCTAATAAATCATTATAATGAGAGCTTGCTAGATAGAAAAGTAAATATGCATTTCTCCTATGTTCTCGGATATTGATCACATGAGCAAATAAAGCTGCTCATCATTAAGTAAATTTAGTCCCATTTTCTGCACATAGAGGACATTTAGACGATGCACCACTGCTCAGTTCTATATTATTCCGGGTGGAACTGATGCTCCACAAGAATAAAAACAGAATATTGCTCACCCACTCATTAACCTTCTGTGACAATCGCACAAAATTACTTCCTATTTTAGTCAGCGTCTCTGCATGTATTTATATTCTACAAAACAAACTCAAACAAAATGAAGTCGGGCTTAGTTTTGATGTAAAATGTGCCAGACTATATTCAACAATCAAGCAACTAGTTAGCGTAGCTTTCGGACTATTAGCCGCACCTGAATATAAGCCGCAGAAGCTAAATTGCATGATTTGTACATATACAAGCCGCACCAGACTATAAGCTGCAGGTTTTTTATGTTTGATTACCATTTGGTAAATTGTTTGTTTTGTTTTGATATTGTTGTTTAATGTTGGATTATTTGCTAAAAAATAAAGTGAAGTGAAGTGATATGGTTCGTGCACAGAGAGGATTGTCGGCAAAGAGGCAACTGTTTGGGGAAGCTCCTTTTTATAATTTCTACCAGTACGTTCGTTTTCCATAATGAGGGTGTCACACAAACTGTCTTGCGCTCGCAATGTCCGTCTTTCTCGCTGTCAAGTACCACTCGCGGTAGAAGTCTACTTCTGGAGGGCCTCTGCATTCCCGCGCGTGCGGCTACCGTACTTGTGTGTTGAAGCAAACGTGATGTCAACATGGTGGATGGTAAAATCCATAGATTTAGGTATTACCCTAATGGCCGTTAGCTGTACAAGTCCATAGATAAGCCGCATTGTTATATAAGCCGCAAGGTTGAAAAATTAGGAAAAAGTCGGGGCCTATAGTCCAAAAATTACGGTAATCCAACTTGAAAAACAGTCTTATTGGTGAAACGAGCTGCTGTTTTCACCTACCTACATACAGTACAGGATCATATGGGGTGAGAGTCCAGCTAAAAATACACGGCTGTGTTAAGTGTCAGAAAAGAGACGAACGAGGATATAACAATTAGAAACACAATTAAAACCAAAGGCAGCTGTAAGTGGGATATGTTGAGCTGCAAGGGAACATTCTGTCCTTGATGATTGTGTGACAAGACGATGACAAATATAGAGCTCTAAGTGACTTAGGGATGGAGGGAAAAAATCTGTGATGGCAAATCAAACGTGTCATAGTAACTAAAAAATGCAGCAAATTTATGATGTTCCCAAGCTGCAAGGTTACGTCAACCTGAACAACTCAAAGACGAGGAGAGGGTAGTAATTATTAGAAAACTAAAAAACAAATCAATATTTTGCATTTATGATAAAAAAGTATTTTTTTATCTGTCAATAAGCTATATCCAGAACTCCTCAAATGGAAAAGTTTTAGTTTCATCTGGTTTAATTCTGTTAAAATCGATTTGCTAAATAATCGTTAGTTGCAGCTCTGGTAGTAAGGGTTTGAAACATTTATCGTTATTAGATTATTACCATAAAATATCATGATGAGGTTTTATATGTGATATCATCCCAATGTTTTTTTTTTTTTTACAAGAAATGACAAGAAAATAAAATGCCTGTTACATTAATTGCCAATATCATTGCTAAAATTTTGTTAAATTCAATGCAATTTCATCTTGAAAACTTAGTGCTGCAGCTATGTTCAAAACCATAAGTGTGTTTTTATTCTTTTTAGCCTGATTGGCTTGTTAAAGAACCTTTGAAGAAGCTCAATTGTAGAACATCCATAGAGCCACATGTGGTTGCAGACCCTAGGACTAAAGAATAAGTGCCTTGATTTATACAAAGAGTTGTTATCCGGATCTGGAAAATCCTTAAATTCCTACTTTTCCAGGTGTAAGAATCACTTGCATTCGACTCAGAACCTGGACTTAGAATGAGGAACAATGCAACCTACAGAGGAAGCATGGTGTGCTGGAGGTTTCCTGAGCTGTATTAACAGCCAAATATACCTTCAATAAGATGACGATCACAAAAATTGACAGTTGGCCCATGAAACGGCCCTGATTTCGGTGAATTGTAAATCTTAGTCGTCTAATGGAACTAAAATCTGATCTAATGATGCTCCAGCCTAATATGCAGAAATCAAGCAGCTTATTGCAGCTCGATAACTTAAACAACGACAAATTAAACCTAAGCTGGTTGCAACTTCCAATCACCATTTCTCTCACCCTTTTGTTTCTTTCCGTTCTTCCTCAGAGCTCTTCCTCTCTGAATTTGTAGGTTTCTCTCCTTCTCTCTTCTCTGGTTTCTCTGTCTTAATTCCTGCTTTTCTGGGAGCTAAAAAAAAAGTAAAAAAAAAAAAAAACAGAAAAGGTGAGGGTGGAGTAAGTGGTTTGAAGCTGGAAGAAATTTGCTATCTTCTTACACCAATAAAAGTGCAGAACATTTTGAAAGGGACATTTTTAATGCAAGCACAGAGCAATGCAAATTCCTCCTCACCAAAGAAACTGCTGATTGGGGTTTTCTTGGCTGGCTCCTTATCTTTCCGCTCCCTTGCCTGTTTCTGCTTTTTTTCCTCTGTTTGACTTTTTGGGCTCCCTGTGTCTTTCGTGTCCTTTTCAACCACCTCCTCTTTGGGGCCCTCCTCATCATCGGTCTTCTCCTTTGCTTCATTTTTCTTTTCCGCCCCCTCAGCTTTCTTTTCTTTCTCATCCGAGATCTTTTCTTCCACCTGCTCCTCCTCCTTCTTGGCCTTCTCTCCTTCGTCTTTCTTCTTGTTCTCCACCTCTTCATCTAGGCTGTTAGCCTCAGCCACTGTCTTTTCAACCTTTTCTTCCTTTGCTCCCTCCTCCATGGGTTCATCGGTGTTCCCTACACAGGGGAAGACAGAAAGAGAGTGAAGTCATTGAAGAGATAAATGCCAGTAGGTTTAGTGAGGGCAACCATTTTTTTCACAATATTTTTATTTTTTTGGTGAGGCCATGTTTGAAGCTACTTTCTTCTTCAATAAACGCTGCAGGGGATATTTCTGAGCTTTCCTTTTCACCCAGACACTCAGGTAGGAGCGGAAATTACTATTGACAAACTTGTAGCATCGGCTCCCAGCAGACGGACAGGGTCATGGTACTGGCTGGTTGATACCAGACATAAAACTCATTTTCCTCAACTGCACTTTAAATTAAGCCAAACACTACTGATTTCCACACTCCTATCGGGAGTTTATCAAAACGGCTGTCTGACAAGCTAGGAGCACAACAGAAGATATATCAGTCAAAGAGATGCTGTTAAAAAAGTTTGTGCACCCTTACAGACCTTTTAGTCTTTGCTTTTTAATCAAACTTGCATGTTTTGAATCATTAAGGAAAGATGAAACACAAAAGTAATTCCCAAATAATGATTTAATTCATTTACAGGGGGAAAAAAAAAATCTATTGGCCACAAAACCTAATAGCGAACGAACTAGGCTTGTATTACATCCAATGAGTCCTATATATCGCTGGGGAGACATTTGTCCAATCCTTTGCAAGATTATCTAAATTTAGCCAAAGGAGAAGACATTTAAAATGTATTTAAATACAGTCTTTGACTAGGCCACTTCCAAACCACAGTTGTTTTTTTTGAGTTTTGGATCCACATCTCACTGCGTAACCCATTTGAACTTCACATGGACGCTCTCCTTCAGAACGGTCAACAAAAAAAGCATCTGTCATTGTTAACTGTTGTTGGGACATGAACCATGATAAAGCTTTGGACATTCAGGACCAATGTCCTTTGACCAATGTTTCATCCTAACATGTTCACTGAAGAAGAAGATGCAGTTTTGCTCATTAAACAGCTGTGAGACCTCTCTTCTCTGCTCTGCAACCTGCTCTCAGCCCAACTTGCTCCACAGGACACCTCCATTAGAGGTGTGCCTTGCCCCCCCCAAGGAGCTGAGATCAGTAAAAACCACAACACAAGGGATCTCTTTCTCTTTCCGTGAAGCTGCCCGGGGGCTTCACATTGTGAGAGGACAAACCCCCATGGAGACCCAGGCAAAGGCCCACATCTACAGAATGACCCAAGCTAAAGGCTGATTTATCCTCAGAAACTGGGTCTTCATGTGTGTGTCACAGTGAACGCAAATATGCCCCCGCCCCTTCCGCAGACACTCTGGTGCTCCTCTCCAAAACTGTAGTTGACTGCAGACAGTGCTGTAGACAGGAGGCCTCTGATTGGTCAAATCTAAGTCACACTAATTGTATTTCCTATTGGGTACCTTGCCGGCTTGTTTTGTTTGTATGACCGCCATTGTGGAAAACGACTCATGAAGTTGAACCAGCTTGAAGAGCGAGGTGCGTGAGAACGCTGGGAACCTTTTTCCACCTGGATCCCCTCTTTTTTTCGCCCTCATATCTCTCCGTTGTCACACAAACTTGCCCCCACTTCCTCACCGCCTCAGCCATAACTAGACCCACAGCTGGTTTGTGATTGTACCTCTTGCGTTGTAGCGTGGAATAACAGCGCAGACCACGCTTCAATATTGGGCATAAGTCAAAAATATCTGCAACAAGCTCACTGCGACACACTGCTGCTGGAGGATAACCAGCCCTTGAGTCATGGTGGTTGATATTTCATAACCGAACTGCTGCAAAACAGACCGTTTGCAACATTTCCTCCTGAGTTTCAGAACTTACAGAACTGGACTTAAGGTGTTAGCCTCGTAAAGAAGCGTTTCGCTTGGTGTGAGGTATGTGAGAGAAAGGGAAACCCCCCTTTGCTGTGAGCCTTCCCTGCTAAGCTGCTAAGAGCTGGAGGGAATTCCACCTTTCCAACATCGGCAGATGTATAAGGTCTGGCACAGTTAGGGACAGATTGTAGTTGAACAATATATCTTTTGATGACTTTGTTCATTTCAAGCGTTTACTGATGAGTAAAGACAAAGCTAACAGGATGGATTGCATGGAACGCTATGCTACAGTAATATGTTTGGAGCTTTTGTTGAAGCTTGGACAAGCTTTATTTTACTAAGGGTTTAAGACTAATATAACGTTAGTGTTCATGTGTTCCTCAGATGCTCATTACATTTTGATTACCAAGTATAACCAAGAGTAATTTAATGGAATCCTCATGTCTATTCACTGCTAGCTATTTCAAAGAGGATAAAGAATCATTTAACTAAAGGTTATTGGTTCCTAATTAAGCAAATCGTTTAATAAAACATTATTTGGCCAAATAATGTTTTATTCACCTCATGGATTTGCATTGTAAACTTGTCTGAAAACATTTCAATTGCTCTAAATTAGTGAAAAGCTAATTTGATCATATCCCAAATTCTTCCAGATAAACTTTGGTTGTCAAACAGAAAAATCCATCTTAAACTGTAATATGGTTTTTAACCATGTGTTCCCTTCCCCTTTGTATGTAGTAGTTTAGTTTCACTAGTTTTAGTCAAGAGTTTTTAACTGAAATAGGTTTGACTTGGAGCTGAAAGATTTTTGTTAAGAAATTAATAATAAGCTAATCATCTGTGTGTACCATGATTTGAGCTTGATTCACTCTTTCATTTGTTGTTGTAACACACAGACAGTAGGGTGTGTGTTCATAAACAATATATGACCGTCTGAATAATGTCACTTTAAATAAGATATTTACCACCCCTACCGGGGAGGGCTATAAATATACTATGAAGCTTCACAACACTGTTAAGGTCCAGAAGCTTCTTCCTGAAAAGTCATTGATTGGCTTTTGAAATAATTTCGTTAGCCCCACAAGGCTTAGAAAAAGCTTTATAATCCTTTGTAAATTGGTCAGTGTCAATGAAATGGTTTCCCAATGTTTCCTTAAATTTCTTTAGATATGGGCATGTCTGGTTGATTTATATTCTCCATTTACAGACGTTAGAGAGTCAGACAGGTTGTAGTAAAGTGGTTTAGGTCTGGCAGTGCTTAAGGCCTGGGTGGAATTGAAAAGAGCTTT
The DNA here is from genome assembly GCF_000732505.1 of Cyprinodon variegatus. NCBI lineage: Eukaryota > Metazoa > Chordata > Actinopteri > Cyprinodontiformes > Cyprinodontidae > Cyprinodon > Cyprinodon variegatus. Next base: position 999,073 of record NW_015150470.1, read on the forward strand.
TCATTAAATGTGGATAACCAAGTTGATTCTGGATTAAATAAGGTGGTCATTGCTTTTTTTTTTTTCTTCTTTTTATTATGAGCTGAGATTGGTTTGGATAGTGGTCGCCCCCCACACCCTCCTCTCAGCAATCCATTTATGAAGACTGTTAGAAGTCTGTTAAAGTCTAATCATCATTATCTAAAGAAATGGGTTTAATGATCTACACTACAAAAAATTTCGCTCCAGTTCACTCCGATGCACTCACAGCGTCAATTAAAAATGTTGGATTATAAAACTTGTAAAATAACATTTGATTTAAGTGTGATTTTTTTTCGACAATTAATAATTAAATAGGAAACGCAGGGCAACATGAATGGAGCGAGGTGTTACATTCACAGCTGGGAAACAGTGCGATGATTTCACAGCCGGTTAAATAAGACAATACACATTAGGGATG
>NW_015150470.1:999821-1015936 GCF_000732505.1 Cyprinodon variegatus
GGAAAGAAAGTTGTGGATAAAAGTCCAACAGTGTGCAAGCATTGTGCAACACGTTTGTTTATGCTAACAGCAACATAACCAACATGTCATGCTAACCCCGAAATCCCTCATACTCCGTCAGCAACCCCCGCTGCGCTCCCGACCGGCTGCTCAAAGCAAAGCCTACAGCCTCCGCTGTGGCTCCTCCTCCTCTGAGTCCCTTGGAGGGAGAGAGCATGCGCGAGATGATTAAATTCAAAGCAGCAAAACATACGGAAATGATCCAGGGTTTCCGCGGATCATTTAAAATAATTACAATCCACTATTTTTTGGGGGAATTTTTTCATTAATTTCATAAATTTTTATGGGATTTCGGTGTATCAACATATACCGAATCGAACCGAACCGAAAACCGTGACCACGAAACTATGAATCGAACCAAACCGTGGATTTTGTGAACCGTTCCACCCCTAATACACATGTATCGCTCACATTATGAAACCAAACACAGTGTGTCCCGGGGCCCAGGCATGATTACATGAAGGAAAAAGGTAAGAAAATGCCCTCTCCTGAAAATCTGAGCCAGCGCGGAGCGATTTCGCCGAAGTGGCAGGAAAATTAAGGTGAGCGCAGAACGGATTGTGAGCGGAGCACCCTGGCGAAACTTTGAGCAGCGGCGCAAATGAGCAAACATCTTCCTGAAAGGGGAGTGGGAATTGCGCGGTGCTCTGTTCCATTCAAGTGCTCTGCTCCTCTTATACCAACTTCTTGCATTTAGCCGGTTAGAATATCTCACTCATTTTTTCCTGCATTTGCTCTGTGACTGCCTAAAGGCCGACTTGGTTTAGAAATTCTAGTGTAATTAATTCATTTATTTTCACTGACACGCTGTATCCTCCTGGGGTCGCGAGGGTTGCTGGTACCCATCTGCAGCCGTCTACGGGTGAGATCCACCCTGGACAGGTCGCCAGTCCATCACAGGGCAACACAGAGACAAACAGGAAAAAACCATTCATGCACACACTCATACCTGAGGAGAAATTAGAGAAGCCAATTAACCTAACAGTCATGTTTTTGGACTGTGAGAGGAAGCCGGAGTACCCAGAGAGAACCCACATTTGCTCAGGGAGAACATTCAAACTCCATGCAGAAAGACCCTGGGCTGGGAATTGAACCCTTCTTGCTGCAAGGCAGCAGTGCTAACCACTGCATCACTGAGCAGGCAAAATTTCAGTATTACAATATTTATCAATAATTTTTTTATGTTACTAAATCAAATACCATGCCTGTCATGTTTTTTAGCCTATAGTTATACAGGTGGCCCTACTATGACGCAAGACCTAATTTAAAATTTTAAAACAAACAAAAATATGATCAACAAAATTGTTTACAAAGAAAAACACTATAAATAACTCCAATATTTGAGTGACATTATAAAAATGCTAAGACTAAATGACATTAAACAAAATTAGGTTTCCGGGTTTTTTTTTCTTTATTAGAAAATAATTTCTATCCATTTTTTTGTCTAACTTCAAACCAGCTGCACAAGAGAAGCTGATTAAAAATTGGCTGTGTAGAGCATGGCTCACTAAAGTAATAGCAAATGATCAATAATTTGAGTTTAGTAAGGAAAAAGTTCCAGCTAACAGTAGGTCTGGGAACATTTACTAGGGGGTTTAAAAAAAATATAGGATTCTATGACCAAATAAACTATTTTGTTATTACTTTTAAAGCTAACATTTCCTGCATAATGGAAAAAATAAAAATACTTAATAATAAAATAAAATGTAAAATGCTAAAATACCTTTGTAGCTTATGCATGCATTAACCTAAACCCTAATTTCAGTAAATAGACCTTCTGGGTGCTTCCCATCCTTCAGTTGTAAGGAGTCTGATTTAAAAAAAAAAAAACAGCCCAAAAGTCCTAGTAGGATGCGCTTAACATTTATTTTTTTGTTGGTTTACTTTGTCCTTAACCTTAGCGTTAAAAAAATATTACAGGTAAAAGGGGGCTACATAAAAATATATCATGCATCACACTTTGTGCTGCATGCAGTGTCGAAAGTGAAAATATAATTAATTATCGCAGATACATTTCCATAGCAACCACTTGCTGTCTCCCCGTGATTTGCTGGATATTAGTCTTAACAGTTAAACATAATATTCATCCAGCCATGAGGAAATCTCCAGGTTTGTTTCACCAGCTAAGGTTAAGTTGACCAAACCTTTAGAAATGAAAAGAGACCAGAAAGAGTTTTCAGTGGCCGGTGTTGGATTATCAGACTGACAGGAAAACCACTTTGAATCAAGGAAAGGTGATAAAGAAGAGACGTTTAAATGGGACTTTTAGAGCAAGGTCAGCCTGATTGAGGGATTTCAGCCTGTCTTCATTAAAAACGCTCTGGTTTAAGGCGAGCAGATAAAGTGGGAAAATGATAATGGACTTTATTATCACTGCTTTGTCAAAGGGAGAGTAGTTTGGTCGTAAGTAATTTGCATAGTTTTGTAAAAGAGCTTTTATTCCGATCTCTGCTTTGCTACCCTTTTCCAGTAGATAATTAAGACCATGTGAAACAGCGGGAATAAACTATTTATGTGGATTTTTGATGTTGAGTTCACGGTCAAATTGTGAAACATTCATAGCATGAGTCAATATTCATATTCACTATAATTAAACGAAGGATTGCTTCCAAAAAAAGAAGAGATAAAGATAAAGAAGACGATAAAACCAGGTATTCATTTACCACATTATAGCAGCTTTTTGTTTATGTTTTTCAAATTTATTTTTAGTTTTAATGACGATCACAGGTAGCTCTTTTTGGAAGTTTTATCATCACAGAAATATTGGATTATAACAGGTTTATTTAAACTTTTTATATATATATATCTACTGTAGGAGGGAAAGAAGGTCACAGAAGATGAAAGAGGTCAGTGCTACAAAAGTTTGACTCCCACAACTGGCAACATTTCACTATGCTTAAAAAGGAAATCTTAATTTTGAAAACCTACTCTCTAAATCAGATCGTGCCAAACACAGCTGGTGATTAGGTTCACAGATTTTCAAACATCGTCTTAAAACAAAAACACAAAAAAAAGGGGCCTATTCCTGCCAAGCTCCAACAAATACAGATTTAACAACTAAATTCAGCCATATCTAAAAGCTGATGCATTGCAAGTAATATTCCAGCAGCTGCAAGATTAGGCCATAAAAACAAAAATACACAAATCAAAGAAAAAAAAAAATAAAGGCCTGCAATGTGGAAAGCATTTATTTCCAGGAAAAAGGAACAAAGAATTTGGAGACCAAAAAACGCCAACATGGGATTAATTTGAACACCCGCCCCCTCCTCGCGCGTGCACACACTTTTCTCCATTTTTAATCATCTTAGCTACCATCTAAGTGGGCAAACTCTGGCATAGCAAGGCCAGCAAAGCTATTAAATGCAGGAGAAGTGGTTTCCACAATGGTTTTAAAGCAGAAAGCAATGGGCAGGCACTGAAGCACAAGATTTAATGTGATATGAGAAAAAACAAAAACAGTCCAATTCATCTTTAGGCATTAAGTCCACATAAAATGGATTTAAAACATAATGTTTAATCATCTGCTAACAACTGCTTGGTTGTTATCGTTCCTCACTATTCCTATTCTAGTATAAAAGCAGCAAAAACAAAAATTACCCTGAGGAAGCTTCTTAATTCCTCTTATCCGTTATGAGCCTTGGTGAGGGGATTGTCCCACATAAACACCAGTAAATTAAAAGATAAAAAGTGATTACTCGCAATGTTTTAGTCTTCATTTGCAGGTCTTGGGTATCGTGGGCATGTTTTTCTATTAACATGTGGTTTTATTCTGAATTAAAGAAAAAAATATATAATTTTGCTATTAGAAAGAAAAGCACAGGATGATTTGACTCATCATTAATCCTCTTGTTGTTTTTTCTTCATTCAGAAGCTCAATGTGGCTTTTAAATGCTTCTTCTATCAGCCCAGCCTGTTCTACATTTACCCGTAACACATCCCAGAGATGTAAACAAAATAAATACAGTTTTAACTATTACAATCTGATGAATTCTCCAATGCAATTTTACTTTTGATTGCCTAGTCAATTAGGGCATCCAATTACTTTCTCATGGATGGCTGCATACGCTTGTAAGTGTAGATAAAAGAAACACCAATGGTACCACATTTCATGCAAGAATTCTGATACCCGTTTTTCTGTTTCAATTTAACGATACGGTCTTTGTGAAAGTATTCTCTACCCTTGATCGTTTTGTCACCTTACAATCAGGAATTAAATGTTTATTTTATTTAAATTGGGCTATTATGAACCAGAGCTACACACAGAGCATAATATTGAAGTGGAAAGAAAAAGATGCATGTTTTCTAAAACAGACTTTGAAATCACAATCTGGACGTTTTAAAAAGCAGTATAAATGAAAACAAGTGGCTACAAACTGACAAATTTGTCATTCACCAAGCCATACCATCAGCTTTTTTGCACAGGCTCAACCAAAAATAAATTTCTGGGATTTTTTTTTCTCTCCCTAATCATAATAAGCATACTAAACTACATTGTGTTAGAGGTTAAAATTACTTTTTGAGGGAAAAAATGAGTTTTCATCCTTGTTTTTTCACTCCTCTTTTTCCAATCTGTCTCAGAAATGGGTTACTATGCTACTTTCCCACAGTTATGTTTTTAGGCTTTGGATTTTTCTATAAATTTAGTAATATGAACTTTATGTTTGTGTTTTATTGTACTTAGTACATAGTGCATAACCTACAGACTACTAAAATGCAGATACATAATGTGTGATTATATTTTCCCAGACTGCTCTCAGCAAGTCCGATGATGAAGTTGGACAAATGTTTTAATGGAGAGAATGTAAAACGCATCAAATTCTTCAGAAAAAGTCCTGAAAAAGTCCTTCAATTTGGACAAGTTACCGTTTATGATCCCTGCATACCCCTTACAAATGGAGTCCCCTCCATCTCTCAGTGAGGTCTAGAAGCACAAGCTCTATATCAGGGGTGTCAAACTGGTTCCAGAAAGGGCCGTGAGGCTGCAGGTTTTCTTTCCAACCAAGCATTAGCACACCAGACTCCAGTCATCTCCTCAACTGAGTGCAATCTGAACATGATGACTTGATGAGATGACTGGAGTCTGGTGTGCTATTGCTTGGTTGGAAAGAAAACCTGCAGCCACACGGCCCTTTCTGGAACCAGTTTGACACCCCTGCTCTATATCCAGCCATCCAGCAAAGATCCTGCTACATGGCTGTACATCTTATTTTGGCATTTGACCAATTAGATGAGCCCTTGAATGATATATTACCTACTGGAAATTAAGGTGAAAAAAAGTTAAGTAAAGAAAAAAAAAGGTAAAAAGCTAATAAGACTAGTTAACAATGAAATTTAGGCTTATAAACTAAAAAAAAATGCAAGTGCCAGTATCAGCATTAATGGCTCTAAGGTTATTTTGTACCAAAAAAAATTTGTTTCTTTCACTCTGAGTGTTTTTTATGGATTTCTTAAAGAAGTACTTTTGTTATTTTTCTTAATATATTTGGGCAAGTTGGCGTTTCTAGTTCAAATTATTCACATTTTCAAATGTTCCAAAAGTAATAAGGTGTTGTCCTAGATTCCAATAACACTATTGGCTTTAAATTTTAATTTTCAAAGTATTTAACCGAGTGCTCTATAAGGGGTTAAGGATAAAAAGAAGTACTTTCAGTACCATAGTTACATTTTTTAAGGCGACCTGAATAAATATCCGGCCGCCCTAAATAATGATCTGATCGGATTTTAACGCAGACCAATTTAGACCAGCAGACTGAGGCATGGAGTCACTTGTAAAGACGAGGTAACATTCATCCCTTTAGATTAAATCCTACAGGGAACAAAAATATGTCTGACTCGTTCACTGACTGACCCAATTCACATAGGAAAGTTTAAAAGAAATAGAGTCCATACAAACGCTGAATTTTTACTTGACAAAACATTTAATATATCTCAAATTAAGGTATAGCTTTGGCCTAAAGTTATACAGTGCTGCTTTGAAGAACAACATGAAGAAGGTGGAACTCAGCAGTAGGGCTGCAACTAATGATTATTTTGCAAATTGATTAATCTGTTTATTATTTTCTCGATTAATCAATTCATAAACGAATAGCAAAAGGCTCCTTAAATAAGACTTTTAGCAAAGTTAAACCAGGTGAAACTAAATATTTTCCACCTGAAAAGTTCTGGATAGAGCATACCGACAAGACGAAAAAGTGTCTTTACCATAAATGCAAAATGTTTACAGATCTTTTTTTTTTTTTTTACAATTTTAGTTTATTTCTTCTCCAAGTGGGTCGCTCGATCAGCTAAAAGCTTGTTTTAGAGTCTCTATACTCCAGTTAACGATTAATCGCTTACTAAGTTAGTTAACGATTCATTTAATAACCGATTATTCCGATTAATTGTTTCAACCCTACTCAGTAGATGTTTTAGGCAAAGTTAAAAGCAAGACTCTGTGATGCAGCAATATGTCGAACTTAGAATAACACTGAAAACAGACTGATCGATCACGTGAAATAGCCAAGGAAAGAACAGCATTAATCAGAAGGACCTGCGGAGGTTCAAACCCCCATGTGAGAGACTGTGGATAGCGCAACCATTCACTTTAAGGTAGGGTAGCAAGATGAAAGAGTTTTAAAAACCCAATACTCTAAATCATATAAGGCACAAGGTATGCAGGGAAAACAACAAGAAGTGCTCTGGCCAGGTGACACCAAAGCTAAGTGACCTAAACAGAAAACGCTCTGCTTTAGAGGAAAACTAGCAGCCCTATCGGCCTGACGCCATCAGGCATAGAGGTGGCAGCATCATGCTGTGAAGATGCCTTTCTAAACAACTTAAAAGGCTTTAGAGTAGGGCTGCAACAAATGATTATTTTGCAAATCGATTAATCTGACGATTATCTTTTTTATCAACCAATTAATAATTAGTTAGCAAAAGGTTCTTTAAAGAAGACTTAAGAAATTAATCCAGGTGAAACTTTTCCACTTGAGGAGTTCTGGATAGAGCATATTGAGTGACGAAAAATATATATATTTTTTTAATCCTAAATGCGAAATATATATATTTAAAAGTTTTGGTATAATAATTCCTTTAAGTGGAATTCTCTATCATCTAAAGGAATGTTTTAAACTCACGACACTCCACTTGACGATTAATCAATTACTGAATTAGTTGACAATTATTCAATTATTATTTATGTAAGCTCGATCAAAGCATATTTTAACATTTTAAAACGGTCTAGTCAAAGTCTGGAGCGGTATCCAATAGGAAATCTGGGATTAGACTTTTACTTTAATTAACAAACACATAATTCATCGCATCTGATCGTATTTAAGGCATTATGCTAAGAAGCATGGGGAGAGAAATTATGAAAGCATTCAATTATAAAATGAAAACCAAAGCAATAACTGCCCTTCTATCTATTTAAAAAAAAATAAAAAATAAAAAAACATAACACATATGCTCTACCGTCTCTTATTCCATCACAGCTAATATAACCATAACACATTTTGATTGTAGTTTAATAGTGTCAGTCAAAATAATATTTATGTGGACAAAGTTTTTAATAAAGCACTAAAATGCGTTGCTTTTTTTGTTCCCCACTTTTCTTGCACACCTGGGCCTTTCAGACTTGCACAGGATGTGACCCCTGTTATCAGACTGGCTGCAGAGGAGGAAAGCGTACCTGCGCTGCTGACACTGCTCTCCACACGGGGTCGTTTGTTTTGCTGACCCTGCTCCTCCGCAACCTCAGACTCCCCTTTCCGACTCCCGCTGCCGCTCTCGCTCTCATCCAGCTTCCTCTTGGGGAACATCTTCCTCGCTGCACACATCAGGAGAGGAATTAAATTAAGAGAGAGACAAAAAAATAAAAAATATAATGAAGTGAAGGGGTTCCCAGATGAAATTATGCTATGATTAAACAGAGAAAATTGTGGGGATGGAAAAAAAACCAGGACGACTCTCTTACTGCAAATGTAGACCAACAAAAAAGGAGAGAGTCACAGATACGTACTTTGGTAATGAAAACACTAATTCCACCCAGAAAGATATTATGCAGCCAAGCAGCTTGCAGTTCCAGTGTAATTTCCTCTATAATTGTATGCAACAGAAGTGCTTAGGGGCAATTTTGGTTTTCGTTCCACATCTGCCTCTGTTTTGCTTCTTGTTAAGATCCTACCAAAGGTAGCACCTTCGTTGTTGTTTTTCTTCCAGATATCATAATGAAAGCATTAACCCGGGACATTAAGAATGCAATTTCAGGTCAAATTAGTGTGTTGCTTTATTGCGATGGCTTCCTCGGCTGTGATGGTGGCAGGCACGCCTGTTATCGGGGGGGAAGCATCGAACGCTGAGAGCAAACAGTGCAGCCACCAAAGAGAATGAGCAGAAAAAAACAAGGATTATAAAGTAGAGAGCTGCTTTCCTTAATGAAAACAAAGCTGAAGAGCTATAAAAGCTGTAAGGAGCATACATTTTCTGCCAAGAAAGCTTGCCTTGCTGGCAGTGGCGGCTGGCCAATAGAGCGTGCCGCCCCACCCACCCAATGACCCTGATTGAGACATATATATATATATTTATTTTTTTTATTTTTTTTTATTTAATCTTAAATTAATATGTGAAATATTTAAAAATATATGTATGTATATTTTTTAGATGACTAGCGTCATGTCATTTTTCATCAGATTGGGTGCAAAAATCTTTGCCCATTGACTCTGGTTAAAAGTTGTACATGCACAGTAGCTCCTCTGCAATAGAAAGGTTTAGGAGAGGAGAGAGGATTATCTTGAGATAACCGATAACATACAGAGAGAGAGAAATTACGCAAGCAACATCCTTTTTCAGTACCTAGCTAACTGCATGCAGCGATGCTAGCGCTTTATTCTGTTGCCTTGACTACCTGACTCCTTTTTTAAACGTCAGGATCTGATCCAGCATGGATAAAGACAGGTAGGACTGATTTAAAACACTTTTTAGAAAAGGCAAAGAAGAATGTTTTTCCTCTCCACTGTCGCTACAAGCATGCTTATTGAGAGGGATTGCCTTCGAGTCAATGAGTCGATGCAATCAACTGGTTTTCCTTAGATAGAAAACTTTGAATCAATTTCGCTGCATGACCTGGTGAACCATAAAGCGCCTTGAGATGACATGTGATGTGAATTGGCGCTATAGAAGCAAACTGAATTGAATTGATTGAGCAATCTGGGATTCACATGGTATTCACATAATATAGCGTACCTTTTCTAGCCGTTTGTTAATTGGCATAGTTGCTCTTAAAAAAAAACACATTCTCAGAAAATTGTTTTTACATATTAAAAATTATGAAGCTGACTAATAGCTTCTCCATTATTAAACTGGTATGTTATTTTTTTCATGTTTGTGACACAATATTGGACCATTTAAAACACAGATCTATCTTCACAAAGCCTCAGAAGGGCAAGATTTATGCACAAAAAATAAACCTGTAGATGAAATTACGTTTTGGCTTTGTGAAGTGTTTTTATAATGTTTTTTGTTGTTGGCATCCATATAAATACACTGGTGTAATAACTTAGTATATGTTTGATTGGTTTTTGGCAAATGTCTATTTTGAATTTATAATTTATTTATAAGGAATAATGCATGCAAAAAGATCCTTTCCAACCTATATTTAATACAAACAATGAAGCAGATACAACTACAACTCCCCTGTCGTTGAATGTTTAAATCACATTTGCTAACAAAGGCTTTCAAAAAAATAATCCCTATAAACATCTATAAGCTATTCAGGAAGGAAAACTTCAGAAGGGAACCAACTGAATCAGTAAAAAAAAAAAAAAAAAAATCAGCAGCAATAACAGGACAGCAACACTGCTGGTTCGGTCCAGTCAGCAGAGAGAAAACATTGCAAGAACAACGCATCAGTAATAACATTATTATCATAATGCAAATACTTGCAGAAATAAATGATAAAAGCTGGAGGGGGAGGTTGTGATTCAGCAGATAGGATTAATGGGAAACACCATCGTGCCTAAAGGTTGTCAATGAGAGACGGTCCAGGGAGGCGAAGAATAAATGAAACAAAAACAGTCCAGAGCCTGGTAAGCTCCTTCTGTTCAACAAACCTTTAATGAATGCGGTTTGAGATTAATGTCTTGTTTCTCTTGTCAATTTGAAACGATGACTATTGGCTCTCATTAGGCTGCTGCTAACGAGTGATCGAGTCGAGCAGCTGGAGGAGGAAAGAAATGTCCAATAACCTGTCGGGGTCAAAGTTCAAAATGTTTCCACCAAGCTGAAGTTTGGTTGAGGGTTCAGAGATGTGGTTTCACTCTCAGTCATAAACAGGTCGACATTTCTGGGAGGCTTTAACGCCACTTAGGTCAAAGGTTACAATTTAAATTCAAATTCACAACTTCCACTGGACCAATCTTATCGCATAATGCCCTTTCAGTTGAATCATGTCGTCATAGGTCTGCCTGCAGATTCAGGTTCCTTCTGGTGCTGGAAGCCGACCGTCCATCCCAGTCTAGGAGCATCCGACGGATTTTCTGTTTCAATTTCTCTCTACATAACTCCATCCATCTTCCCATCAAACTTGGCAAGTTTTGCATGTCTTTGCTCAAGTTAAACGATACACACCATGATGCAACCACAGCTGTCTTTTAAAGGGGAAGTACTGCGTTATTTGGGGACAGAAAAAGTTTGAGCATTTTTTTTTTTTTTGATGAATTTCTGTCCCCTGCCCGTCGTGTTCCAAACTTAGGTTGCAACAAACAACTCAATTTCTAACAGATCAATCAATCCATCATCTTTAATTAACAAATTGGATGGAAAATTTGTTTTTTTTTAAATCTGAGAATATTTCTTATTTAGAATTTAAATCAATTGAAGCTAAAACAACTTTATTTGAGGGGTTCTGAATGGAGCAGATCTGCTGTGCATTTTGGGTTTAATTTTCTGCTCCGAGTTGTTTTTTTCTTTCAGCAAAGATTTTAGTTTGTATATTAATTAACGATTATTTAATTACTAAAATAGTTAACATTTGAACAAGTGGTCTGTTTCAGCCCTACAAACAGCAAAGTTGATGCTGTTTTCTCTGCCCGCTCTTCCACCAGTGTCAGTTTCACCGTGTTTTTCCTGTTTTAGATCATGCAGTAAATATTTCTTAGTGGGAAGTTGAAAGCTTAGGATATTGTTTTAGAAACTAACCTGCTTTAAACTGCTGCTGTGCTTCTTGGTCTTCTTGATGTTTGCTCGATAAAGCTCTCTAGTAAACCCCTGAGGCCTTCCCAGAACAGAAGGATTGATTCTGACATTGATTTACACGAAGAAGGATTCGTCTCATAGCTCCATTTACTACTTAAGTAACTTCTGAAAGCAGACGTTCGCTTTGGGTTTTATTTAGGGGTATCAGAATAAAGGCAACTTATTTTAGTCAAACATAATTTCCCACTTTAACTTGCATTATCTGCTACTTTGTGTTTGATTTTCATAAAAAGACCCAATAAAAGAGGACTGAGGCACCAATATAAATATCTCCATCTGTCCACTATCAACAGTACATAAATGATAATGTAAAAATTAGGGCTGCAATTATTAAGAAGCTACGATTATTTTACACATCGATTAATCTGTCAATCATTTTTTTGATTAATATCGATTAATAATCAGATAGCCAAAGGTTCCTTACAGAAAACTTTATAAGAAATGAAACCAGGTGAAATTAGAGAAGTTCTGGATAGAGCGTATTGACAGACTAAATACTTATTTTTATCATAAATGCAAAATTAATATATATTATTTTACAATTTTGGTATAATTACTGCACTAAGTGGGTTGCTCTATCAGCTAAAGACATGTTTTAGAGTCTCTATACTCCAGTTAAATAATCAACTAAATTAGTTGATGATTATTTCAATAATCTGGATGGATATTTTCAGCCCTAATATAAATTGATTGACACAGAGACATCTGGACAGAAATCCTGGCTAACCTTAATTTATAATGATGAAAAAGTTTTTCCACGTAGAGCACTTATAAGGATACTAATCTCCTATTTGTGTCAGTGTGAATTACAAATAGAGACTAATATGTAGTATAAATGTATTAAATTATGGCAGAATTGCCTAAGGAAACAAAAACAGGCCGTTTGTCCTCCGATCATATTCTGCAAGGAGCAACAGGTTTAGTCCAGTGGAAGGTAGCAGGCTGCAACGGCCCCTAGAACAGCTAGAAAATTCAAAATCTAGACGAGTCATTTTTTCTTAAAATAAGTGCATTTTTTCTTGAATTGAGGAGGAGGTAAAAGAGACATTTTGCCAAAGGAACAAGACAATTTACATTTAAAATAAGAAAACGCAATTGCATTGTCTTATTTCAAGTTTAATTTATCTAAACATCTTATTTTAAGAGTAAAAATACTCATTCCATTGGCAAATTATCTCATTTACCTACTCAAATTAAGGGTAAATACAATTAATTTAAGACATTTGTTACTTATTCCTAGATAATTTTCCAGTGTATAATGATTCCATCACTCTAAATCAACACGTCCAGCATATTTGACCCATAACCTCCACAACCAACAGCATTTACTTCTGTTTTTGATTTAAACGCTTACATGAATTATGCAAGATCACCTGATGACATTAAACTCCATCAAGGGGAGTAGCTGCCTAGTGGTTAGGGCATAGGGCTTGGAATCCTGAGGTTGTTAGTTCGAGCCTGAATCCCACAGCCTCCACTCTGGGTTCCTGAGCAAGACCCTTAACCCCCGATTGCTTCATGGGCGCCATACGATGGCAGCCCACTGCTCCCCAAGGAGATGGGTTAAATTCAGAGGTAAATTTCTCCAACGTGAGATCAATAAAGTTCAATTATTATTATTATTATTATCAACATGAGCAGGTTGAACTCAACCATCAACTCATTTCTCTTTTTTTTTTAGAGCAAATTTATTTCAACCAGCATGGGAAACTCTATAACAGCTGTTTTTAACAAGGGTTGTTATTGAATGAGAGTAATTTATGAAGAAATGTACAAAGACCTAACTGAATATCATTTTTAGTGTCTTAATTAAAAAGTCCTCAAGCAATTGAAGAGATGTATTAAAACTGAAGTTGCATTCAGCAAATGAGTGACTGAATGGATATGCATAAATATGATTACAGAGAAACATGTATAAATGTGTTGAGTATAAATATAATCCATGTACACATATATATAAATATCATGAAAGGAAACACAGATTGGATACCGACCTGTTTTGCGCTTCACAATTCCAGAAGGGGAGATTGAACTGGGAGTGCTGGGCGTCCCTGGAGAAGCAGAGGAGGCTGGAGTTGCTGGGGTTGCTGGGGTTACAGGCGTAGATATAGCTGGTGTCGGAGACAGTGGGGTGGGAACAGCCTTAAACACATCGTCCACCTGAAAACAAAAGGATAAGCAAGCATTACAACTTTAAAAAGTAAGATGACTTTAAATGCTGCAAAGACCAACAATCCCATACATGCATCTAAAGCTGCAAGAAACTTCTACATCATTTCATGTAATGCAATCAATTTTAAACAACATAAAGAGGAAAAACAGAAAACAACACACACTATCAGGCAGTAGAAATAAGTATTTTTGTGCAAGATGCTTTGTGCAACCCACATTGTGAATTTTTAAGACCCAGGCGCATTTGTTTGCAAAGAGTGTGATGCAAATATTATCTGCACTGGTAAACAGGCTCCAGCGGGCCCTACCGCAGCTTATGATGTGTAATTTGTTTCTGTGCAGGCAGAGCGCAACAACAAACAGGTGCCTGTATAATATCCGACTTCAGAAAAAAAGAAAAATCTGATTTACTGTAAGGGTACAAGGACTGAGGGCATATTTAATGCAAAAGCTTCTCTGCAGATGACCCAATTTTCTACCTAGGGGGGGATTAAGCCAGGAAAACAAGCCAATGCACAAAGTGCATTCAGATCAGATATTAGTCGTCCTTCGGAGACGCCACAGAGTCGTTTCAAACAGCCTCCAAAAACACACAGCTTGTAGTTTTAATGAATTAAGCATCACAAGAAAATGCTGGATCTATAAAGCAAAACTATTCAGAAGGTTATTTTTCTAAATCCTCTGTTTAGAGATTTTTTGTGATGACAGAGAAAGTAAGAAAACAATTTATAGATAAGAGGGTTAAAAAAAAACAAATAAAACTTTAGCTTGCAGCCTGGAAACCACCTCTTAACCTCTTCTAATTATGCCTCTGTTTTAATAATGACTTGTTCCGGGGTTATTTTCACATGAACTGTTGTTTTCACAAACACACCTTTGAAACTGGTAATAAGACATGACGCCAATTTAGCTGCTGCTTACAGGGAGAAAAGTAAGGCCCTGCTGATCAACATGACCCTGATGGAGGCAACGGAGTTGTTTATCTCACATTAAAATGCAATTAGAATCCAAACCGGGAGGAAAAGAAAGCTGAAATGGTAAAGCTGCATTAGAAAAGGAAAGAAAGGGAAAATATTTGACTACAAATTGATTTTGAAACCTTTCAACCTAAAAAAAAAAATGGAAAATGGAATAAATTAGGTTTGAAGAGGGTTTGTTTGTGTACCCTTTTTTTTTTTCCTGGATTAACCGCGACCTTGTTCAACTAAAAGACAAGTCTGTTTCTCAGCAGAAAGTGGAGCTTTTTCCTGCGGCAGGCGGGATGCCCCTCATCTCCTGACCCTGTATGTTATCGGTTATCTCAATATGAATACAGGGTGTCTGCTTTGGGAACCACCAGCTTTCATCTTTATTTTTGCTAATGATGTGCTTCTGAAAATGATCTCCAGCGTGCACCAAAAAAGTTTGCATCAGGTCAGGAGGAAACCATCTTGAGAATCAGAGATAATACCATCAATCTTTACGATCAGAGATGATAAAAATTTCAACCCTGATCTACTACCTGCAGGTAGAAGGCGACTCTGTTCAGGTACTATGTGGCAGTACGCTGGATCTGGACAGACTGACCAGAAAGTAATCTGTACAAACAACACTAAGCAAACTATCCTGAGCAGAAGATATGGATCCTAACCTAAATAACATGATCATACTCTGAGCATCTATAACCAGGAAGCTTCCTAGACAGGGTGGCTGGACTCGACCTTAACGCACATAGAGGAGCTCTGCTGCCTGGTAGGAGGACTCAGTCTGGTTTCTGTCCACATTAGGGCTGAAACTATTAATCTCATTAATCAGGATTATTTGATTACTGAAATAATCGTCAACTAATTTGGTAATTGATTAATCGTTACCTGGAGTATAGAGACAGTAAAACATGCCTTTAGCTGACAGAGAAACCCACTTAGAGCGGTAATTATACCAAAATTGTAAAAAATAAAAAATAAAAACATTTTTCAAATAAGATAAAACAAATCTTTTTCGTCAATCAATATTTTCTATCCATAACTTCTCAAGTGGAAAAGTTTTATCTGGTTTCATTTCGTAAAAAAATCTTCTTCAAGGAACCTTTGGGTATCTGATTATTAATCGATTAATCAAAAAAATTCTTGACAAATTAAATTAATTAGCAAAATGCTTATTAGTTAGAGCCCTAGTCTATATCAAAAAATAGCAGACCTCTGCTTCGTTTTAAGGAACATTTCAGAACAGCTCCAATTTCCCATAATGTGCAGCAGGGTTTCAGTGTGTGATACTCATGACCATCTTCACCAAAATGTCAACAAAAAACACATATTGGGGAAGTAGGAATAGTTAATGCATAAAAAAATCTGTTCCATTAAGCAGTTATGAAAAAAGACCTCTAATAAACCACTGAGACAGAAAGGAAATAGCAGAGGTAGGAGTCTGGATTCTGCTCATTTTAATAAGTGGAAACCAATTATGAGTCAAAGCAATCAGCTGGTTGGATCAACTCAAAAAAAAAAAAACAACATCTAAAGTGGCCTACTCAGAGCCTGGATTTAAATCATATTAAGACGCTTCTATTAAACCACAAACAGGCGTTCATGCTTAGAAACCCTCCAATGTGCCTGAACTGAAAACTATTTCCAGGAATGGATGAGCGGCTTTTTTTTTTTAGACATAATTAAAGGAAT